>NW_015622824.1:1903942-2329771 GCF_000835515.1 Exophiala oligosperma
GGCCTGATGTCATGTTTGGCAGCGAAAGACAACATCGCTCTCATTGATTGAGGATGCGCCCCGCCCGACCCAATGATGCTGTACCCATACACCAACAAGGGGAAGATAGGCACAGGCCAGGCATCGAAGCTCGTGGTAAGGGGAAACACTTTTGCAAACGGTGCTAGCACGGGAACGTATCTGTTGCAATAACATTAGTCAAGAGGAATCCTCGGAAGGTAGATTGAGAATGGGGGGAGGGGAGGTTATCCACTCACAAGGACAAATCTGGAAGGACGTTCGTTGTGATGAGGAAGAAATCAACAGGCTCGATGCCTTCGAACTTAGTCACGCCCTTGGTGGCGTGGAACTCCGACGCTCCAAGCTTGAAAGCCTCGTCCTTCTTCGACTCCGTGCCTGAGAACACAACGGCTTCCATCCCCATCTTGTTGACGAATTGAATGGCCAGATGACCCAGTCCTCCGATACCCAAGATGCCGACACGGTCTCCCGCTTTGGCGCCATGTTCATACAAAGGTCCCCAGACCGTCGCTCCTCCACACATCAGTGGTCCAGCTGACGCCGAATCAATCGCGTCGGGAATCTTGAACAGAGCGGAGACGTCCCAGGCAAGTCCGGTGCTGAAGGAGCCCTGGTCCAAGTTCGCCGTCCCAAATTGCTCCGAATTGAGACATTTGGAGTGTTGACCGGTCAAACATGGCTTACAGTGTAGACAAACCTTCTGGATCCAGCCCATACCTACGCGGTCACCGACTTTAAGATCCGAGATTTCCGGCACCATGGAACCAATCTCCTTGATGATGCCGACGCCTTCGTGGCCCAGGCCTTGGTCCTGATGTCGGAAATGTTCGTCTGTGCCGCACACGCCGCTGTGCGTAATTTGGACCAAGGCCTGTCTCGGTCCGACATCTCGGTGGCCTTTGGCCTCGACGATCTCTCCGGACTTGGAGCCCTTGAAGACTGTAAAGTCGATACCCATGGTTGACGCACTAGTTTTGAGAACGGGGTTGAAGGAAGTGAGGTAACGAATTCGCGCTGGATGTACAATGTCACGAGCAAAAAGGGGTCTTCTAAGCTAGTTCTAGAGTCTACTTAGGAGAGGATTGCTTGTGAATTTATACAGCTAGCAAAGGGAGGTAGTCTACCTCCTGCCTCCGAAGCTCCTCTCTAATCCCCGTTGCACTAGGTCCGTTCTTGTATACCCCGTTACGCAAGTATTGTTAATCAAGTTACATGCTGGGTGACGGTCCACGTCGGGAACCACCAGGCAGATGCGATGAGGAGTTGACATACACCGCTACCTTCCTACCTGTCTAGGGAGTCCTGAGGTACAGAACACGATGTCTGCACCAGTGGTTGGCTTTGTTTGATTGGCTGCTTGCCCTCCGGCCAGTTACCCAAAGCGGAAAAAGGAAGCATGGCTGGAATCATCAACGCTCTTGACTGGCGCCCTATCAATGGCCATCGGTGGCCGTCTCGCAAGCGGCATGACTAATCCATCCGTCCAAGAACCCATTCATGCCACAAGTGGCGACTGCACGGATTTGAATGTGCACTGTCCTACCAAGCAACAGCATGTAGCTAGAACTCTGCTCGTTTCAGAGAGATAAGTCGTCTATGCTCTCTGAAGACTCTGCTATATACGGTGGAGATTGCTGTAGTGTGGAGTGCGTGGCCGTCTTAGGAAAGTGCAAGGTTATATCGGCCAGATAGCTATCCATCCTAGCAGCTCTGCATTCATCGGAGCCGAGAGACCCTGGACCTTACGCATTAAAGTGACTAGAAAGGGTGATTTAGCATGGCTGATCCATTGCCCTTGCACATCGTGAATACTAGCCCCGTTCCCGTCGTTGTTGAGACGAGCGCAATGGTCTGACATTTTTGGTTATTGACATCATGGAAACTACTGTACTCATTATTACGTATAGTCTGACTGGGAGTCCACGTCCGTACGGAGTTAACACAGCTCGATGTACGTCTGAACTGCCAACCGCGTCCACAACGACCTGAATTGCACCTTGGCCGTGACTACTGCTTCACCAAGGTATACACCTGCCAGGAGTTCTCTTGGATAAGGTGCTTCCGAACCGGTCGGCCTTGGCCATCAGCGAGGTCAAGGGAAATAGCGACATTGAACCAACCCTCATACTCAATCTCTTCCCGCGTTTCACTCGCATCGTAATGATAGTGTCCGCCCTTTGCAGTTTCCGCGCTCCCATCCCTCGCCTCGGTAAAACAGTATCTAGAAGCGGTCATCAGCAGGGTGAATTCTTCCGGCCAGTTTACAGGGACTCCGTACACTACCGCGGTCCTCCAATGATTGCTCCTCAAGCCCTTGCTCTTTATTGATTGCCCGGATCTTGTTGTTGACCTTGGTCAAATTATCAAAGGCGACCTCGAAGTCACGATAGACGGTATGGAAATTCTCTGTGACTTGAGACGTGGAATCATGGGGTTGGAGCTCTCTGTTTCCTCGAGGGTTTTCTGCCTGTGTATATGTAATTTCATACTTACGGAGCGACCGTTATCATGCGGCTCGAAAGCTCCATCTTGATCCAAAATCCTCAATGCAACGAGCAACAGACCATAGTTGATAGTCTTTGCTGATACTGAGTGCGTCTCGTAATTCCGCAAACGTGCCTTGTGCCTGGCATCACCTTCGTTCAAACCCTCCAACCGCATTTCCTTTCTTGGTTGAATTATCCGATTTATTGTATGGCGGTCAATTTGTGCGAATCGTTTTAGGATATGGGTCACATTTGATGTAACAATCATTTCTGACCGAAATAGGGACTTTATCGCATCTGATGACGGAGATTTCTGGTTCGAGTGGTAGCTTTTCTTGTGTCAGGTGTAGACCGTCAAGGAACTCGCTAAGCTCTCTTGAACCATAGAGTTGGCAGATTTGCAGACCAGTGACATAACTGATATAGACTCCGTCCCAGGGGGAATCTTCTGACACGAATTCATATTCGGAAATCCACCTGGTTATCAGGACATTGATATCCTGCCTTCTCTTGCCAATTGCCTCGCAAAGTTGACCTCCGTTGATACAATAAGTTCTCCTGCGATAGTAAATTCCCCATTGCCCCACTCAAGGGACAAATACTCCGACTGCTCAACCGTGGTAATAAGTTTTGTTTGGTCAAAGAACACAAACCATCTTCACCATCTAGCCGGGTCTAAGTGGAAGCTATGTTTGGTTCATCATTGCTTTATTGGAGGTTCGGTAAATCCGAGGTCGAGTCAAACGATTCGGGAGGATTCTGACATGCGTACTTCAGGGGTATCCGAAGAAGGCTCAGATCGGTCGACGAATGAGTTATACAGCGTCCCGTGACATTAACGTTATTTGTAAAAGCGTCCTTTCTCGAAATCGGATGAGTCTAGGTTAAGCTTCGCTATTCTTCCTTGCAGTTCTGTATCCCCATGAGCATATCGAGTCAAAGTGCTTTATTGCTAAGGTATATTGGCGCGTTCGCTGTGATTTAGACGGCAAGGTAGATTTAGGTAGATCAGGTTGACAAAGAACCGATAACTAGCTTATTATTGTATTTTTACTTACGAAGTCGGCTACCCTCACTTTATTATATAGCTACCAAGGTAGGATTAGATTCTATTATTTATCGGTGCTCCCATAGATTATCGAATGAGCCTAGCTACCCCGATTTATTTTGTGCCGACTGCGGTAATAAATAACAATATCCTGATTGAAGGACCCGTTTGTTCTCTCAAAAGCAGCTTTGAAGGAGAGCCTTGCACGGGTATTCACCGGCCATGCGTTCTAGTGGGCACGCAAGCGTTTCATTCTAACGACAAGGATAGAGCAGTGATGGATCCGAAACTTTCGGCCAGGGAGTGCTTGACACCTGTTATTTGACAATTTTGAGGGGAGAGGTTGTGCTGGGTAGTCAGAATGCTAGTAAATATTAGTTTGAGCGAGGCTAGGAGGGGTTCTTGAGTAGGACGTACTCAAGCTGATGCGTTAAATAGCGAGGTCCGAGGGATAGTCTTCTGGGCCCGCGACACAGTACTTGTGGGGCGATTTATAATATGTCATCCTGACCGCGGGTATGATACCATACTCGCATACCTAGCCCATATTTGAAGGCTGAACCGTATGCCTGCCGACATATATAGAGGGCGTGTCGCAGATATAGAGCTGGGAGTCAGGTTACAGATATACTATAACACAAAAGATTGCTTCCATATTGTTTAGGACTGACGAACAACACAACACGATGAGCTCCAGAAACAACTACACCTTCGCCAACCAATGTTCTATTCCATCTCCACTCGACAAACAACTTCCTGCCTTCTTCAGATCCTGGGACGATCCCAATTCCAATCATGATTATCTCAATCTCTTCGCACCGGAAGGTCAATTAGTCTACGGTACAACGACCACAGGCCGTGAAGCAATTCGCGCTTTTCGCGACGCCATGATCCATCCCATCAACGGGCCCATCGTGGACCTTGAGCACACCTTGATAAAGTTTTATGTTGTGGCGGGCGGACCTGAGAAGGGAAAGCAGGAGGTTATAGTTAAGGGGTCACTGTGGTATAAGCTGCGAAATGGCCGGAAGATTGATCTCGATTTTGCTTCTGCCATCAAGTTCGCGGATCCGGGAGATGGAAAAGATCTGCAGGCGGAGTATTATGAGGTCTTCGTGGACTCTCATGAGTTGATTACAGCGATCAAGGAGATGAACGAGGTAGAGAGGTAGCTTGAAAGAGGAAGACTGGATGAGTTGTGTTTGCGGGGTCCCATCTCGACACCCTAGCTGCTCTGCTAGGTGAGAAGCTTCGTACGATTCGGCAGATCCATCGGTCGGTTGGTCTCATGGCGGTTCTGCTCGTGAGCTTCCACACAGTAGTACCGGTTGTAACGTGGTCATCTCTTGATTTGGACCATGTCCCGGGCTTGTCTGCTGTCTTAACTACGCCATAGAGATACTTATGCCTAGGTATAGGGGGCATCATCACTGTCGTTCGTTGTTTTCCTTCCTATCCCCATTTTTCGTCGGGTTCCTTACAAACTTTTCATATGGGCACATCTAGCTTCATCGGTGCTGGCCTTGTGGTATATCTGACGGCACTTACCCTCTGACACGCCTTTTCCCCGCCACTCGTTATAGGTGTTAGCTGGTTTGTTTGTGTTTTGGTCCCTGGTCCATGGCGATGTCATCCTAACGACGAGGTCTGGGGTGATCCGCGAAACGTGGTACGAGGCCACCAATGCGGTCAAGTGCAATTCACGATTATCAACCTTTATGAAGAAAGTTAATAACGAATGCTGGAAAACTGGAATGCTGGAAAACTGGAATGCTGGAATACTGGAATGCTGAAATACTGGAATGCTGGAATACTGGAATAGTTGAGATACTTTCATTTCAACGTTCATTCAATATGGATTAGATAGAAACAAGGTGCTGGCAACCTAAGCTTCCGGGAGGTAGCCATCTGGTGCAAGTGACTTTGTAGGGCGGGAATGGGGGAAGCGAGCGCGCAAACACATCACGAAAGGGCTTCCGGGACCACAATACGGTCTTCTTGGGAGGGATTCCTCCTTACGCTTGAGGGCACAGTCTCGCTTTGGGATGATCGGCGGACGTACAGATAACAAAGCGTTGCCTATAAATGTATTGGTCATTTCTGGACGATAAATGGAGATCCCAGCAAGCCAGCTACGCTTCATGCACGCATTTCCAATGCATACGATGCATCAAACAGCAAACCGAGTACCGCGCTTCCCTGGGATGAACTGATGCCTGCACTTACAGGAAATTGCTTTAGAAACTGTGGCACCAGAGGCAGCGACCTAGACCCAAGCTCACGAGTTGAGCATACCGCCATCACAGACGAGAATAGAACCCGTGATGTTGGAAGCCGTATCGCCCAACAGGAACAAGACACTATCTGCAAGCTCTTCTGCCTTACCCATTCTTCCTAAGGGGATGGCGGCGATCATACGTTCGGCGACTTGTGGGAAGTCTTTGATAACGGCGTCAGTCATGGGAGATTCGGTAAATCCTGGGGATCCCCGGTGTTAATTGTGAACAATATGTGAGATGTCGGCGGGTGATGGAACGGCTGTTCAACACGCAGTTTGAATCTCTCACCTGGAGCAATTGCATTCACGCGAATGCCCTCGGGGGCCCAATCCACCGACCAACATCTCGTGAAACCCACAACGGCATGTTTGGCGGTTGAGTAAACGGCCATATTTCGGTAGCCCTTTAAGCCCGCAGCACTGGCCGTGTTGACCAGGACACCGCCACCTTTCTGTCGCTGGAATTGTCGATATGCCTCGGTCCCCGTGTTCCATACCCCAGTGACGCAGACCTCGATGATCCTGCGGTAGACATCGTCGCTGGCAACGCCATTTTCCACCGGACAGATGCCAGCGTTGGCGCACATGCCGTCCAGACGCCCGAATTTCTCAACGATCTCTTCGACCCAGCTGTGGACTTCCTCCCGTGAAGTCACGTTCACTTTCGTGTAGATGACGTTAGGATTGTTGGCCAATTCTTCCGGTTGGGGAGACAGGTCGGCGACGGCAACCTTGGCTTCCACCGCCAGGAGTTTCCGCACAATCGCCAGACCAATGCCCGAGGCACCGCCAGTCACCCCAATAATCTTGCGCTTAAGTGACTTACACTCCATGGTGGAACTTTCAATCGATTGATGACCGAGTCTGCCGCTGAGTTCTCGAAGTTGGGGAAAGTTTTGCGATCACGTTGGGTGGGTGGGTGGTGAAATCCTGGAGAAATGTCACTCTTAAGTACTTTAGCAGTGTCCCGTCCCAAAGTCAAAGAAGGCGAGGTGCTTTCTGGAAAAAATCAGATCAAGCTTGCGGCTTCTTCTCGTACGTGTTCGCTTAGATCACCTCGGGATCTCACGCACGCACACACACGGTAACCGTCTGGATGACCTGTCCCATTTCTAAAAGCTGGCTAGTCGTCAAGTACCGAGGAACTACACGAAATGCGAGTGGACAAGAGAATACAGAGCATAGCTTCCAGTATCTTGCAACAACATTCTTCCTACACGCATCAATTATGTTCGAGGTCTGCATGTACAATCTTACACGACACCAAATGGAGATGAGGACAGGATCCAGCTTATCTCCCCGAATGACGTCCGATTTCTCAAGTAGCGCCGACGCGCGCACGAAAACATATATATAATCTCCTATACATTTGCGGGAATACTCGACAGAGCAAGTGATTACTTGTTACCAGCTGGTTCGCATAAGTCGTACTGAGGCACACCAACTAAGCCTTCTTGGAAACCAGGTGTGCCTCGCGAATAGCGTCATCAACCTCCTGAGCAGCCTCATTATCAACGTCACGAGCTTCCTTGATGTGCATGATGCCCTCGCCTCTGGCGTAGATTTGTCGAGGGACGTGGGAGGTGAACAGGTGGTCGTGGTCCCTCAAATAAAAAGCTGCCAAGACACCGGCAAGATTGACTGCTATCATCGCGTAGCAGACCCACGAACATGACTTGACCCGAGCGTCGACCAGCGCGTCCATGACCTGACTCTGAATCGTGGTAGTCATGCCGGGAACACCAGCGATCGCGCTTTCGGTTCCTAATGCGGTTGCCACGACCAGCTCACTCAAAGATGATTTGGCAACCCGGCGGCGGTGGTAGCTAAGGGGACAAATGCAGCTATATAGTGAGGAAGTTTTTTCTGAAGGATAGTGAGATGAATGGCCGTGAATATGAAACCCCACGCTGTTCTAAACAATAAGAGAATCCCTACCATGCCACCACCACGGCGTTAGCCCGCGAATTATTGTTTCGTTATGGGAGTGGGAGATTAAGTGGGGCGGGAGAAGAAAAGGAAAGAGGCGTACCAAAGACAGTTCCAAGGTCGGCATCATTGAAGCTCATTTGCACCAGTCCGAGGGGGGTCTACTCCATGATACCATCGGGAAACGTGGCGAAGAAGGAGAAAAGAGCACTTTGAACTTTGTTGTCTCGGTTGGCGGACGCAAGAGCACCGGAGAATCCGCACACCAAGCAAGACACGACGAGTAATTGGTATTTGACGTGCTTCATGAGGCCGATCAAGAGGCCCCAAAGCCAGATGCCGCCAATGATACCGAAAGCCACGGTGCAAGAAAGCCCGGCATTCTGTTTCCAATCGTTCCCGCCGACACCGTAAACATTGGCTACATGCGAGGGCCAAATGGTGGTCGGACCCACCTAAGCGCTGCCCGAGACGGAGGCTATGACGGCCAAGCAGCTGAAACCTCGAACATCCTTGAAGTACATAGGCACCACGCGGTTAAAGATCCGCACATATATCTCCCAGAAGAAGAAGGCGATGATGAGAGCGAAAAAAATTGTACCATTATGCGGTCAACTGCATTACCAAGAGAGACGAGGAGAAGGGGCTGGACACTGAGAATCAGAATTACAATCTTGGGAAATTTTTGAAATTGTTATAGAGATCATTGGTGAAAGTACTGTTATAGGGCATCAGTTATGAGATACAACACGGTCACATCATTCATTCTTTCCCCATATGTATGCCTTCTGCTAGGTGGTTCTGCTTCCCTCCAAGATGACTGGAGGGGTAGAAGCTGGGGACCTGCTCGGCATCATGCCTATCTAGAACGATTCCATGGAATCCTATCAACGGCACATTCTGCACTGTGTTTATTGAAGCCCCGGTCATCGCCATCAAGATGACACAGAATTGTGGAAAGTTGTGGCCGTTCTCGGACCCTGTTCCACTGCACAGGAGGCAGGCAGGCAGCCCTCCTTACGCTAACCGGCAGTGAGGGGCCAGGCGTTTGTCTACATCGACGCTTAGGCTACGATGTCTACCTTGGTTTTGGAAATGCCGTTGACCCCGGCATCCTCGACGTGCGTCTTGGTTGCCTTGACATCGACTCCGTGCCCTGTAGTTGATATGTTCTGCAACAAAGGCTGAAAGCCTGCAAAACCTTCATTAATCACTCGATGGACAGTATTGTAAAAGTGGCCCATGCCTCCAAAGTGAAAACGAATGGCTCGCTTCTTGCCCTCTACGTTGTTCCCGAAGAGCCACGAGTTGGTCTCCTTGAACAGACTGCTGTCGATGACGTTCTCAGCAGAGATAGTCCATTCATCCTCAGCTTGCTTCGTGGCTTCGATGATGGTGCCTTCGCTTCCAGGCCTGGAGCCAGGTAAACGGCGAGCCCTCTCTGCTCCCGCCAGTAAACCAGAGATCAGCTCAGTATAAGTCTCGACCACCGGAGGATAATTGGCAAAGGGACCCAGCGGCCCGCCGATCATCAAGAGGTTGGGGAACTCAGGCACAGATGCTCCGAGGTAAGCGGATGGGCCCCGTTCGCGGGCATCCCAATATTCCTGCAAGCTCTTACCTCCGCGGCCACGGATGCGAATGCGGTTGTAGTTTCCATCAACAGCATCGAACCCTGTCGCGAAGACAATGACATCGAGCTCGTGGAAGCCGGCGGTGGTTTCAATACCATCCTTTCGAACTGCGACAATGGGCGTCTCTCCAATATGCACAATGTCCACGCCGGGCTGGTTAAATGCATGGTAATAACCATTGTCGCAGATAGGTCGACGTGCATGCAGCTCGTTCGGTTTGAGCATGCGCGCCTTTTCTGGATCCTGCACGATCGAGTCGATCTTACTCCGGATGAAGTTGCACGCGTGCTCGTTAGCCGCCTTATTGAAACCAATATCGTTAAATCCACCGTAGTAGAAATTGAAGCCATTGCCTCGTTGCCACAAGTGCTCGAATATCTTCTCCGCTTCTTCGGGCGGGACTGTGTCATATGGCCTGTTCGACTCAAACAGCTCCATCCCTACATAGGACTGCTTGGCTCTGGAAAAGATTGTGTCGTAGTTGTCATTGGCCCACTGCCGATATCCGGAGGAAACTGGCCCGTCTCCACTTGGCACACTATATTGGGGATGGCGCTGAAAGGAGACCAGGGACTTGGTGTGGCCTGCAAGAGCGGTGATGACCTGAACACCGGTCGAACCGTTGCCAATGACACCCACACGCATTTGAGAGAGGTCTAAGTCGGCTGGCCAACGAGAAGTGTGGACTGTCCGGCCTTTGAAAGTCTCCAAGCCTGGTATCTTAGGATAATTCGGGGCAGAGAGGACTCCCAATGCTGTAACGACGTATCGAGCATCGATGGTCTCTCCGGTACTCAGACTAACATTCCATCGTCCAGTTTCTCCGTTATAAACAGCCGAAGTGAGTTCGGTCTGGAACTGAATGTCCTTATATAGGTCGTGTTTAGTCGCGACGTGCTGGAAGTATTGGAGGATCTCCTTCTGCTTGAGGTAGTGGTCGGACCAGGGGTAGTTCTGCAGATCATCTTTGTCCCAAGAAAACCGATATATGACGGACTTCGAGTCACTCATAGCGCCGGGGTAGCGATTCCAGTACCACGTTCCACCCACATCGCTAGCAGTATCAATGACTTTGATTGTGTAGCCTTCGTCTCTTAGGTGCTTCAGAGCACAAAGGCCGCTAAAGCCGGCCCCAATCACTAGGATATCAAGCTGCGAGGGCAAGGCCATTGCGACTTGCTTCTCAGAGTCGCTTCTTGAATGAACCAAAGGAAGTGATGTGGTGAGATGGTGAAGCAGCGACTTTTGCAGGGACTAAAACTCCACTCAGAAGAGTGCCATGTCGTAGGTTTATAAACTGTTGATCCGATGGATAGTCACCGATGGAAGACACATTCCAAGACTTGGTTCAAGGAACAACAACCACAATTCATCCCCCTCGAGCGGCGCCTCAGGCTAGCTACCTACACTGATTCTCCCGATCGGCCTCAATGGTTTCATTGACCAAACATAATATCAGCTGATAGCCGACTCAGGTGTCCCAATCCCAGGGACCCCCCGTGAGGGCGGGGACGGCGGGCCCGGAAAGCAGGCGGCTATTGGCTCCTCGCTTCCGCTCGGCCATTGATTCGACATTGCATTAGGTGGCGGTTGTGGGTCCCTCGGGCCAGCCGTCTGGAGCTAGACAGTTTCGGGGTGAACTCTGAACCTACTGTAGGTCTCTGACAAGTCGGCGATATGGCAATGCGACAGAAATGACAACATTTTGCTCGCATCCAACGAGGGACTAGGAATGAGAATGGCTAAATAACATTTGGGCATGAAGCCGTCCGAGACCTCGCATCGGAGGTCTGTAGCAGCAACGATGGTGCGCACCTAACCCCAGCTATGTTCTCGGCGATGGTAAGATGAGTCCTGCAATCGAGTGAGACACCGACCACCTCATTTCCATGCCCACCTGGTCAGGATCGAAGCATGGAAAGAGACAGGTCCGGGTCCTGGAATAGCCGGAACAATTAGCCCCTCCTTTCTTAGCGAAGGCTGGAGCTTGGTGCTTCGAGAATAAATCAAGTGACAGAACCACTGACGGCTAGATACCCGTGTTTCAAGCCAAGTGATAGTTGATTTCCGGAGACCTCGAACAGTCGACTTGAGCAAATCATGAAGGAAAGCAGTGAAGTTCAGTCACTTAAGGGAAAAGTAGTCATTATTCAAGGATGTGTCGAGTCCGATGCTGGTTGGTGACATGCCAATCCATCCCAGTACCCATACGGTGCAAATGCGTCAGTTAAGGAGTCTTGGAATATGTTTTCGAAAGTATCGAAATCCAGTTCCTGCGCCCAACAATCCTCAGGCATGATTCCCCCGCGGGAATCTACTGTCTGCGACTCCGTGGCGCCCATATAAGAACGCAAATTATGCAGCGTCGGGCTCAGTAGACCGTCCAAACCATTGCAGGCAATATCAGATGTGCCCTCGCCGGACCGTACGGTCGCTTGATCTGATAGACGAGCAATTGGGCCACTAGACTGCGGCTGGCTACCACATGGCTTTCCACATGGCGGACTACACTCAAAGCACCGATCGCGACCTGTCAAGCGGCGAAGAACCTTGTCAAAGACTCGCAGGACCCAACCAGCTGCGGGCCACAATTTTGAGAGCTCGCTCAGCGCCAGCATGCACTGCCTAGCTCGATTTTCTGCCAGCTGACTGCTTACCAGCTGCCGACTACCAATGATCAGGGAGTGGATCGAAAGTGCACCAAACAAGGTCGGGATTCTGAAAACCATCTTCGTGTCAGTCCCCTCGACCTTGGACTCAGATCTTTAATGGTAACTCACATATGTACTTGAGCATATCGGAGAGTGTCGGAACTCAGCAGGTCTTCAGCAAGGCGAGTAACGGCATCGGTGCTGCTTCGTACCGTTATATCTCGCTCAGAGTCTTGCCGAGTTACACTTTCGATGGTGCGTGGTCTGCAGAACAGAATGAGAGCATTGCTGCTTACAGATTAGCCGGAGGCCACAAGATGTACAGAAGCACGTACTGATAGCTCAAGTGTAACATGCAGGCCCAGAAACCTGGTTCTGTGGACTGCTTGAATGGTCTTTGAAACATGTCCAGTGGAAGGGCACACTGCCATTGTTGAAAATCAGCGGCAAGAAGCTTGGATGCTTCATCATCCCACGCACGCCCAGGCGTATACCCGATGGATAGGACCCGACCCACTCAACTGCAATCAGCTTCTTCATATCTGGTGAAGGGGGGGCTAACGTACGTAGAAATGCCAGGCGGACGAGTTCGACAAAATATGAGACGTGGTATGCTTCCTGTGTGCCGACCAACTCTGCCTGTACGCTTGATGGATGTTGATCTCGGAAGTCCTCCTCAGTCAGCATTTTGACGTCACAATCTTCGTCGCGAATTCGTGAAGGTCGCCCTAATGAAGAGGCTATATGCCGATCCCGTGTCTGAGATAGATCAGTTTGCGGCCACTATCGTGAAATACATTGAATCATGTGCGCGGGGGGCAAGGTATGATGAGATTCCCACTGACATAGATTGACCACCATACCCTCCTCCACAAGGATCTCCGCTTCGGGCTGAGGTTTGATCGTGCGGTTCTGTGATGGCGGTCAACCAAGGGTCTGCTATGACAAATGTCTCGCACTAGAAAAAGCCTACGTGCGGTGCAATCCGAGGCCTTGGGCAAGGCTGATGGCGGCGCCGAGCCAGAACCAAGAATCTTTTTGATCTTCCGGGTATGCCCACCAGAAGGAGAGCAAGAAGAGGACAGACGTCAAAGTGACTTGATCTTGCTCGTAATCGGCATCATACAATGCTTTGGCTCGTTTGTAGAACGTCCGCCGGGCATGAAGCCGATCGGGCAACCCTGCTCTCGCAAGGAGAGATTCGTCGCACACCGTCGTCGCAAGAAACAACAGAGTCTGAAGAAGCAACAGCGATGATTGACCTCTTTGATACTGTGCGGCAAAACCGGTTCGATCGAGGACTGGAAAGCCAGGATAAAAGTATTTGAAAAAGTTCCGGATTAATTCGTCGCGGATTTCCTTCTCAGGGAGGTCCAGCGCACCCACAGCTCTCAGCCTTTCAATGTCATCCTGATTGAGGTGGGAGATCGGGAATCCCCCGACTTTAGCAGGGACAGGGTGGTGTAGTCGGACAATCGGTCGTCTCCCATCAAGACTGCAGATGGTGTTGATGATGAAGCCCATGGGTAACGCTTCGCCAAAGAACAACATACGGGCTTGGTCCGGAACAGAGTTAGCATTTTGGGCAAGCAGTTCCGGCTCCGTCATGCGAGCAAAGAGCATTTCTGGACCATCAACTTGTCCAAGGGTTTCTTTCTCATTTGTGGTGGTTGTAGTCGTGGTCACGGTGTGGTTGTCCTGGACTTGACCTTCATTCGCTCGGGGACTGAACAGTATTGGCTCTGAAACAGTGCCTGACACAGATACTGACGGCGCCGCGGCATCCGTTCCCCCTCTGGAGAACACGGTTGAGCGCGCGGTGTACTGTGTCTTTGTCACGTTGCTTGTACGGCTCGACGCTGAGTCGGTCTTGTCTTTGAGGTTGGATCCTCGGACGTACCTGCAGCTGTGTGAGGCCTATAGTATCTATAGCCGGCTTGATGATCACCACTTACTTTCCACGCTTTGAACTGATCAGTTCACAAGGGACATTTCGTGTCCGGCACTGCCAACATGGCTTTTGCTGCATCACATCACACTTAACACGACGTGCATTGCAATGTTTGCATGCCGTTCTTGTCCTCGCACCGGCAGGTTGAGAGGCTGACGGTGACTTTGGCGGCTCGGTTTGAACATGTAAGTTGGCCTTGCTGCTGTTTGTCATCGTGGGATGAGTGATTCGACGTTTCAGACCCAAGGTCTTAGGTTGGAGCTTGAAGAAGCAGTGACGAAGGGAGAGGAGGTGGGCTCTTTCAAACCCGGCCTAGCAAAATGTTCGGAAGAATTGGTCATGCCTAGAACAAGGGTCTAGGAAAACCGTCGGGTGGCAAGCGAAGAGCGCTCCACTGCCACTATGGAGACGTCGTAAAGTGTAGTACGGCTGGCTTTTCCATGGAGGCTCCCAATCCCGAGGACGGAGCCCTAATAGTCTATTCAGTTAGTTATTTCAAGTCTACGTAGCTGCTATTTGGCTTGCTGGTACAGTGAGGAAAGCATAGAAGACATGGCTTGACAGCCAGCCATCTTGTGAGTTGTGTAACTACATAACTCGACTTAGGACTCCGAGGTTCCGAGGTATATCTACCCGCAGAAACGCATGCGAGCCTGGACGGCAAACGGTATGCGAGTTCTCTGGCAAGTACCTATACCCAAGATAACCTCATATGTTCAGAAGGCAGCGGAGTATGCCTCTTGCATGGGTGAAACGAATACGAGTTCCGTCGCTCACTGGTAGACCTGCCCGAAATGCTTCGCCGCCACCTCCAGGTCATGCCCAAAGATTAATTGCGCGTTGAATAGGCGTTGCAGCCTCTTAATCATGGCCGAACTCTTAATCCACGCCGTATGATCTCGAGCCAGCCAGCCCTGAGGATGGCTTTCCGTGTAGTTTTCCGCCGCGTGGAACTGGTCCGTGGTCCAAATAAAGGTGCCCGAATTCTCCAGATTGACCTGCATGACTACCAATCCCGGCGTATGGCCTGGACTGTGGTGGAGAGTGATGCCCTGGAATAAATCGAGATGGGTATCGGTGAAAGTGCTCCAATTCAGCTTGTCAAGGCTAATATAATGATGTTGGTAAACGCCTCGATCAGCCCCCGTGCCAACGGCCCAGCAGGCGTGTTTGAATTCCTCTTCGTGCACATAGATGGGTACATCAGTCCCTACGAAATGTTCCAAACCTCCCGCATGGTCTAGGTGAAGATGTCCCATGATGATTGCTCGGACGTCTTGTATATCGTTGCCCGTTGCTCGAATCGCCGCTGGTAATTTTTGTGATTCCCGATACTCGACGCGTGGGAACACGTCGGTCAGAGGAGCGCCCCATTCCTACAACAAAGAGCAGAGCAAGATCGCGTTAAAAAGCTGAAACTCGTAAGATGGACAGGTGGTGGAGGTGGGCTGTCGGGTGTTGTGGTCAAGACTCAACTTACAGAATCGACATCTTCAGCGCACCCAGTCTCGAACAAAATGAGTCCCAGTCCAGGATATTCGATCAAGGCCGCGATACAGATCATGGTGCGTCTCTTGTTCTCGGGATTTTTCTTGCTCAAAGTACTGGTATTGCCTCCTCGGAAAAACCTATGACCCACAACATCGATTTTGAATCAGTCATAATGCTCACTTCTCACCAACAGAAGGAAATGTGGGCATTGGGCTTCACTCACCATCCTTCATCAGCCTCCAGTCGTCCCAAATCCAATAAATGCATCTTTGTTCCCGGCGGACAGTTCAAAGCCGGAACACCGGCTCTCGGGATCCACGCCAGAGCACCTTGACTGGAGTCCAGGTTCGTCATCTTTCAGATCAAGTAATGCCAGACCTGTCCACTGGCGGAGGAGAGTATTTGCGAAAGTTGGGATGGCACTTCGAAGTGTCGAACCAGCGCCTGTGTTTTCAGGATCGAGTCACAACCTTAGCCAAAGACACTGTGGTTGAAAGGCTGAAGGTTTGGGGGAAGCAATTTGGCACAGTACATTCTTGTGTTTCGGGCCATCGCTATCGTTCTCTGCTTGCGTGTCTTCTTTCCAGAATACATTCATCAAGTCACCGAGAGCATCAACAGCCAGACCACGTTCCGCGGCATACCACCGAGGTAGCTGCCATGGGGCGGAGGCATGCTGATGATTGACATTCTTCGACGGGGACAAGGTGATGAACACGTCGGAGTCTGGGCTCAATATACCTTGGCCAATCACGGCTTGAGGGGAACCGCAAGATGAACTGCTAATCAGACCAATTAACGAATATTGGTTAGTGGCTGGTGACGCCCCGTGTGCCTTTCCCAGTGCCCCCTTTTTCCCGCCTCTAACTCGCCTCCGCACTGTGGGCTTCATATCTAACCAGACCACGGTCACCGCGGAACCGCACTCTGTCGAGAGAGGATGGATGAATTCTCCAGCTTCACTGGAGTTGTGAGCAGTCCGTCAAAGAGCAGGGTTTTGTTCGTATCATACGGAGAAGGTAGTCACACTTCGACGGCCTCCCGCAGAAGCCCCTAGTGTGTTAGATAGTCCTCAGCACTGGAAATCATCTCGTACTGGCACCCATATCGGCTTTATGCTTGACTTTAACATAAAGAAAAGGGAGGCTAAATATCTACAAGTGTGCCATGGAGACTCCAACGGCATCTGGAGACCACAATCCAAAAGATCCACGAGAGACACAGCATGGCACCCCATTTGAAAACCGCCATTGTGACAGGTAAGGAGCTTGCCTCTCTCTCTTTTGCATGATGGCTCGACAGCTTGTTGACCAGCCTCACAGGTGCTTGTAGTGGCATGGGCCTGGCCCTAACACAGCATCTGCTCTCCAAGCCGGATTGGAAAGTCGTCGTGGCGGACGTAAGGCCGGAGCAATATCGAAAGATCGAATCAACTCTGAATTCGGAGCGGCACATCTTTGTGCACGCCGACGTGGGATCATGGGAGTCGCAAGCCCAACTGTACCAGAGGGCTTTCGATTGGAGTGGCGGACGCCTGGACTTTCTTGCCGCAAACGCAGGAGTTGTACGCGTGGAACCGCTGGCGGTAACCACCGTTGGTGACCTTGACAGCAAGCCGACCAAGCCGGAGATGCTCACCACCCAGATCAATCAGATCGGCGTCTACTACGGCTTGTTATGGTTTATCCATTACGTGCGGCGATCCAAGAAAGCCCACGCTGACAAGAATGGCGACTACAAGCCCAAAGCAGTCCTGATGTCGTCTTGCACTGCCATCTACCCCTTCCCGTGCGCCGTCGAATATGCCATGACCAAGGCAGCTGTGCTGTCGCTGACCCGCAGCACCGCTCACTTCCTATACAAGAGCGACGGCATCGCTTTGAACTGTCTGATGCCGAACTACGTCAATACCCAGCACTATTCGGACGAAACTTGCGACAGATGGGGCCCCGACTGGTTGACACCCTACTCTACCATTCTCCGGGCCTACGACGAGTTGATCTCTGAGGACGGCACTGTGGTTCAGGACGGCAAAAGCTCCGGAACGCCAGGCGTCATCAAGGTTGGTCAATCAGTTGAGTGTTCGGTACTCAATCTGCACTATAGACACGCGCAGCCTTTTGTCGACGAGAAAGCCGAATTCGTCATTTTGGAAAGCAGCAAGCCGGAAGGTGAATGGTTCAATACCTTCTTATCCCCTATGACCAAGTATAAAGCCACGGCTACCATCCAGAACTGAGCTCCACGATCACGAACAATCTCTGAGCGATTTGGATAGTATCTGGTGACGCCACTTTGCCCTCAGAAAATGAATGGACCCATCATTCTTGTGATGGTCAAAAGAAGGACTCTGTGGATGACTGAACCTCCTGCAAGTAACGTAGCCTGGCCTCGCCACTCAAGAACTTGGGGACGTCTGGATCAAAAAAGAGGGTCACTATAGCTAAGATGGTCGTACAAGAATGAATAGTCATAGGTAGCACCCTGGCCCCAGCTTCGCCATCCAAGGCCGCCAGGCTGCGTTTGAAGTGATGTGTCCATCTTCAATTCTTGGAGGCGCGAATCCATGGAGATGGCGGTGCACATGATGTGATCCGAACGACCGCCCAAGTATTTCAGGGCCTCAATGCAACCCGATGCATTTTCGATCAAATCCAGAATGTTTGTGTTTGTCCTAAGCCAGACCAGCTGATCAGGATTGAGACTGGGCTCTTTGGTGCACGTAATCCAAAAGAGCAGAATCTCACAGGACCTTGTGATACTTTGGTAGAGTACCTCCGACCATGGCTCAGTAGTCAGTGCACCTTTGTCAGCAAAGAAAAAGAACTTGTCCTCATGTGCACAGCTCATGCTGCAAAAGTCGGGCAGGATTGCTACGCTGGCCACTCTCGATATGGCATAAGCGTTATCTTTTCGAAGGCCCCAAACCAAAGCAGACGATTGGCGCAGCGAGCGCTGAACGGATTCGGATTGGCCAGTCTCATCAATAAGTTCGATATGACGAGCCAGGATCAGGCAAGCCAAATGCCAATGACTACATATCATGAGATACCATGACTTGAGCTTCAAGGACAGTTGGGCAAGGTGAACCCTACAATCCTCGAGAAATTCGGCATACTGCTTCGTCACATATTGGTAGATTTGGCACGTTTCCCCAATGTGTTTTTCGAGGTCGTACGGGGCCGAGGCACTGGCTGTACTGGTCTGTATGACGGGTAACCTCCGCCAAAGAAGATTCTTCAGTGCGAGGACCTCCTGCAGCACTCGTGCCGCCACCTCGTCCGTCCATGGCCATCGTGGAGCTGCCATACCAAACTTACAGACCGATTCGGGAGCCAGAGAATCCCACATGCTCACTGCTCGATTTGCACTGAACACCGCCTCCGAGGCGGAATACTCTGACGGCTCCACATCCTCGATCTCAAAGACGGATTCCTGGTCGGGAATGACTGGAAGCCGGTCTTTCATGACTGCCGTTGTGGTGTCACACATGACTCCGAAACGAAACATGACACTGAAAGCCAGATAGCCTTGCCGAGGAATGGATTTCGGTAACACGAGCCCTCTCCGTGGAATAGAATCGGCGGCTTTGTTCGCCGTTGCAACGATGTCTCTCTTCCAGGAGAGAAGCTGTCGGACCGCAAGTACGGTATGATCAAGAGGACTGTGAGCCCCAGGCGACCGTGGTGAAGTGGATTCTTGGTGAGTTGGACTCGTGCCAAAAGGGTTCTTGTCGGCAACCCGAGGTTTGCGAAACCATGAGAATAACAGCTGTGCGAGGATCACTTGAAACGATTTGAGACCCAGACAGCTGTGAAGCGCATCCTCAGCCTCTCGCTGCAATTCTTGCTGCAAAGGGGATTGGACATCTCCAAATTTTATCCCAGCAGTGTGAATGGCCCACTGATCTGTGAATTCTGCGGACTTGGCTTGGTCTGGCTGAAGCCATTGGCTGGCAAACGCCATGACAGCGTATGTGAAAGCATTTGAAGCTTTGTCACTGTCTTGCTGACTGAGAGGTTGCCTGCGAAGCGGGTCGAGCATCTTGTCGAGATTTTTGGCCAGTTGCAAGAAACTGAAGCTCCCACGGAGCGGGGTGTGGTCTTGCATATATCGCCAGTTCCATCCTTGAAAGTAGAGTGAAGGGATGTTCTCAAAACTTTCGAGATATATTTGGAGGAGCTTTCTGGAAATCAGACCTTTGGTGTAGCTCTGTACTAGCTGGAACTCCTGGCTACTGACTTCTACTTCCCTCGATGGAGTGGAAAGGCCTATGGGAGAGTAATGGACAGGCTGGTAAATCGATCGATCTGCTTCAAACGAGCCATGAGGCGCGCCTCGGATCTCTGCGGCATGGCCTGGACCTGCAGTGGCGGTTGTCACGTACTCTTCTATGCCCTTTGGAATTTCGGTGGACAATGTGTAACCGAAACTTGGTAGATGAGCGCGCCATGATGACGATGATGATGATGGCGGTTCCCAGGTGTCAAAGGTCATCACAGTCCCTGCCTCGTCGAGCCTTTTCGACAGTAGGAAGCCTTCTTCTCCACTAACGTCAGAAGTCGGAATTTCGGACGGACTAGTAACCAGCCAATGAAAGGATTGAGGCGCGCAGTCAAATGTGTGAGCGGTTGTTCCCAACATATCGCCTGTCCAGGGAAGAGAACCACTGTCAATCGCTAAATCAGTGGAGCCCACATCCTGCGCATGGTGGCAATCTCCATGGCCGGAAGCCGGTTGAATTGGAGCGTCCATGGGCATGTCTCCTGACGGGCTCGCAGGCTGTGGACGCAGACGCGGCATCCTGAGAGGCTGCAAATCTTGTTCGTAGTGAACGAAATCGTAGTCTTTGGAGAACTTTTGTTTCAGCCTTTCCGGTAGTGATCCACGCGGGAGTTGCTGGAGCCAGTTGAATGTGCATTTTCTTTTCGATTTCTGGCAGCTTGAGCAGGCCACCGCCTGTGCGGCACCACGCTGCAACGGATTTGCGCCATTTGTCACCGCGTCGCAGGCCCGTCGACCTTGGCGGCAACGGTCGCAGCTCTGATATTGCTTTCTCGGCCTTGCCATATGGTTATGCGTCCTGGTCGTCACCATGCATGTCTCAACCTAGGCCGCTGACTACCGTAGGATCTTGCGCTTGGAGGAGGGAATAGGGCAGAAGCACCTTCAGGTAGTTTTGGAAAGCTGCCGAGGAGTAAGGCTCGACCTACTCACCACCGTCGCCACCCCTCGCTCGCCCACCCGTTGGTCATAGGCATATCACGTGCCACGGTTGTTGTTTTCTCTGCGTCACAATGCGGTTCCACTAAGACTGTCATTGGCTCGATGTCGATGTCACCAAGGATGTGGGACGCGCCGAGCTCTTCAGTCAGGATTCCTACAGTAGTCTTTTTCGATTCAGTCTCGAAGGATGGTTCCGCCAGAGCGATAATTGGCCGATCAGGTTGTGTGACTACCTCGGCGACTTTCAAATGATGGGAGGCAATGCGTGATGGCCGACACAAATACACCCCGGCAGGATCGACACCAGGAACTTTCACAAAGCAAACGCCTTTGCTACTGTAACTGCACGGGCGACGGATATTGGAATTACCGTGACATCGTCGGCTAATCCAGCATTGATCCCCTCTAAGATGAATTGACTTACGAAAGATTCTTCGAGCCCACAGCTATTCTACGTATAGAAACCCCCTTTTTTCTCCTCCCTAGCAAAAAACCAAAAGAAAAGCCGAAGAGTAGCCAGAGAGGAGGAAAAACGAGGAGAGAACACGAACCAAACAGAATCACCCCACCCTAGCACTTCAAACATTGATCACAGGTATCCCGCAGTCATCGTATACAACCGGTGCCCACCAGCGTCGAGACCCAGTCAGCCTTTGATGACTAGTACTTGAGCAGCTCTTACCCAGATGAGCTTCTCATTGGCTTTAGACCCATCGCGCAAATTCAATACCTCCCCGCAGCAACTCCAGACCATGAGTTCCCGAGACGGCTTCTTAGCCCCAGCTCCCCCAGAATGGGGCTGCCTCGGTGACTAGCTATACGAGTTTCGGCTTTGAGTCGAGGCACCAGGAGATATCGAACCAAAACACTGATATAACACCACCCCGGCCTTGTTCAAGCACGCGCTTTTTTCCTGATCAAGGTCCGTAAGTTCGAAAGACAACAGTGCAATCTAGGCAAGAGGACAACAGAACTGACTCTCCTTGGACCAAGTTGCACCGCTACCATGGCCGATTCGGGTCTTCGACACCGTGGTCACCACGACCACAATTCTGCCGAGCTTACTGAACTTCAACGCCTCGAACTCGAGCACGCTCAACGAGATACCGGCGCTCTTGAAGATCTCCAGAACTCGGATGCCCTCGTCACCGATCAATCCGAGTTCACTGGACGGTATTACTTCCGAATGGCAACAGCATGTTTCTCTATCAGTATGGGTACTACTGGTTCATACTTCGGCTTCACCTGCCCGGCATCTCTGCTGACCTACATCAATGAGGATATTGGTAAGCATCTCCCCGCCCAGTGGCAGTGAAGGGATTCAGTCTTACTGACTTGAACAACAGGACCCAGCAACAACGCTAGCTTGGTCTCCATCATCTGGACTGCTGCTTGTGCCATTTCGATTATTCTTTTCGGTCGATTGTCTGATAAGTTCGGCCGAAGATGGTTTGTCGTTGGAGCTTCATTCATGGGTGTTATCGGAGGTATCATTGCCTCTCGGGCTCAGAACATGGATACACTCGTCGGCGCAAATGTAAGTCTCTATTAGTCACTTACCGTGAGCGAAAGGGCGGTTTACTGAATCTTTCTAGGTCTTGATCGGTCTCTCTGGTGGTGTCCACACCTGTTATGGTCTGACCATGGGTGAACTCGTCCCCAACCGCTACAAGACAGCAGCCTTTTCCGCGGTCGTGGTTCTGTGTTTCGTTGGTATCTCCTTTGCGCCAATCATTGGTGGGTTACGTCTTGGTGACACCGAAATCGTCTTCGTCTCTAACGTTTGAAACAGGCTTCAGGCTCATTAAGCTTGGTCCAGGATGGAGATTCATCTACTATATCTACATCATCTTCATGGCTATCGCGACCACCTCGCAATTCTTCTTCTACAAGCCGCCGTCATTTAAGCAGCTTCACGGTGGAAAGCGAACCATCATGCAAGAAGTCAAGCGTATTGACTTCGTCGGATTGTTCCTTCTGACCGCCGGAATCGTGCTCTTCATCCTCGGTATCTCGTGGGGTGGTCAACCCGTTCCATGGAAGTCGGCACAGATTCTCTGCCTTCTTATCATCGGCTTTGTGCTCTGTGTGCTGTTTGTTCTTTGGGGTAAGGTCTTCCCCCGATTCGATATACACTTCGTGAGACTGACGATATCGCTCAACAGAGATCTACTCCAACGTGCCGAATCCTCTCATGCCTATGTATTTCTTCAAAGATATCAAAGGATTTACCTGCTTGGCAATTATCGATGCGATTTCCGGAGCTGGATATGTTGCGCCTTCCGTCATCTGGCCTATGCGTACGTATATGTTCATCTTCACTGTTTCAACCGCGAGGTTGACCTTCATCTCACAGAGGTCGCCAATATCTACGCTGCTGGTTCCAATCCTGTCGGCTGGGAAGAACAGGCATGGTTGACCTCAGCCGTGACATTCGCCATCGTCGGAGGTATCGTGTTCTGGGGAGCTGTTCTGCCAATCATCAAGCATGTCAAGAAACAAATGATCCTGATGGCATTGATGGTGCTCGCCTTCTCCGGAGGTCTCATTGCCTCGAGCAGAGACAACAAAGGTCGAAATGCGGCATTTGCCTTCCTGTCAATGTTTGCCGATGGTATGCTCGAGATCACACCACTGTCATTGGTGCAAATTTCTGCCAACGATGCCGATCTAGGCACGGTCTTCGGTAAGTACTTGTTCGCCAACATGCCTAGTAAGAACTTTGTGCTAGCATGAAAATTCAGGAATCATCTGTCTCTTCAGAACTGTCAATGGCTCGATCTTCACTGCCATCTACCTAGCCATCTTCCAAAACACACTCCCCAAGGAAATCGCCAAGCTTGTCCCCAGCGCCGTCGAGGCCGCTGGACTTCCCTCCTCATCTCTTGGTGAACTAATGACGGCTGTCGGTGTGGGTACCGCCGATGCTTTGAACGCAGTTCCTGGCATGACCGGCGGCATCCTAAATGCCACTCTCGATGCTCTTGTCGATGCAAAGACTGCTTCCTTCTCCTACATGTACTATGCCACCATCCCAGTCAATGTCATTATGTTGGGTGCAGTTCTTTTGATGAAGGACTACGACAAGCTTCTTACTACTCACGTCCCTCGACAAGTCTACGCCAATGGTGAAGGTGTTGAGCACCACGAGAAGGTCGGCGACGTTGAGGGAAGCCGCGCACACCCAAGCTCCGAGAAGGGACAGAACCTTGAGATTGAAGCTGCTGGGGCTGGCAGTAACTCCGACCGCGAAGATGTCCGCTAAACAGACATTTCGCGAGCTTTTTCTAAGGTCCTTCCTTAATACTCAGGCCTGAAGTGGTGATGGGATGGATGTATGCACTTTATAGTGTCATGAGCACCTCAAGGCCGTGGAAGACGTGTATTTAGCTACCGAGGAGACAAGTGTTGTCGCATGTATATACCTATTCAAATAGGCGCAGCTTGCAAATCTCGCATTGAGACACTTCCAATGCAATGAATCGTTCAGATGCTGATAGTCGCACCGACTGGACATATTTGTTCAGTAAAGGTATCCTTTGTATAGGCGTGGGATCGCACTCTACCGTCCCTTCCTTTCTATTGACTCCTGATTTGATGAACGACGGGATGTCCAGCACTGATGGTCCGCGAAAATGCTGTAAACAGCCACATGCTACTGAAAGCGAGGCATTTGGTCATACGTTGGTGATCATCATTGCTTGCTTTGAGAAATCCCTCGTGTACAAAACTGCCAAAGCATCTTTTCTCTAATTCTCACTAATTTCTATGCAGCCTGCTACCGCGGAGGACTAGCTCAACCTCGAGAATGTGTAGAATTCTCGACAAGTACAAGTTGTCCACGTCCGAATCGTTGGCCAAGATGTTTGATGCTGCCATTCTGTATTCCGAGAAGGCATTGTTTGGCACTGTGTTACAGCGTATACCGATATGTAGGAGCTCTATCTCCCATGTCAAGTATTTGTTCCTCCGAGTGTTCAGCGCTGTTACGCCCACCCTCTGATTCTCGTGTCTTGTTGATGTGGCGACATATTAGGTAATATGACCCCATGCTCAAGATTGACAGAGCATTGAACCCAAGTACAAGAGAATGCCCAAGCCGATAGCGCGGAGCGTCTGTTTTATGGTAGAAATTGGAAGCTGCTGCGCCTCCCATTGTACCAAATCCTACGCTCAATACGTCAGCCAGAAATCCCACCGCTCGGGACTAGATCATTCAACGCACCAATTTGGATCGCCATTCCAGTTGCACGTTTGGCGTTGGGAGCATAGTTGTTTGAGGCAAGAGTGAGAAGGCCAGGGAACGCTAGCCATGGTTTTAGATTGCGCCTCGACCAGGAAGTTTGTAGTGGAACGTACCGGGATATATACCACACGTGGCAATAAAACATCCTGCATACGTCAAGCCGGGGATGAAAGAGGATGGCGCGACGGCAAGGAGGAACCCGACAAAGACAGCAGCGAAAGATAACAGGACGAATAGTGATCTTCGCCCGGTGAGGTCTGAGTAGTAGCCTGCGAGGATGCAGCAGACGGCGGCAGCTGTGTAGACGGGCACAGTCAGGAGCTGAGCATGTTCAGCGCTGTATCCGAGACCGTTGATGATGGTGGGAAGAAAGAGTGAAATGGCATAAACCGCAACAGCCTGTTTGACGCTCGTTATCAACTGCCAGGTATTCAGAGAACGATACGCACATTGCCCCAGTATCCAACACAGTGGAATAAGGTCTACACCACATTTAGTCTGGGCGAGTACAAGGCTCCGAGTGGACATACCTGCCAATCTGTGAACGCTGCCCATACGTACTTCCATTTGAACCGGCTTGTCAGGTGAGGCTCTCCGGAGGCCGAATTGTATTGGGGCCGGTCGATCTGCAACTGTGCGATCGCCAGGGATCTCTCGCTGTCGCTCAGGAACCTAGCCTTTGAAGGCTCGTCTGGTATAATCCAATAAGCCATGACAGCAACGATGACGGTGAGGATTCCCTCTAAGATAAATCTATGTTATCTGTTAGTGTAGAAGTATAAGGTTCCGTGTACATCACACGAACATCCATCTCCAGCCGTGAAGGCCGCAAACACCGTCCATCTTTACAATTAAGTACGCCAGTAATCCTGAAAAGGCTCCAGCTACAGACGCAGACGCGAAGACCAGGGCCAGCCGTAGCTGTGCATCTGCTCGCGTGTACCTGAGAGGAGTTCGGTAAGCTCTGTCTTCATCTTGTACATGTTGAAGTTGTTCTTCGCCAGGTAAAGCAAGCACGCCGATTAACTCACCACAAAGATACATAAAAAGTTATCCCAGGAACTGAATATGGTTAGCTGTTTGGCAGAAGGTATTTTTGAACTATTAAACGTACATAGCCCGGCCTCCGCTACACCTATACACCGTATTAGCTTTAGATTTCTTAATATCCTTGAATTAATGTGCATTTACCAAGGAAAAACCTCGCCACGAGCAATCCCGAGTAGCCCTGAACGATGCCTGTCAAAGTCATCACGATACCTACTCCAAGTTAGTGATTAGTCGAACACCTAGACCAGCTACTTACCCCATACAACCATTATCGAAGGTAGCCAAATACTAGGCTTGAACCTGACTAGCAAAGCATTGCAGACCGGTTCGAAGAAGCAGTAGGGAAAGAAGAATATTGTCAAACACCTAGTTTTATTCAGTTTTCCCTGCCGAGGTCCATGCGGCAGCCGTCTCACCAGTTGTACTCGTTCCCGGTGAGGTGAAGATCTTTAGAAAGGCCTTGGATATTAGCATTGCCGATGCTGCCTTCACAACGATTAGCAAAGGCGACTGGCATAGGCGGGGGTATGATCCGAACCTCTATCGAGGAAACTCAACAGGTAAAGCACAGCCAATATTGGAATGATGCGCACGTCAAGCTTTCGAAGAAGCTTTTTGTATTTTTTCTCGTCATCAGCATCAACTTGATGTGAAGTCTTGCTTGCTGGCTTTGGGAGCTTTCCCACAATGTTTTCTTCGTGGTGGCAGATGTCTTCATTCTTGAGCGGGTCTTTCAGATCCATCTTGGAATGCAGAGGAAAAGAGAGGCCAGCAGGCTCAAAGGGTGGCCGGCATAGCACATATCTATAAGGACGAATGCTTCTTTGACCAGAATGGGGGCCCAGTAACTGTTGCTCTCTCCCTTTCACGCTTTCTACAGTCCATGGTGGTGGCTGGTGGGTCAGGGGCCGCCTTGATTATCCTGCCACCACCGGCTACGGCCCACATCTTCAATTGAGGCTGCAAAGCCTTCAACATTGCGAGCAACCATGACCGTTCGATTTATGATGACGAATGAGTCTGGCAGAATATGATACAAAACTTGTTCGATCGGGTGCGGTGTCATTACCGTTGCCGGTGGTCATCGCCGTAACCGACTCCGTCAGCCAATAGCAGGACAATAGTGTTGTGGGCCTCGTGCCATGCTGGGGTCGCCCCTTTACGTGTATCTCAGGTGGTCATGCCCTAGCCCACCACAAGGTCAGCTTCACAGATATGCCGATTCACCTCATGAGGCTAGCCAATGGCAAAATCGATATATCACTCTCATAAACATATCTTGCACAAAGTTCTCATTGCATGCGAACACAAACTCTTCATTTCCAGAGCGCAAGGTCGACTATTCCAATTGCATCTATTAACATTCCTCTACCAGAGTGTCTGAGAATGAATTCAGAATACCAAACAAGAGAGCCGGGCTGTAATGACAGCAGTCAAGGCAAATATGTGATGTTCAACCAACTTCCTGAAGGGTCTCTGAATGACCGCGGCGAGCCTGCATTGAACAGGTACTCAACTTTCATCACAAAGGATCACGACTACCCTGCTTCTCAAGTGAGTAGCTCTTGACAGATGCCTTCTGCTTGTGCCGAATCCTCATAATTCACAGGCTATGTTATACGCAGCTGGCATCCCTGACAAGGATGCTATGCAAAATAGCCCTCACGTTGGAATAGCATCAGTGTGGTGGGAGGGTAACCCCTGCAAGTACGTGACCATCTTCTCATGTCTCAACAGAGCACTGACATGAGACAGTATGCATCGTGTGTAGACCCTGATGCGATTTCCTGTGCCGTGCTGACCACAGTTTGTCAGTCCTGGATCTGGCAAAGGTTGTGAAAGATTCGGTGACGAAAGAGGGATTCATAGGATGGCAATATAATACTGTGGGAGTATCAGACGCTATCACTGTTGGGACGGAGGGCATGCGATATTCGCTGCAAACCAGAGAACTGATAGCGGACAGCTTGGAGACTGTGACTTGTGCACAGCATCATGACGCTAATATTGCGGTAGCTGGTTGTGACAAAAACATGCCTGGCGTTGTTATGGCAATGGCACGTCACAATCGACCTTCGCTCATGATATACGGAGGCACTATCAAACCAGGATACTCAAAGCTGCTGCGGCAGGTGGTTAACGTGGGGAAGTGCTGGGAGGCCCAAGGTGCTTACCAGTACGGCACACTGGCCAAAGCGGTTGGCGATCCTTCCAAAACACCCGATGATGTCCTCGAAGATATCATTCAAGGAGCCTGCCCCGGTGCAGGTGCATGTGGGGGCATGTACACGGCCAATACGATGGCAACTGCAATTGAAGTTATGGGTTTGATGTTGCCTGGTTCGTCGTCTAGCCCCGCTACTTCCTCCACCAAGATGAGGGAATGTCAAAAGGCGGGTAAATACATTGGCATCTGCATGGAGAGAAGCATCCGGCCTCGGGATCTCTTGACGAAGCAAGCCTTTGAGAACGCTCTGACCATGACCATGGCTCTCGGCGGATCAACAAACGGCGCGCTTCATCTGCTGGCAATTGCCTCTTCTGCTGAGGTGCCCTTATCACTGGCCGACATTCAGCGAGTGAGTGACAAAGTGCCATATATTGCTAATCTTGCACCTGCGGGCCAATATCTTATGGCTGACCTATACGATGCCGGTGGTATACCGGCGGTTTGTAAGCTATTGGTGGCTGCAGGCTTTCTCAATGGCTCAGTGCCTACCATCACAGGGAAAACTTTGGGAGAAAACATCGAGTCGTTCCCGTCCTTGAGTCAAGATCAAGTGATTATCCGACCACTGAGCAACCCAATCAAGCCATCAGGTCACCTTCAAGTTCTAAGGGGGAATCTTGCACCGGGAGGAGCTGTTGCCAAGATTAGCGGGAAAGAAGGCACTTCCTTCGTTGGCAAGGCTCGAGTGTTTGACAAAGAGAAATACTTGAATGCTGCTCTGAACGCAGGTCAAATCCCTCGAGACGAGCAGCTCGTGCTCGTTGTCCGTTATGAAGGCCCGAAGGGTGGACCTGGGATGCCTGAGCAACTGAAAGCATCAGCAGCAATCATCGGGGCTCAGCTGAAGAACGTAGCGTTGGTAACAGACGGAAGATACTCAGGAGCCTCACATGGGTTTATCGTCGGCCACGTCGTACCCGAGGCGATCATGGGTGGTCCCATTGCGATTGTGCAAGATGGAGACACCATGAGAATTTCTGCGGACACTAATGAGATCTCTGTAGATTTGACAGACGCCGAAATCAAGGATAGACTGAAGGCGTGGAAGCCACCGCCAAGCATGGTCACGCGAGGAGTGTTAGCCAAGTATCAGAGGTTGGTGGGATCAGCAGCAACAGGCGCTGTCACCGACCTGTTCTAAGAATGGAGTCAACAGAGTATTTAAGGAGAGAGTCTGGCATGCGTCTGATGAAGCATGTTAGTGACACGGGTCAGTTGAAAGACAGAGCCCAATCTCAACGAGTAAATACAATGCGAACTCATAGTCGTTTGGAAGGAAAGACAAGGGCCGTCTAAAGTAGTGACAACTTTAATGACACCCCCTACCACCCTCGGTAGAGATGGCCCCAGTCTGAACGAAACGCTCGGGCTTTCCCAGGACTCCAATATATTTAAGGGCCGTGCGGTGCGAACTCCTTGGTCAGACGGTGCCTATTACAGGTACTTACTTGTATTGAGGATGCAGCGCCCCAAAGACCATTCCCCGGTGCCCCGGTTTCATACCCCACTCACGGCCGAGCCATACACACGGGCTCAATTATTAAATGCACTCAACCCCAGACACCTGGGATATTTTGATTCGACCACAGAAACACAATTGCAATTCATTGTACCATGTCTGGACCACCGGCCTCGACGCCGCTAATTCGAAGGCGAAGAACAGCTGTGGCATGCAGGAGGTGCAATCAGCAACGCATCCGTTGCGATGCTTCCGCCTCGGGGCTTCCTTGCACAAGCTGTAAACGAGTCAAGAACAATGACTGCAAGCTCATCGACACAAAACGTGCAAGGTGAGTAAGATACCGCATTGTTCTGTCTGAATATAAGGGATTATGTCGTCAGCTTTGTGCCAAACTTCACGATGTCCATGGCTAACGTCCGTCTATCCAGGGGAGTCACCGGTCGATTTGTGTCCCGGGGACAAGTCGATGGCAGCAATGAGGGTCATCCCATGGAATCAGACTCCCCAGGATCACTGATGGCCACAGCGAAGACTCCTGAATACTCCATCGATCTGGAAGAGCTGTGCCCGCGTGAAGATGTGGATGCCACCTACTCCACCCGGGACTTGGATTTGACTTCAGAGGAAATTCCGGAATACCAGTCGGCACCAGCATATGGCCTATCATCAAAACAGAGGGCACATAACATCCATTTGCCTTCTACTCCCACTTGGGCCGAGAGCTGGTACGTGTCATACATCTTGCACACCACAAACAACGAGCAGCCGCTACTAAACAATCCATCGAACAGAAGCCACCACGGGCATCATCCGGCCAATCCTCAAGAAGCCAGAATGAGTAACAATGCTGTTCGACAGTTGCTACCTCCGCTGAACTTAATCGATGCCATGATTGACGCCTATTTTGCTCACTTTCATGCCTTTTGTCCGCTTTTGGACGAGGCGCAGGTCCGTTTATCTCTTCGAGAACAATGTCTGCCGACAGTGTTGCTTCGATGTATGCTCTTCGTCGCTTCTATACACTGTGAGATGGCGCTGCTGCGGGAGATGGGATACAACGACCGCGTCGAGGCCGAAGACAGCTTGTTTAACAAGGCAAAAGCAGCGTTCGACACGGATGTCGAAACGGACAGTATGACGATGCTGTGCTCTTCCTACCTGTTACATTACTGGTCCGGAAGGCCATCCATCTTCAAAGACAGTATATGGTGGTTAGCTGGTGCCATTAGGGGCGCGCAGTCCATGGGATTGCACCGCAGTATGAGAGAGAGCAACGCTCCGACGCCTCAGAAGCGGTTGTGGCGGAAGATTTGGTGGTTACTTTACGTGTGTTTTGCTGTTACATTCCTCTCGCAATAACGCTGATCTTTGGCTCATAGATTCGTGATCGGCAAATCTCCATCTCTCTGGGAAAGCCGTTTCTCATAAACGACAACGACTGTGATTTGGGGCCCTTGGAAGAAGATGATTTAACGGATGAAACCTTGGACACCAGGGCTTTTGTCCTAGCACAAGCACGTCTCGCGATTGCCGGTTGGTCGCAGCCCGCTTCTCCATTCGAGACCTATTTGTGTTGACCGGTTGCAGCCTCGAATATCTTTGCACTGTTTTCTCCTTGTGCATTCACCTGTGGCACTAGCGAGCAGGACGTCGTCCGCTTGGTGAAGGAATATCTCGACACATTCTACAGTCAACTCCATATCAATATGGCAGAGCGGAATGCTCGAAGGAAACCATTAGGGCTGATTCTTCACATGACTGCAAGGTGGGTACTATATGCCCTCTCCATCCGTCGTGGCACTTTCCTGAATCTGGATCAACAGCTACTACAAAATCCTGGCGTTCCGGATGCTCGAGAGGAAGATTCTGGCATCTGCAACCGATGCGCCGAGAGAGATTGAGCAATGCACAACCGAAATACTGCAGGCCGCGGAGGATGTGACGTCGCACTTCGAAGAGGTTCTTGTGAGCTTCAAAGCGCGTCACTTCCCTATGATCTGGTATCTTCCATCCGCCACCACCCATTGACCTATACTAATGCGGCGGCAGCATATCTTCGGTTTTTGCGGCGATGATAGTGCAGTTTGTCTATTCAAGAAGGCCCGCGCTGGGAGAAGCGCGAAGTGTACTTGGCCAACAGCTGCGTTTCAATTTGCTTGGGCTCAAGGAATTCGAAGACTGCTACAGTCTTGCTCACTGGATTCGAGAGCTGTTTCTCCGTATTCGAGACAGAACCAGGACAACCCAATCCGTAACGGCGGCTGTTGCCATCAGTGGCACGCACTCAACAACCGGCGAAGATGATACGCGGACGGCGACGGATCCCAATCAGCTTGATATAACTTCGAACAACAGCTTGAAGCATTCTTGGTCAAATGCTATTCCTTCGAATGACTTTGTGGCACCAGTGACGACTATCAATGGTCACCATGACACCCTGGGCGGACAAACGATACCAGACCCGACAGAACCTGAGATGATGTACTCCGAACACCCACCCCTGGACCTCAATTTCTCTCTAGATGGTGATTCCGAGCTACTTCGATACCAAACCCTACAGATGTTTGCGGACGAGTTTCCAACCAGTCTCTTGGACGATTTTCAATATATCGACAGCGTCGGTGGCTACTTTGAGCGGCCTGGTGGATAGTACGGCCTCTTTCATTTCGTGGTGTGCCGAGAAGCCCCGTTCAAGGCCCTCCGGGGCAAACGGACATCTCAAATGACATTCTTCACCGGACATTGAACAGGAGATCACTCATGTGATTATCCTCCAATGCCTATGACAATGTTCCGTCCGTAGCTGATGTGTTGTCGGGGAGTTTACGACCGTGCCAGCCCACAGTACTCGGGGGTCGACGGGCCTTGACGCACAAGGCTGAACAACGGGCTCAATGAACTCGGCGACGGAGTCGAACCACGTTGTCGCGGTTGATCCGAGTATCAACAAATCGCGAAGGAGCTCGTGCGCTCTCGACAGCAACGCCAGTGTCGACCTGTGGCGACACAGATCTACACGTTCAGCCTTACCTTGAACCGATATTATCCAGGATGATGTCTATATACCCTGGACGACTGCTTCCACGCTGCCGGAGGTGAGCGGGTGAGAGAGGGTCAATGTGGTGCGTATCGCTCTCAAGAAATCGGGCTTGTCCCCCCAACCTCTAGAGATATAAGAGATATTCTTTTGTATCTAGAGTCGACAAGTTGAAAAGAGAGAAAAAAGGTGGTAAATTTTTAGATCTAAAAGTTCAAGACCCCTACGGAGTATATAAAGACTGAAATATGAAGACTCTTTTTATTGTCATTGAATATTATGAAACCCATTCTCAAAACTCGACGTACTGAAGAGACCATGGTAAAATTAGATCGTCGTCGCGAGGGTGCGAGAGTGCATAACAGCGTAAGTAGAAGGGGGAGAAGAAAGTCAGGAGAGAGTTGGATCGCGAGCAGGTCGGCTGAAAAAGCGGCACCGTCTGCAGTTGGCGTGTCAAGATGCCCGGAGCAGTTCGAGTGCAGTGACTGAATGGAAATCATGCAGACCGCCAGTGATCTACAGCATTCCAGCTATCGGAGTTTTTTAACGAGCGTTGAAAACTCCAGTAAGCGGCCACGACAGCCTGGAGTGGCATTGAGAATTGGACCTCCATCGATTGTGCTGCCCAAGTGCAGGGGAATATGGGTATTTTTCGTCTGGCCAAGGCGATTGATGCCTAGAATCCGCCCCCGGTCAAAGCCCAGGCTCATTATTGCGGTCCGGGCAAGGTGCGGGAGGTATGCACAATCTTAGATACGATACCAAAGTACAGGAGATGCCATCATTGCCTGTTGGGTATCTGGTTTCTATTTCAATCCTCCCGATAGAAGGATACTCTGTCCAGTCAAATATCCAGTTTTGCACAACATTGTCACCACATTGGCGCATTCTTGCGGCGTCCCTAATCTGCCTACAGGTATATTTCGCACATCTCCAGGCGTTCCCTCGAGGAATTTGGCATTGGGTATCATACCAGTCTCACCGATCATTGCGGGTGCGACGTCGTTGACGGTGATGCCATCCTTGGCAAGCTTCAGTGCCAGATTCTTCACCATACCCATCAAGCCTGCCTTGGAACTGGCATAGTGGCAGCCATTTATGCCACCACCATACCCGCTGATTGACGAGATCATGATAATGCGTCCCCATTTCTGCTCGCTCATATGCGGCACAGCCAGTTTGGCGAGGATAAAAGGCGCCCGCAGGTTGATTTGAATGGTATAATCAAACTCTTCATACGTAATGTCCCCGATTTGTGGTATTCTTTTCCCATATCCAGCATTGGCAACCAGGATGTCTGGACAATGGCCGTGCTCTGTCTCGATCTCTGCATAAAGATTCTCCATCTGTTCTGCCGACGCCATGTCTACCTGATGTGTGGAGATCTTTTGATCCGACGAGGACGCTTGGAGTTCCGCGAGGAGAGTGTCAACACTCGCCTTGTTCTTAGAGTATGTCAAGGCCAGATGGCAGCCTTGTCGATAGAGGTCTCGGGCACACCCTGAGCCGATGCTATGTGAGTCAGCTTTTGTCTCTTCCTGCACGCTGACGCCGACTTACCCTCCAGAGGCACCAGTGATCAGCGCAACCCGCCCTCTGAGTTCATTGTCGACGGACATTGCAAAATTCAACAAAGTGAAGGGCGATGAGTTTGTGGAGTAGTATAAAACTGCAATTGGGGGCAACCGCTGTATTAAATGCGATGCCTTATCTGAGAACATCCGGTGCCCAACAGAACAACCACTTTCGTGCTCACGACTTCGGAGACTGCGCCGATGCGAGTTGCAGACGATGCGGGGAAATTAATCTGGGTTGGGGGAACGGCAATCGACAGGGTCGGCTATTAGCGGCGGCCGACTGTGGCCCGATGAGACATTCGCTTACAGTACGCTGGTGAGAAACCAAAACATCGTTGTGAGATTGTCTGGTCGCGGTTCATCATTCTTCCCCGATTCTCAAAAGAATAGATTACCGCTCCAATCCCAGTTTGTGTTGTTGTTCAGCTGCTGCCATTGCACACCTTGGTTTTGTGGAAGAAACGACGGGTGGTCGAAGCCGGCCATGGGAGCAAGAAGGTGTGCTCCATTGCCTGACAATTGATCTCCAGAGACGTAGTCGCCCACAGCCTCGAGGTCAAGCCAGGAGAAGTCATTGGCCGGACTATATTGGAAAAATCCCTGAGCATCGACCCGGACACTACCACTTGAGGATCGTTGCGTATCGGACGCTGTTGGTGACTGCACTGAGTGCTGTGCTCGGACACCACTTTTGGGAGGCTTCACCCACAGCAGCTCCAGTAATCTGGCGTAACGCGAACCTGGATCCTGTGCAGAGACAGAAGCTCGTTTGAGTACGTCCATGGCTTGGATGACCAGTGTCCGAACTTGCCTTTCTTCTATTTCCGACATTACACCAAACGATCTCGCCTTGTACAGAAACACAGCCGAGTATATACAATACAGATAATACCGCAGCGGCATATATCGCAGAAATCTGCCAGGGTCGATCTGCGTACTGAGGAGAGTCAGGTATGCCTTGGCCGCAGCAACACTGGCCCAAATGAACCGTGCATCAGGCATTGCGCCAACGTTGCTGAATACGTTACGAAGGTGATCTCTCAGCGAGTGGGCATCGGTCTTGGGCTTGTTGGCAATGGCCTGAGATATTGCAGCTTGGAACACAAATGCATTGGTGTACAGACACAAGTATTCGTAGGAGAGTTGGAGGGTAACTTTGATGTGAGGCGAGCACTCCAATTTCCCCCAGGTTGTGTTCCAACGGGCGAGGGCATTGCGGAAGTCGTCGACATACTTGACATAATCACCCATGAGCATCATCTGCCCACTGGTTCTCATGCCCGAGTACAGAACATCGTGCACATTAGAATAGAGTTGGGTGAGATCAAGGGTGGCTTGCATGATTTTTGCGTAGTCTTCGTCACCTGGACTGAATGGCTGCAGGGAGGGAAAATCTTGAGGAGATAACCCTGTCATGGGTCCAGGGCCTCGGGACCAAAAGGCTTTGCCAATCCGCACGGAGATGAGGCGATCTGAGACGTAGCAATTGGCCCAAGCAAGGCGTTTGCGGCCGTCGATCCTGGCTTCTTCGGCAGACTCCTGACGAAATGCGGTTCTATCCAGTCCGAGAAAGTAGCCCGTTCGCAGCGCAATACCGACATGCATCCACGCACTGCGGTCTTCCTCACCTCGACCAACTGCCTCTATGCGGTTTCGCAGGCCTTGTGGTTCCCATTCAGCAAGGAGGAGAAGCGCTTCAACAGCTTCAACCTCACAGTCGTGACCTGCAGCGATCCCTGATATCAGATCATGCATATATCGAGAACAACAGAGGTGTATATTCGGTTGTTCGATCAAGTCTTTAGATGATATCGTCAGAACGGCAGTCAGCAGATGTTTATCATTAGCTGCAAATATATCCAATTGCGCGGGATCGAAATATCTCCGTGGCACCAGAGGAAGGTAGGCATGGTAATGCTCAGCATAGCGTCGAACAAGCATTTGTATCATGTCTGGCTCAAGGTAGCCCTCTCGGACCAGGCGATAAGTCGAAATACCAGCATGGATGCCGTTGATCGAACCACGAGGCGCTGACCCAGATCCATCACCCGCATTCTGATTCGGCGTCAAACTAGTCTTATATGTGTTCGCTGATGCTTGTAGATGTTCTGCCTCTCGATTGGCGACGTCCTTCAGAAGCTGCCATGCATCGGAAGGATTTCTCGGTATGGTATGCCCCAGAGTACTGTCGACCGTTGACGCAGAGTCATCGTCTTCTGCTGTGTTTCCTGCTGATGTGCCGTCCTGGTGTTCTTTGCCAGTTGTTGTCCGTGGAGTAATCTGAGAGGGAGGAGATAGTACGTAGGAGCTGGAAGGAGGGTTCGAAGACTTGTCGAGAAGAGGTGTTAAAGGAACATGGGTAAGCCCTGCGGTGGATGTCGTTGAGATGGTCTTCTTCCTGACTCGACTGCCACCGCGGTTGGAGGTGCCCAGGACACATTCGCGCTTCTCCTTTTTGCAGCGACCACACGGAGGTTGTCCGCCTGAGGCTTCCCTGCAATCATAGTCAATGATAAAACTCCAAGCGATCTACTTTGAAGTTGCCGAAGGACGGCTATTGCAAAGAATAGCCGGGCTGGACAGGTAAGATTCAAGACGACTGGAGGAATACGAAGGGTCCACCGAGAATGTCATAAAGAGTCGCAGGCAGGGCACCATAGCTCGGGGAAGAGGTGAAACCAAAACTGGTGGAGGCAGCTCACAGGTCACAGCGACTTTTACGAGCCCGACAGACGATGCAGGCTCTTGACACGCGCTTCAAGGTATGCGCAGAAGGGCTTTGGTCGGCCATCAGCGAGGCGAGGAGCGAAGCGGAGGAGTTTACTTGGGATCATCGCAGTTCAGCTGGAGGCTGGTCATTTTTCAATGGCGGGGGGATGGAGAAGCTTCAAAGACTGGCCCGGTAGGGGATCCTCCGGGGATCTTTTAGGCATTGTTTCAGGCATACCGCTTCCTACCACACTACCCACCAAGGCTTTTCGAAACCACCTGAGAAAACCTGGGCTTACCTAACATCCCCCGCCAAACCCCACCCGCGCCTAATTGACGCCTTTACTGTCTCCTGAACGCAGTGCACTAAATACAGTAAACATCGCCGTAGCCACAAAGGTACGAGCTGCCGGTGCGCGCAGAACGCGTTGTCGTTCCGCGTCATAGTTCAACAATTAATGAGGATGCTTCAGGCAGCAGAATGAACTTGCATGAAACAAGGATGCTTCATTCAAGTCGGCCGTTCCAATGCTGTCCATGGCGTTGCTTTTGCTTGATGGCTTCTTTGTAATAACAGCAAGGACGTGATCAACAAAATTTCTTTCTGTTCACCGCAGATTTTGTGCCGTTACTTCGCCACGTTCATTCACCGCGCTGCTTCACTTACTATTTCCTCCAAAGATCTCGCGCCTCAATGCGCTACCTCGCCTTGGTTCTTCCTTATTTGCTCAAGCCTTTCGATTTTGCCTGACCCATTCAACACCGCTCATTCATGCAGGCGCCCTGCCAGCCCTGTGTTTGCCTTGTTGCCAATGTGAAGAGGGACATCGTTCCTTAAGACCCTCCGATCTCCCGCCTTCATGATGGCCGACAACAACAATCGTGCTGTTACCACCAAAATTGAAGATCTTCAGGACGACATTGCTTTTAGAGAGGGCCTTATTGCCAGTCTTCAAGAGGTGGGCACAAATGAGGATGAGCCAGAGGTTCAAGATCACCGCGCCGCAATTCAATCTCACCAAAAGCAAATCCGTGCATTACAACGAACGATGAATGACACCGGCGCTGCGAACGCAGACAACCGTCAAATGTCGTCCTCGCAAGATGTTCAAAGTACCACTGGTACCAAGACCTCATATGTCAGACCGTCGCTACCAAAAGCCAGCCATCTTGATAGGAAGCGCCTCAGAATTGACATCTCTGACGATGATGGTCACGCTGTCCATCCCTCAAAATCACGCCGGACTACCCCAAGTTCATGCTTCACAGCAGCACCCTCACCTGCTGAATCATCAGGTAGTGTGGATAGTCTTCCTGAGTTGATTTCCCTCTTTGGTTCCGAAGAAGATATTGAACGCAATAGTCAAATCTGGAGGCAACTTGAAGAACGCAAGAAACAAGAAGAAGCCGATGCGGATCTTGCAAGAATTTTGGACCAACAATGGAGTCAGGAAGCTGTGAACGAGGATCAAGTTCCTCCCACTCACCAGGTTGACTACACCCAGCGTTTCCTTTCGAACGATGGTACCCTCCATCGCCGCCTTGCCAATGACGGAAGTCAATCCAACTCGTCTGGAAGTACTTCAACTTCACTTTTGCAAACTACAGGCCCTAAGTCAAACCACTCTTTCACATCCTCTGCGCCCGAGTCTTCAGAGCATCGAGGACTGATCAAGGATCAAGCCCTTCCTACTCGAACACTAGGCTCAGCACTTCACATAACGATTGAAGATGAATCTGGACCGTCACCGCGTGATCACTTTGAGTCTCGGTCATCATTACATCCTCCAGCAGGGGCGATGCCAGGGGCTTTTCCGGGATCGCAGCATACCATCAGTACCGGCGGCACTCCAGTCTACGATTTGACCCTGTACGATAGTTCTCCCTTGACCAACTCCCAACCTTCCTTTACTCTGCCCTCCAGCACCGTCAACCCGTCACCTCTACCTTTTGGTGCTCCATCGTCCCTGCCACACTACTATGTACGAGATCAGTACGTCGATCCAACGAAGACCAAAGAGGAAATTGAGACGCTATTGAAACATATCAGACCGGATGAGGAGTTCGCACCGGATCAAGTAGCCCACCAGCCAAAGGAGCTCGATGCAACTATGATGCCACACCAATTGTACGGACTGACTTGGATGCAAAAGATGGAAGATGGCACTAACAAGGGTGGAATTCTTGCCGATGACATGGGGCTGGGCAAGACTATCCAGAGCATAGGTTTGATCTTGAGCCGGCCACCACCAGCCAACAAGCACTTGCCGACTCTTGTCGTGGCTCCGGTAGCTCTGATGCATCAATGGAAACGCGAGCTGGAAAAGATGGTTAAGTCGCGACATCGTCTCAACGTTTTCGTCCTTCACGGACAGACGAGAAGCACAACTTGGTCGGCACTACGCGCTTACGATATCGTACTCACCACGTATGGTCTACTGTCATCAGAATTGAAGCGCAAACTCGATTGGGAACAAAAGAAGGCGTTAAACCCTGATGCACGCGACGATTGTCCAGTGTTAGGCGAGCGTTCACATTTCCACCGCGTCATCCTAGATGAAGCACAAAATATCAAGAATGCCCGTACGAAGGGAGCATTGGCTGCATGCCGAGTCAATGCAGACCATCGCTGGGCCCTCACCGGGACTCCGATGCAGAACAACGTGGAGGAAATGTTCAGCTTAGTCAAATTCTGCCGCATTCGCCCTTACAATGATTGGGATTTGTTCAGATCAATGATTTCTAAGCCTCTCAAGGAGAACTGGGCAAACCGAAAGAAAAAAGCCATGCAAACATTACAAGCATTGCTTCGGGCAATTTTGCTGCGGCGAACCAAGCAGTCGAAGATCAATGGTCAACCAATCCTACAACTGCCGAACAAGCATACCGTAGAAGAACGAGTCGTCTTCAACGAGGATGAGTCGACCTTTTACAAAGCACTTGAGACGAAGGCACAGATCCAGATCAACAAATACATCCAGAGAAACACGATCGGCAGAAATTATTCCCATGCGCTTGTCCTCCTGTTGCGCCTGAGGCAAGCGGCTTGTCACCCACATCTTGTGACCCAAAGCAAGGATTTCCTCCAAGCCGCCGGCAACCTCGATTCCAACGATCTCATCACGAACGCTACTGAACTCAAGGCAGATGTTGTTAAACGCTTGAAAGAGGCCGACTCCTTCGAGTGTCCAATTTGTATGGATGTGGATGAAAACCCGGCTCTTTTCCCCTGTGGTCATAGTCTCTGCAACGATTGTCTCTGCAAATTGGTGGATCAGGCCACCACGGATGCCGATGGCCTTCCGAAATGCCCGCATTGTCGTTCTCAGATTGATGCGAACAAAGTCACCGATGTTTTGAGTTTCTACCGGGTGCATTGTCCCGACCGAGAAGGTGTGGAACCTCTTCCTGACGTGGACTCAGACTCGGATTCAAATTCAGGTTTTAGTGACGAGAGTGATGAAGACGACAGTGATGATCTTGACGGCTTCGTTGTGTATGACACTGAAGATTCTGACGATGAGAAGTCGAAAGGCAAGTTACCAATCCGGTCAAAGCCAAAGAAGAACAAGAACAAGAAGTCTGCAAAGCTCAAGGATAACCCAAAGTCCCATTCTGCTTTCAAATCTCTTGCACAATTGCGCAAAGAAGGACTCAAAAACAAACATGCTAAGCGGAAGTACCTCAAACGTCTTCGAAAGAATTTTGTGACTTCGGCAAAGATCGAACGAACTGTGCAGCTACTCGAAGAGATCAGAGACCGTGGTGAGAATGAAAAGACAATCATTTTTTCAAACTTCACTTCATTCCTGGATCTCCTTGAAGTCCCGCTGTATGATCACCAAGACTTTCGCCGTTACGTTCGCTACGATGGAAGCATGTCTTCCAATGATCGAAACAACGCAGTGTTGACATTCACGGAGAATCCTGATTGCAAGATTATACTCATCAGTCTCAAGGTCAGTACAAACGGCTCTTTCGACCACTCATGACCAAGCTAACATTGGTATAGGCGGGCAATGCAGGATTGAACCTTACAGCCGCAAATCATGTGATCATGATGGATCCTTTCTGGAACCCATTTGTTGAATTCCAAGCAGCAGACCGCTGTTATCGAATTGGACAGAAGCGCGACGTGACGGTTCACCGAGTCTTGATTGGCGAAGGGGAAGATTCAGAGAGTGAACCTACACCTGGAGGATTCACTGTCGAGGATCGTATCTTGGCCCTGCAAGAGAAAAAGCGCAATTTGGTTGAGACGGCTCTTGATGAGTCTGCAGGAAAAGATGTCGCGAGACTTGGAGTGAGAGAACTCGGTTATCTCTTCGGCCTCAACCAACTATGATTGTAGATGGGTTCCGCTGGTCCTCTGCAACCATGTTGGAGGATGAAATTGCCTGTTCCACTCTGCGATACTGGCTTGCTTCTATTCCTTCGCATCCTCACACCGACAAACTCAAGAGCTTTCCACGATCAATCAACTGCAAGGAGCTACCTGCTGTGGCCCATTGCCCATCACAACTCTTTTCGATGAGTACTTTTTTCGACCACGGCCTATTGTTTTCAGCACCACGATTGTTTTTATTGTACGAGTACACGATCATGATACCCCGAGAATTCCAGTCGATATGCGCCACATGAAGGACGGAGTTCAACTATGGGCAGTCGAATGCATGTGTTAGAGTAGATATGCAGGTGGTTTTCTTTCGTCGCTTCAAGGTATTATGGGATTCAGACTAGTCATGGCATCAAGAGTCAGCTCAAAACCAGAGCAGAATTATTTCACGCGATAGAGCAAGCTCTGTAGATAGTCGAATACGACTCATCCAACTTTTGTTCTTCTTCCGCGCGAATCGAGACAAAGGGATCGTGTCTATGGGATTGTGTCTTTATCGAGTCTGTGTCAAAGCATTGACAATGGCCGGACACTTGATAAAGCACCGAGTCCTTTGTTGAGATGTAATCCTCTTTGTCCCGATTCTGCCCATGAGTGATCCAGGAACACGACTAATAACCAGTCCATGAGATGACCTTTTTTTCTCTCTCTCTCGTATTCTGATTTATTCTTACATTCCATACGCCTCTCGCTCACGGGGCTTCACCTGGTTCAATACTCGTCAACGATACTGATCGACTTTCCAGATTGTGCCATCACCATGCCTGAACCAGGAAATCCCAATGACCTCAATGGTGCCAGCGCTCTAGAAGCCGGCATACCTCCACAGATCTCATCGGTGCGTTCATTTACCATCGATCCCGAACCCGACTTCGTCAGAACCTCAACTGAACCGCCTTCTCCTCGCCCCCTTCCAGATCGTCCAGCCTCGTCATCGCCGCCTTTGGACTCGTACGATGACTCGTCGGACGTCACTTGGACACCGCCGGAAACGCACATCTCTTCTCTTCCGCCTCCGCGGCCGCGTCCCGCTCGGGCGGAGCCCGCGACCACCGGTCGCCCCCGGACCGGCGAAGTCAACGAACGATTCCCCGCCTTTGGCGACGCGGCCAACACCCTGATCGGTGCTCGTTTGCTCCTCCTCGACGCTCTGCATCGCCGCCCGGTCAACGACTGGCCCACCCTCACGGTCGAGCAGCACTTCAACTCCTTGTTTTCTCGAATCAGCCCGGAGACGGGCCACATCAAGACCGGTCAAGACCTGACGCGCACCAAGGTCGACCTTTCACGCGCCATGGCCGCCGGGCAGGCCTTTCGCCGGCAGCGCGGATTGGGCAACGCGGGGAAGGCGGTCCGCCTCGACGAGCCCACCGCCGGTGACGGAACAGCCACGTCGCCCAAGGACGCCGGGCCCAAGCAGTTGCTGCGGCGTAAAGTGGTGGCGAGAGCGAAACAGGGCATCGCCACGGCGCTGAGGTTCGAGGCGGAATTCGGTATGGGGTTCCTGCATCGGCAGGAGGCGTCGACCAATCTGAGAGGAGAAGACCCGGACCGACGCAGAGGCAGATCCAGGACCAAGCAGCCCCCTCGACCACCGGGGGTGTCGAGGGAGGAAGTTGCTCTGTCCTTGTCGATGTTGCGTGAGAGTTTTCCTGGGTTCTACGACATCGTCGAGGCCCGTCACTCGTCGATTGGACAAGATCGCGACGATGGCGCACCGTCGAGGGCGAAAGGTCTGGGGAAAGGGGAGATGGAAAAGATGCCCACGGCGGGACAGATCAACGGGATCGGTCTACAAGGTACGTCGTTCTCCTCACGTCCTATCGTGCGCCCACCGTCGAGGACGTCGACCTCTGATGGATCAATGAGCACTCCTATATCATTCGGAGGACGACAGTATGCTTCACTACGGGTCGTCGAACCGACTCGGGGATCAAAAGGTCAAGTCAGGATTCAGCAACCTCGACCGGCAGTCACAGCCCGTTATCAGCCGGTGAGTAGGTTCTACGAGGAACCCGATCCGTACTCTGAACAGGCTCAAGACAGCATCCACCCTTCACATGGCGGTGAGTACACGGAAAAGTTCGAGGTCGAGTCCAAAACGGCAAAGGTTTGTACGGCCATGAGAAAGGTGTCGTCAATGGTCAAGGCTTTCGCAAAGGGGGTCGGACTTCGGTCGTCGTCGTCGTCGTCGTCCAACAAGACTCCAAAGGAGGAGAAAAGATGGGCGCGTGGCGCCGAGTCGTCACGCAATGCCTTGAGAGACCGCAATCGACATGTTGATCTCCAAGGACAAGAGGAGGGAATCAGAGGTAAGGGATTTCACTCTACGTCGTCGCGGGTCGAGTTGCTGCCGTCGTCGTCGTTGTCAACACCACTTCGAGATTCCACGTCACGTTCAAATGGCCCTGGCCTTGCTTCGTCAAGTCGGCCTTCTCGATATTATGACTCGCCTGGGATCATGAACGCGATTCGATCGAGTATGGAACGACCAGTGACAGAGGCAAGACTTGTCACGGTCCCAAAACCCCGACCTCGGAAGTTGAAGAAGAATCCGAAAGTCGGAGTGGATTCGAACTCGACTCGAAGATGAAGATGATCGTTGGAAACGGCGACAAGGTAAGTCACATGCGAGCGAGATACGACGGCAACTGTTCCTGTCGTCTTGAAGAAGACCAGGACGATCAGACCACAACCAAACAAGACAAGGTAAGGCAAGTTCAAATGGAAAAAGAAGAAAAACAAGCAGGTCTTGGTTTCTCTCTTCTCTGGAGCTTTCTCATGAATTTACGAAAACAACAGGTCAGAGTATTTTGTGCTGCTTGCGGTAGTCATGGTCATGTTGACATTCCAGCTGGGCAAATAGAATTGAATTTTGTTTTGTTTTGTTTTTTTGGTTCGAGTACTACATGGCTTCATCTTCGCCCCTCAATCATTTCATCAATCATGATACACTTGCAATATATCGTTCCCCTTGTGTAGGTACCTTGTGACTATGTTATTCATGGCCAGGGGGGCACTTTGTTCAGGCGAAGGTCCCAAATATATCCGAGACATCACACCATGCGTTCATGATCTCCCAACGCGAGACTTACTCTCGATTTAGCATTTGCCCCCCCGGTTGTCCCACTCAATACTGTACTGTATAGTGATGGTACGGAAAACAAAAAGACGTCGAGAGAAGGGAATGGAATGTGGCTCAAAAGTGGTGTTGGTTTTTTTGTCGTTGCTGTTCCTGTACAGTTTTTCGCAAACAGAAGAACGAAAAAAGGAAAAGAAGGACTCTCGTATTTTTAATGTTTTCATATGATTAGGTGTACTCGATATTACTATCCTCTTTTCTTCTATATTAGATCTCTTTCTTTCGCATTCAATGCCATCGCTATGCCTTTTTTTTTCCAAAACAAAAGGAAATTGTCAAAACTCAGTACCGTGCCATATCGCTATGCTGTTGCCATGCTATGCCCATCCCATGCTATGCTATGCCATGCTATGCTATGCAAAACAAACCCAAAGATGAAAGAAACTCGTCAAGGATAGTCGGTTAAGTCGGGCGTCAATGAAATGAGACCAAAAACAAGAGATGTTCAGAGGTGGGAGTTTGGAGGTTGCATCACAAAGGAGCCATTTTCTCTTACCACACTGTCACAGAGCTGGTGGTCGAGACAGGAGCAGCAGTAGTAGTGGATACAGCGGCTGAAGTGGTCGTGACCGCTGGAGTGGTTGTCACTGCTGCCGATGTGGTTGTGGTCACTGGTGCGCTTGAAGTTGTAGAAGTAGAGGTAGATGTGGTCGAGGCGGAAGTGGTGGAAGCGCTCGATGTGGTAGATGCGGATGTGGTGGTAACGCTTGATGAGGTTGAAGTGCTTGATGATGTCGATGCCCAAGTAGTCGTGGTGCTTGCCTTGGAAGAGGTAGATGTTGTCGAAGTGCTAGAAGCAGACGAGGTGCTTGTCGAGCTGTGGTGCTTCTTCGTGCTCGTGCTCGTGCTCGTGCTGGTCGATGTTGGGGCTACTGTAGTCGTGGTGGACTTCTTGGTTGAAGTGACGAGAGTGGAAGTTGGAGTAGGAGGGTTTGGAATGGCGATGGTGCAGGTGATACCCCAAACATCAATGTAGGTGATGGTTTGGCAGTGGTTGCATTGAGATGGAGGATAGTAGACACCGGAGCCACCGTTGTTGGGAGGTTGCGTTACAGTCACGGTCACCGTCTTGGTCACTGCAGGAGGGCAGACAGGAGCTGGCGTGGTCTGAGCAGGAGGAGCTGGAGTTGGCTTTGGGTGCCATGGTTTAGTGACAGGATAGCATGTTGTGGTGGTGTAGGTTTCAGCAGTCACCCAGGTCGTGTAGATTGTGGTTGCACCTTGGGTCGCCACCGGAGTAGAGCATGGAACGAATTTGGTCTTTGTGATCCATTCTGTGGTGGTAATTGTGGTCCAAATGGTGGCAGGAGTCGTGGTGGTGACAACGCTCGTGGTTGTCTTGTGTGGTTTCTTCGTCGTGGTGGTCGAGGTGGCGTTGTGAGACGTCGTGGTGCATGAAGTAGAGCTCGTTGTTGGAACAGAGCTGGAGCTGGAGCTGGAGCTATGCGATGTCGTGGTGCACGAAGTCGAACTGGTCGTTGGGACGGAGCTGGTTGACGTGCTGGAGCTATGGGGTGTCGTGGTGCAAGACGTCGAGCTCGAAGAAGTGCTAGGGCTCACGCTCGTAGTTGAAGCACTCGTGGTGCTGCTCGAGAGAGACGTGGTAGTTGTGGTCGTCGAGTTGCTTGCCCATCCTTCAGCATAAGGATGTGCCAGGGAACTGCCGGCGAGGGCTGCAACGAGAAAGATGATTGGAGAACGCATATTTGATGATGTGTCTGGGCAGTGATAAGATGAACGAATGTATGTGTATGTGTCTGTGAGTGTGTATGGGGAAGAGCGAATGTATAAGGAGTAACGAGTGTCCTTGTGCAATCAGCGAATGTGTGAAGTGTGTTGTTGGTTGGTTGTTTGTATGCTTTGATGATGATGATGGAAAGAAAAGAGCCTCTGAAGCTTGAGAGACTTGGAATTACTTATACCTGCCTCGATGATTCTCGAAATAGATTGAGACATCTCTGGACTGATTTGAGCGTAGCATCTGCTCGTCGACGCCATGGTATTGGGCCATGTTACCATCACCCAGTGGTCAGATGTGAGTGTGTACAAGGCTAGACGAAGATGAAAGTCTCGAGACCTGAGAAGGCTGTGCCTTGCAGTTGCAGTCGATGCGAGGGAAAATGGCGCACAGAGCACGTTAAGTGGCTGAGCTAGACCTAGAAGGGATGGATATGGCTGCTGTTTTAATCCATGACGTACAACACGAGTCCAATTATTTCCGCAGGAAGCTCAGCGTCTGGGCCAAATTGTATGCGGTCTTAAACTACCCCGAGCTCGCATGGCTAAAGCGGCGTGGTTACCTCTGAAGAATCTGGGTTCTGGCCACTCACTATTTTTAGGGCGAACCAGTGCTCAAGCCACTTGAGGCGTCGAGAGGAGAGACTTGAAGACACCTGAAGACACCTGAGAATGACCTAAAAGACACCTAAAGACCCTGCCCAGGCACACCCGAAGAACCACCTGAAGCTACCCTACCATACGGCTCTCCCCGGCCACTTTGACCACGTTACCTTGGGACCGGCGGATTTGGTCTCATCCCTCCAGATTTTGTCGTGTTTGTTCGGTCGAATCACTTACTCCTCACTCGCTGCATTGTCACCCTATGATGTCTTACGGCTTCATCTTGGCCAAGCTCCGTCTCTATGGTGCTTTTACAACATGTGAAAATTCTCTTCATGAGCAGGTAATGGCAAGGGTCTCGATCAGTCAACCTAACAATAGATTCAATAGCACTTTTTCCCCATTTCAACCTATCTTCAGCGCAGTCTGTCTACTATGAATTTCTACAATTTCAAGCGCAGTCAAGTCCGCCATTCCGCATTAGGCAGGTACATCCCATTTTACAAGAGTCCAATTCACCACTCGAGCTGATGCAGCAAAACACCATCCAGAAAGAATTCTAATCAGGGTACCACAAGAGATCCTTTGATCATCACAGAGTGCATTCAAGGCCGCCAAAAAAGGAAGACTCTCTATATTTTCCCATGCCATTCCATTACAAGAAAAACAGCCTTGAGCATGACTTAAATCCACATCAAATGACCACAACTCGATATTGTGTCTCAGTTACCGAAACCCAACTTTCCCTGGATCTCATATCATGTCCTTGCCGATGCGTACGATTGATCCGACCGATTGAAGTAGCACGACTCTAATCACGACCTCCCTTGTGCCTAGACATTGTCATGACAGCCATGTCAAGGCCATAGACTATTTTCAACGACATTGCCAGCTCTCTCGTCCTCACATATCGCCGTTTTGAACCTCCACTAATTCACTCGTGTCAATGCCAGTCATCATAATGCTGGACGGTGCGCGCTGATCTGGTCGCCACCGAGTGGAGTGCAAGCACCCAGGCGGACCTCAGTCGCCGAGTGTAGCAAGAATAGATGTCTGCAATGCTCAGGTTCTAGCTGACCACACTATAGGACCACCTGGAGTGGTCGGCGACCCCTGGATGTTCATCTTCCTCAGATGGAGCCGTGACAGTCACACCATTCTCAATTCCGGCAACATCCATGAAAGTACAGGGCAACTACCATGTTCGAGCCATTCGCTGTGGTGTTGATGGTTTCGGAGGTGGATAATCTGCCACGAAACATGGTGGCTATTTTCATCAAAAACCACCAAGTTCTTCAGGATCTTCACGGTGGCGTGATATCGGCGAGCCATGGACATCGAGGATCCTGAATGGGTCGCCCGTCTATAAATAACTTAGCATGTGTTTATGAGGTGAACGCGCAAAATGATATATCCGAGTCGAACTTCAGACAAAATAGAGAAGATGTTGTGTGGCTGGTTTTTGTAGGCATTGCACAGAAAGTCCCAGGGTTGAGATCGTGAGATTCAACCACTGTACACAAAGTGCTCCTCTGGCCCCAGCTGCCTCATCATATGTAGCGAAGGGCAGAGTGATTGACTGACCTTTTGCATCAACTCTTTGCGTCAAAGATACACCGATGAACATTAGTAGCGGTAGTAATGTCGGTCGGATGTCACGAGTTCAACCCTGAGGCTTTCCTCTTCGTCGTCTCATTTCCTCTACCTTCCTCTTGTCCTCTTCAAACTTCTTCAACATCTCCGCATGCTCTTCTTTCCTCTTCTCTCGCATCTGGAATCTGTAAAAGTCTTCGAGACCCTTGTTCTTCTCCTTTTGTCGCTCTGCGAGCTCCTTGGCCTCGTCACTTCGGACTGCGCCTCGGGACGCCCTTGTAACGGTGATGAATCCGTCTTCGTCAGGCTCTTGTCGCTTCCGAGCGTTCTCCCGACTTCGTGCCTCTTCCATCTGGGCGTACGCAGTCATGAACCCGTTGACCGATCGAAGTAATTCTTTCTTCGACGGATACTGCAGATGCTTGTGGTGGGAGTACCTCGTCATGCCCAAACGAGGAACACCCCGGGTCGTGCCACTGCTCCATTCCAAAGCTGTGCCTGACTTTGCGGCTCGTTTCGCTCCCTTGAATGCAAGTTCCATGCTCGCCCGGTCCACAAACACCACAATCGCCGTCGACCCTGTCTGGTGGATTTCCGAGTCGAAGGCTTTTGGTAGGGAATATGCGTCCAAGCCCGCCTCGAGTTCTTCCGCGGTCATTCTCTTCCTCTTCCGACTCGACATTGCGCCGGACGTGGGTTTCCCGGTGACATTTGTTTCGGAGAAGTGGACCGCTTCAACGCGTCCGCCTTCGAGTTGGTTCGTGAAGAGATGTCTCAGGGCTTGTGTCGTCGCCGATATGGGAATGTTCACTAGGAACAGAGATCTTCGCGCATCGTCGTCTGAGATTTTCGGGTCGTGAGGTTTCAGGTACAAGTAGTGCAGTATTTTCTCCGGTAAACCATCTATCGATGGCAGCCTCAGCGGCAGAGCCACACAGCCGCCGACTTCTCGAGGTGGTCTCATGTTTAAAGGGCTCGTCCAGTATTGTACACTGTAGAAAGAGACAAAACCTCGCTCGACATTTTTTGTTACAAACGAATCACCCGCGGCCTCGGGCGATCTAACTCCGAAGATCTTGGCACTTAACTCCGGTCTATATCATCAAATATTCCTCAACCCAAAGGTTCAAACTGGACCGACCTCAAGCAATGCCAGTTGTTGTCTCTGCGACCGTCGCCGCCATGAGGACGCACGCAGTTCGATTATCTCGCCCTTGGCGAGGCCAGCGTTCTTGTCCCTTGCCTTCCTTCCGACCTCTCTCCACGACACCGTCTCGATTCGCAAATGCCCTCCCCATCACCGCCACTGGACCTCCCCCGGACCCTCCCACGCCCGCTTCAGGCCCTTACTCCGACAAGGTCACAGAACGTCGGCGCAAAGCGGCCCTCCTCGAAGCAGGCAAAGAGATTCGTGCGGCGGCGGCAGCATCGCAGTCCCCTGGCAAAAAATCGTCGTCACCTTTGAAGAGACGATTCTGGAAGGATGTACACATCCGAGAGTCCCCCAGCGGGGGTTTCGAAGTGTACCTGGACGCACGACCGGTCAGGACACCCTCCAAAACAATCCTCACCATCCCCAAGTCAAAGCCTCACCTGGCCCACGCCATAGCCATAGAATGGGACATGCTCGAGTCGGCACAGCAGGCTCTCAAGAACCACAACATCCCCATGACCTCGACGACCGCCCGGGCACAAGACATTGCCGAGGCCGAAGCGAGAGGGGACCACACAATCAGAAACGAAATCATCAAAGTCATGATGGGCTACCTGGACACGGACACGTTGTTGTGTTGGGTGCCGGAGCAACAGTCGTTTGACGACGGTACGGGACCACTGGATACGCAGACTGAGACAAAAAAGGAAACACTACGACAGAGGCAGATCCGGATCGCGACACCAATCTTGGCCTTCCTCAATACGTCTGTCTGGCCCGGGGTTGAAATCAAGCCGGTACTCGACGAGGGTAGCATCATGCCGGTCAGGCAGTCCGAGGTCACGAGGAGCGTGATTCAAGGTTGGATCGCCGGACTGCCGGCCTTCGAGCTCGCGGCGTTGGAGAGAGCCGTACTCGCCACCAAGAGTCTCCTGGTCGGCACCAGACTCTTGATCGAATGGAGCGAGGAGTTTCGGGATCTCCAGCGAGGCGGGCCCGACGACGCGAGGTTCGGCATCGAAGAGGCGGCCGAGGCGGCGACTCTGGAAGTCCGCTGGCAGACTGCCATGTGGGGAGAAGTCGAGGACACCCACGACGTCGACAACGAAGACATACGACGGCAATTGGGAAGTGCGATTCTGCTCGTCAGTGGAGGTCGGTAGACTTTTTGAGAGAGCGCGCAAAGGTTTCAATTCTTTCGCATGAGATGTATAAGTAAAACTTCAGTGGTCCCCGAACGAAACATGGGGCTAATCCAATGGCTGGGCAACCCTCCTGCTTGCGCATCCTCTCTCCTGTCTACATAGGTATCTTAGTTATTCTATAGTTTAGATGCAGGCATGGCGTGATGATGAGAGACTTTGCTCAGTGCTTTTTGAGCCTGATGAACAACATTCAGTAGTCAGTATCTTATCTAGAGCAGGGTGCGATGAATGATACAAGAAAGAAAAGTTGGAACGGGGCGAACGCTCACTTCATCAATCGCATCATACTGCTCCAGCCAATTGTCAAAGGCATTCGACAACGGACTAGCATCAAAGTTTCCCTTGATCGGAAGCTTCTCCTTTCTCTCCTGCATCCCCTTGAGAGCCGAGTCTCTCTTCATCTGCATCTTGCCGTCCGGCAGGCAATACGCTATTCCCATCTCACGAGACCGGAGACGCGTCTTGGTGGTTCGAGGTTGCCTGAGTTCCTGATACAATCGCGCGCGAACCCTGAACGCGTGGTCCTCGTCCGCAGACACATTGTGGAAAAACTCGGCCAGGACTGCAGCGTCTTCGATACACATCCCGGCCCCTTGGCCCGCGTACGGCATCATGGCGTGGCACGAGTCACCTGCGAGAATGACCTTGCCGTTCTCGCTGTGCCACTTTGGTGCGTCACACTCGCTCATTCTCCATTTCCAAGCGCCTTTGCCCTTCCGCAGACATTCTTGCGTCACGGGGCCGTAGTCGCGAAACCGGCGTCGGAGGTACCTCATGTCGGAGACGTACTCGAAGAAGACATCCGGGTGCGGATCCTCTTCGAAATTGTACTCTCGCACGAGGAGTTGTAAATCGAAGACCTGGCGAGAAAACAACGGACCCGAAAAGGTCGCCGTCCCCGGCCCCATGGTGAGGTTGGGCGTTCGCTGAACGATCAGCGCTTTTGCGGCTTGACTCTCCAGGTCTGACAATGGCACTTGAAACTGGAACCCGGTGTCCGTGCCTACGATAGGTCTGACTGATGGGAACAATGACTGTCGTACTTTGGAGCCTATGCCATCAGCGCCTATGACCAGGTCCGCGGGGATGGGGGCGCCTCCTCCAAGGATCAGCGCAGGTCTGGAGGCGTCTACACCAGATATGCCCGTGTTGAAGAATACCTTGACGCCATGCTCGAATGCCTTTGCCAGCATTGATCGTCGAAAGTCTGATCGCAATATAGAAAATTGAACTCCGGCCAGAGGTTTCGCATATGCCAAAGTTTCCTCAGTGGACCAGCGCCTTACCACCATACCATCGCTCTCGTGCCCAACATCGCTGATATCGATGTGCCATTCCCTGAGAATACGCACGGCATTTGGCTGTAGTTGAATAGCAGCACCGCCTTCGTTGGCGAATACCTCCTCGGTTTTTCGTTCATAGATCGTGACAACATGGCCATATTGTGCAAAGGCAATTGCTGTGACTAGTCCAGTAACGCCGGCGCCAGCGATGGCGATTTGAAGCATCTTAGACGGGCAAGAGACAAACAGAGCTGTACTTTGCAGAGAACAAAAAGATGTTCCTTTTGTAGGCAACGTGGCCAGAAGGATCGATCACAGGTAAATTACCTTCATAACTGTAGTCTTGCATGTTTACCGGAAAAGGACATGGCTAAGCCGTAGTAGGACCCTCGTAGACGGATAGTAGGTGGCATTGCAGATCATTCTCCAGTGGAACGCCTAAGATTCCAGTTCCGTCTTCTTCGGATCAGCAAAACGAGGTTTTTTGGTCTGACATCAGCCCCCGATATTCTTTGACCAGGTCATGTAGAACCTGACCTCAATCTGGCTTTCGGGCCGAGTCGTTGTACGCCAGGTCTCGGGATGTATGATGGGTAGAGAAGGTCCACGGCCTTTGATTTAGTCCTCAAGACATCTGCAGCGCTGACCTTCTTCTCCAAATATTATATCTTTGCAAACAAGCCATCTGAGAACATTGGAGGAACCTCATGGAGAGGTGTTGGCTTCGGCGACTGATTGGCTGATGATAAAAACAGGTCTTCCCTGGTGCTGATGACACTTTCGAAAGAGGATAATGTCACAAATAACCACAACGACTGGAAGGTACCATCAATGCGGAGCCTTCGTCTGAGATGTCAGCGCGTATAAGGTTGAGACCCGATTTATAATGTCCACATCATGTGTTTTTTCTTCACGAAAGTACCTCGTATTTCTGTGCTGTGCGCCTCTCTGTTCGAGCTTGTTCAGTATCCTCTTCTGCCCCCTCTCCCTCCGCGGAAACCACCAGAGTCTGGGAGTCGCTCGCCTCGTCTCCACTCGCCACTAGGCATGGTTCCAGGGCCACCAAAGTCGCTTCTAGGCCCATGGCCGTTGTAGTTGGCTCTGCTTCCTATCCCATATCCACCTCCTCGTACACGACCATAACCATTTTCTCTCGTGCCCCCTCTGCTGCTGACACTGTTACGGCTCACGACCGAGCCGTCGCTGAGTGGAGGAAAGACTGCACAGTCGATAAAGTCCCCAATCACAAAACGGGCGTCTTCGAGCGTCTTGTCGAGTTCATCGCCATCCATATTGGGCGCTCCGTCGCCATTCGAGTCCTTGGATGCCGATATGACGATGCTCCCTATCTCCTTACTCAGATATCGACCCCTTCCGTCGCTCTCCAGCCTGCCTCCACCTCCTCGGCTCGCATGAACATCGGGGTAGACTAGTCTAAAGCTCAACCGAGTTCCAATGCTCGGGTCGGGTAAGATATGAGGCAGCGTTTGTGTCAACAGCTGCGCCAATTCTCGTAAAGTACAGCTCATCCAGGTATATATCTGTAGATGTGGAGGTAGGGCAGGGCGCGGGTTCGAGGGCGTCGGTAGTGGGAAGTCGGTCAGATTATGAAAGCCAGACGATTTATAGCAGAAATTGAGGAGGAACGGAGTCGTGGTCTGACGATCAATTGAGGCTTTCGCTGGCGGAGATGGAGAGCGCGACATGGTTGCTTGAGTGCGAGAGACGAGCGCGCTCAAGGTGCGAGTTATGGCTCTGAGATCGGAAATGTATCCTGTGGTGGGTTGTTGCACTCCGTGTGGTGATCGTTATTTCCTGAGGCACAGCTGACGCGCGCGAATTCACCAAGGCGATTAAGTAGAGGCTGAGATTGAGTACAACTTCGTGTCGAAAGCACTGTCAAGCCTCGGGATGTTGAAGGATGTCGAAGAGTTGTTCATCAGTTGATTTCATCTTCAGTGACACCTGCAGTAGTTCAGCCTTGTGTGGGGAGCTGCTCAGCCTTGTCGAGAATCATCATCTACTACCTATGTAGAGGGATCTACCACCAGTCCACCTCACTTTCTTCGCCGTCATGCCATCAGCAGCTTATATGGTGATATGCCACAAGCCATGAATGTTTTCAAACGCCAGTGTGCAGATTTGACGTGTAAGTGATTTGTTGCATGTTGAAAGATGAGAATCTCGCAAACAGTTCTGTTGTGAACCAAACACCTTAGCCTTGGGAGAGCTAGGCCACATCTCAACATGATTGAGATGGAGGTCAATCTCTCAACAATACTCTCACATGGCTGCTAGGCAAGATTTGCAGGTGTATACGCGTCAATTCTCTGCACGACGCAATAATGTGTCAGGCTGTTACACCGTGGCTGAACACCACATGCTTGTGACGGTGAACTATTGAACCTGGATCTTCAATATCAACTGGAAGTACGGTTACCATGACAATTTAATAAAAATGGTGGCTTCATATATCAGGAGAGTGTGAGTCTGTTTGCAAAATTCCCCCAGAAGCTCGTCTCAAAAAACCCTCTTTGGTTCCTTTTTTGTTCTCCTGAATTCAATCTCAATGACACTGACTTACCAATACTACGCCCCAAGTACCATTCAAGATGTACTTGTCTCTCCTGCTGACGCTCTATCTGTTACACCTCTCCTTTGTAGTACGCGCTCTCGGTCACCACGACTGGTCTAATCAGACACTCTGCTCAGCCAATTCTTTCCAGATCGCCAACAACGGCACCGACAGTACCATCTGGCCATGGCAAACTTACAGATCGTCCAATGCCACACCTCCAATGCTCCAGATCAACACCACTGGCAAGAATTTGAGCCCCGGTCTCCTGTTCTTTACCCCGTTCGACGGTTCCAGCACTCCTGGCGCGAAAGAACAAGTCCTCATCGTCATGACTGACAAAGGCGACTTGGTTTGGAACGGACCGGAGCAACACAATGCTGACCTACGTGTCCAGACATTCAACGACGAACCAGTCCTGGTCTACTGGTCAGGCGAAGGCACTGCCGGCACTTCTCTGGCAGTCGGACACGGCTACGGCGAAATTGTTGTCCTCGATAAAAGTTATCAAGTCACACACACCGTGTGCCCGAATCTCGACATCACTCTTCCCCCCGGCGCGACGGCAAGATGTGCTGTGGATGTTCACGAGGCTCTGATCACCTCACGGGACACGATGCTTTTCACGGCGTATAATACAACCCCCTTCGACCTGTCCAGCATAGGTGGTCCGAGGAATGGATGGGCACTGGATTCGCTCGTCTTTGAAGTCAACATAACCACGGGCGAGGTATTGTTCGAATGGAGTCCTCTCAGACACCTACCACTTAACAGTACACACTACCCTCTTAACGGTGCCGGCGTCAACGCAAGTGTACCGTTTGACGCCTTTCACGTGAACTCTATTCAGCTCATCGATGGTGGCCACTACCTGATCAATTCGCGCCACACCTGGTCTACCTATCTAGTTGACACTGACGGCAAAATCATCTGGGAAATCAATGGTCTTGACGGTGGAGACTTCGGGAAGCTGCCAGAAGGTGCTTCGTTTGTATGTTTTTGTTTATTTGCCCTTCACCTCACAGCTACTGTTCCCTTCGCGCATGTATGTCTTCAGACACTTATTTGCTCCACTCCTAGTCCTGGCAACACGATGCCCGCTTTTCCTCCATCAACCAGGCTTCTGCGTTCCTCACGTGGTTCGGGAACAATAACGACGAGTTCACCTCTCCGAACGACCTGCGACCTAGCACGGGTCTCAAGCTACAGGTCAATCTCCCTCCCACTCGAGACTCCCCACCAACGCTGATCAACAACTTCACCGACCCCCAAGACACCATCGGGTCGTGGTCACAAGGCTCATACCAAGAGCTCCCCAGTGGCAACGGGTTATTAGGGTACGGTGCGACAGCCAGGGTCGCCGAGTACGCCCCGCCCAGCTCGGCGAAAACTTCCCAGGGTGAGGTCGTCTGGTCCGCTGCATTCGGGTACGGTGATCTCGTGTCGAGTTATCGCGTGTCCAAACAGGAATGGCATGCCACCCCCGCAGCAGACGACCCTAGCCTCGTCGTCCTCGCCGCCGAAGCCAACGATACCCTGACGCACTGCGCGGGAAGTTCGGTCTGGAGAGGTTACGTGAGCTGGAATGGCGCCACCGACGTGACGAGTTGGGAGATCTACGTCGTCGGGACCAGCAACACCTCGATCATGCGGTCGATCGGACAAGTCGAGAAGATGGGGTTCGAGACCGAGTTTGTCGTCCCGGTAGGATCGGCGTACGTTCAAGTCGGTGCGGTCGAGTCTTATGGTGCTCGGGTGGTGCGGAACTCGACGGCGGTGAAGGTGGGAAGTTGGAAGATGCAACATGTCACTTCTTTACGACTGGATCGAACGCAGTTTGATAGGACTAATTGAAATTGTTGCAATGTATGAGCAAATGATTACAAATGGGAACAGCAGTTGCAATTTGTTCGTCTCGGACATACTGTACGGCATGCTCATTCTCATCCCATCGTGTCATTACCAGAATAATTGCCTAAGGTAGGTAAGTGGGTAGGTAGGTACCTTGGGTAGGCAAGTAAAATAAATCATACACTCGTCATATACATCTCGTGCAGGCAGACAAGTTTGCTTCCCTCATATTGAACACGGTATCACTCAGACGATTTTGATATTTATCCGACCCTGGACGGCGTTATACCCGACCCCCCGGAGATTCCAATTGCCTTTTGGATTTTCCTCATCCATCGTATTTCCAGCACGATCAGTAGCTTTACTCCAGATATCTATCGTGTCGTTGGTTGCCTTGGTGGTGGTGGTGGTGGTGGCGGTGGTGGTATCAATCTCAATCTCAACCTCCCACAACACCCAACTGAATTTCCCTCTTTCCTTGCCCTTATTTGCGGGATGTGTGGTGTTTTCGTCTCCGTCGTCCAGGACGGTGGCGTCCTTCCAAGTCTCGCCACGGTCGATACTGACCTGTACCCTCTCCACGGGACCCCCTTTACCCTGAGGGATAGCGTACCCGGCTATACGTACACGACCGTTGCCGTCTCGTCTCAGCTCGTCCCCGTCGTGGGAGGGTAGGGCGACGACAGAGTTGATCGGGTTATCTTGCATCGCCGGAGTCTTGTCCCAGACTCCCAAGTCCTCTGCTTTCTCTGGAGACGTGGCTTCGGGAGGTAACACCTTGTAGTCGTGCTGTTGATAGTGGTTTTGCGATTCTTGTGCAGAAATGACTATCGTGTCCAGCCATTTGACACTGCGGGCTCCGATGACTCCGGGGATGATTGCTCGGACTGGTGCGCCGTGGCGCGCGGGAAGGGGTGAACCGTTCATCTTTGTGTGTCAAAAACACAAAAGTTCATCAAGTCAGTCGAGGTGGTCCTCTCGCCATCATGAAAGGGGAGATATCTGGCTGTACAATAACACAGAAGAGGAAAAAAAAGGAAGTCGTCCAACTTACATCCAGAGCAAGAACAACCTCTCTCTCAGGATCCATGACCATGCCCAGTGGCACACTGGATCCGTACCACTCGTCATCCTGTACCTTTGTGGCATTACACTCCATCTGGACATGTAACCCGTCATGGTACTTTAGGTCACTTTTCACATTCAGTCCTTGGTCGATGAGAATGTCACGTAAAAGGGGTCCCGTCCAAGCTGCATTCATGCTGCATTTGCGTGACGAGTTTTTGTCAGTAAATCGGATTCGAAGATCGGGATTCGGGCTTGGATTTCGAGTGTCCCAGATTGACATGACGGATTTTACTTACACAGCACCATCCCCCCAATCCACCCCGGTGACCTCCTTCACCCTGCTCCTCACCTCGTGTCGTCGATTCCCGGCACATTGCAACGCGCATGTGACTGTATGTTGGGCGAATCTTCGTCTAAGGTCGTCCATGCTTAAAGTCACGTCGATGCCTTCGGGCGGAACGTCACTCGACTTCATCAAATTCGACTGTTCAGACCTGATGGTCACCTTGTGCGTCGAAGCATCGATGTGCTGTATTGGTCCATGGTTGCGGTCGTATGCTTCGGGTTCTCCCGACGCGTCGTGGCTTTTCGAAGGCGTGAGGAAGCTTTTTACAAGAAATCATCAATCAATCGATCGATCGATCAACCACTCCATCATCAGCCTTCTCCGAGTGTCCTGATCCTCTGCCTTTCCTTTCATTGCCTAGCCTACTTACCTTTGTACTAGTTGCTCCGCTGGAGGTTCCCTGTTGACAGGCTCATCTGTGGTGCCATCGTCTTGTGGACTCATTTTGTCATAAACACTAGTATGCGGTATATCTCATTCAGATCGTCGGAATAATGTGAGCAAGGAATTGGCAAAGGCAACGGAAGAACATCACCTCAGGGAATAAATAATATTAACAGAAACTCCCTCTAACATCAGTCTCCGCTTTTGGGATTGACGTCATCCATATCCCGAGTCTCCTCAAGGTTGCAAGTTCTCCTTATTCAATCAATTGCATGAACCATGTCTTGATTGTGTTCTCTGACAAGAGAGAGACTATGAAACGTCCCTACTGAAGCATTTTGCTCCACTGAATGCTATCCTGATGCCTGAGATGTCCTTTTTTTGGATTTCAAGTCACCACCAGTTCACAATTACATACCAATGCAATAGCACCGTAGACACCGATTATGCCAACTTGACCTCGCTATGCCCAAAAAAATAACAAATCATCACTTGAGACTTGGAACTGATTTCCTTCCCTTCTTGCCTTTTGGCTTTTGTTGCTCATCGCTCGTGCCCAAGATAGCATCAAACGTCATGTTTGGATCTGCCTCAAATTTGATCGTTTGGCTCAACATCGAGGCTGGGCGTGAGGTTGACTGATGAGAAGCTGACGCATCAATTGGCTCTAATCCAAGGCCGCTGATCGAACTCCTATCACGACTGATTCTTCGAACATCAGAGGATGCAGATGAGGCTGGCTTCAGCAGTGGTGACGCGTGCGGAGATATATATGGTGAGTCTTGCGGGTTTCGGTATTGAGGAGCAGCAATTTGACCATTCCATGCTTGTGACTTGATGCTAGGTACCTGACCCGGGTACACATGCTGACCATCATCGCCTTTCGCAGGTATCCATTCTGTTGCTGCTGTCCAGCAATGACTTCGTCGGTAAACTCCTTCAACACTGTGGTCGATCTGATCGGCGGGTAGGCTCACAATACCACCGCCACTAGCGACATTGTACCATGACCTCGAAGTTGATTGGTCATCCTTCATCCATGGCCTGCCTCCTCGAGGGGCAATGCACACAAAGTATTCAACACCATCAGTGTATTGTAGATCTCGCGCGTCCACAACCATTAATGGAAGTGCCTGGAGGACAGCATACAAAAAGAGCCATTGTCCACATCGGGCGTCAACGATTTGTTCGAGAACCTTTCCGTGGCCCAGACGGCGCTCATAGCTGAAGAATTCTTGAACGAATGAACTTGCATTTATGGAGGTCCGATTGTATGATCCCAACAAGACTTCATTAACCTCGTTTTCTCGCAATTTCTTGCTTTGCAAAGCTGTTTTGTCCGACACAACGACATGTCTGCGATTGAAGCTGTGGGAGAACTGTGGTAGGAGAGGAGTGTCGAAGGGCATGGGAGGAACGACAGGTGGCGTAGCCCGGTCATATTCACTCTCGACACGCCTGATCGCATGTTGAATTGACTCGTTGAGATCACTAGTCTCAGCGTCGTCAGCCATGGGAGGCATATCAACAGTCCTGGTCGTTAGGCTTGTCTGGTCGACAAGAATGTCATACAAGTCAATGAAATCCTTGTATAGCTCCTTCAGAAGGACTCTGTTCAAGCCACTCTCTTCGAAGTTGTTCTTCTTGGAGGACGCCTTTGGTGGCCAAGAACCATATTGACGGCGGTAGTAAGACAGGGTAAACTTTCGAAAATCGAGAAAGGCCACTTTCCATTCCTTGAAACGCACCATTTTAGCCTCGGTAGACGACTGAGAATTTGCGATACCCGCAAACATCGACGGAAAGTCAAAGTCGTTCAGCTTTCCGGTGAGGTTGACTAGCTTCTGCTCGAGCTCCAATTGTGCACGTTCCAGACGGTTGACGGTAATAGGAGATATCTTTTCGTATTTAGGGCTTTTGATGGCCTTGATATCAGCCAACTTGCCAACTGCATGGGTGAAGCCTTCGTTGTACAGTGTCCACGATCTGAATTGCTCTCCCAGCACGATAGCCTCGATCGTCTTTTCTCTGCTTGTACGTACATCTCCCAGTCTCAGCTCGTCACAATATCGTGCAAAGCTTGAAGTTGGCACTTCGCCGAATGTTGAACCATCTGAATTTGTGAATGAGAATCTCTTTAGGATGGTACTGATTCCCATCATTATCGAAAACAGAGTTACTTGCCTCGGAGTAGCGACTAAAGCACCGCCAGTAAGGAATGCGAAGAAGTTACGGTACAGAACAACCAGTTCTAGGTCATTTCCTTGTGGTTCTGTTCCCGGATGTGACAGATCTCTGTCGAAACCTAGAGGGAGGTAGACGTGCTTTTGGTCGTTGAAAGAAGTATTAATGTTGGGCACTGAAAAGTTCAAGGATGGTCTCGAGGCAGTTGAGCTTGCTTGTGATGGCGGTCGAGTGCCCTGCGAGGCGGTGGTCAGTTCTGCGAGCGCGACTTGGAGCTTTTGCAGGTCATCGTCATTTTCAACCGGAGATGTCGGAGACGCAAATCGCAGATTGAGAAGTGTTCTCGAATCCATAAGGAGTGACGAATGAAATTTGAAACATGGACCTTTCTTCGACGAAGGAGGGTAGAGATAGACCAAGGTATCGCCTTGATCGTTCCAGATTTCAGATACCTGGAGGGCCATCAGTAAACACTTCAAACAATGGAAGATTCGTTGTTCTACCTTGTCTCCTCGTAGCAAGGCCGCTAGATCATACGGAACTAACTCTCGCAATCCCGCGATCCAAGCCTGCGCATACTCTTCATCATGATTCTGTCCTCCAGGCTTTGTAAGCGCCCAGCTCTTTTTCTTGATCTTCCCAGATGTTGGTGTGAATGCTTGACTAGGGCTGTTGGTCACAGACGCGCCTGGCGGAGCCGGAAAGACTGGCGTCTGAGGTCGGCTCCGGCTCTCCTCCCGACTCTGTACAAGATTTAGACTGGCAGGGCTGCTTGCTCTGCTACCAAGCCTGCTGTCTGGTCCACTTCGATGGCTGCTCGGAGGTCTGAAAACCCCCTCATCTGAGACAAGGGGAGGAGGAGCAAGGGGTGAGAGGCCATCTTCGATACTGAGCTCGGAGGGGGCAGCGAGATGGTGCTTGTGCAGCTTATTGGGGCCTCCCTCGACCGAGTGAACAGGTGATTCAGACCCGATATGTTGGGAAGCATGAATATGTGCTGACTCGTTGACCTTGTCGTCTCGTGTGAGTGAAAGGGAGAATATGGAAGAGATTCGTTTCGCCATTGTGCCCTGCTGTACAAACAGTGTCTTGGAAAGTCAGGTCCTGTACAGTCAGTATGAAGGACGTTGTGAATTGCGAGTTGTGTCGGCTTCCGTCATGTTTTTGCCCTCGAACTGCACTCATGCAGTGTCACCAGCATCTAGAGGGTCACACAATGAATCAGGAATGCAAGGGAAGATTGGTCAACCAGGATCGGGTAGAAAATGAAAGCTCGCCTCAGTTTAGACTGGGCTGCAAGATGACGCTGCGAATTCGCGTCTGGGAGGCTTTGCGATTCGCAGCGCTTCTGGTGGCCGCATGAGAACTCCCTGCATAACAGGATAAGCGAATTCAAGCATTGTCGAGCCTCCATAAAAAGCTGCCATGCCTATTCGACGCATGCATTCTAGGGTGAGGCGCAGGGGGAGAGGTTTCGGGAATCAGGCATTCCAAAACCACGAGTCGTGGTGTGCCATGGTTCTGGCACTCCACACGCTATTGATATGGTGAGCATCACCCACCCACGGGGGACGAGTGACATCTTGACCAACAAACAATCCACCCTGACGTCGTTATGGAAGAAGACAGTCGCTAGACATGGGTAGTGAGGGTGGCTTGTTGTGCCCAGGGGTGTCGCTGGAGTAGGTCTGGTGAATTTCAAGATACAATAGGCTCTGGCATGGTCTGGGGATCATTAAGTGCAGCGTTTGATCTTCCTTCCCGCTGCTTAACGTGCGCTAACCGTAACGCTCGCACAAGGCGATACTTTTATCCGTCAGGTACTAGTATCTGGAGGCACGAGTAGGTGATGACTCTCTACTCCGTCCTATTCTACTATTCGAAAATGTTGGTTGGGCTTAACGGCAGGGAATTGCAGTCCTCCCAGCAGGCACTGTTCTAACAGTTGTTGAGCAAAGCGTTGTACACCTAACAATACTTTATGCTGGCCCCCCTCTCACAATCCTGGACACTCTGAGTCAGCTGCATTACCAGCCCAGACTTCGCCACCTTACGTAGACTTTAGGGGCTACTGGACATTGTGCACCGCGCTTGTTCTCCATTTCTCGTGGGGATAGGCAGGTCGTCCTTTGACCAGAAACGAGATCAAAGACAGTGTTTACAGGGTATCAAGCACCGCAGCTCATCATGACACGTCGACTGGCTGCGACTACAACTCGTGATGATGAAAGTCGACTCTTGCCCTCGAGACAGATCAACCTGTTTAAAGGCTGGCCAAATCCAGGACTGCTACCGCCCCAAGAACTCAACAAAGCGTCCGAGGACATTCTCACCGACCCGCGAAATAAGGATGTATTATTCTATGGACCGGACGAAGGTTACAAACCCCTCAGAGAGGAAATTGCGAGGTGGTTGACCGATTTCTATAGGCCTAGCAAGCCAATACCAACCGAGCGGATATGCATCACTGGGGGTGCCAGCCAAAATCTTGCGTGCATCTTGCAGACCTTTACTGATCCGCTCTACACTCGAAACATATGGATGGTCGCTCCTACGTACTTCTTGGCCTGTCGAATATTCAATGATGCAGGTTTTGACGGTCGCTTGCGAGCTGTCCCCGAGGATGACGAGGGAATCGATTTGAGCTATTTGGAGCGAAGCCTGCACCAGAGCGATATGCTGGCGGAAGCAATGACCAACACCCACCCTCGACTGAAGGCTCCCAAGCCGTGGCGAAAGATTTACAAGCACATCATCTATGCCGTGCCAACATTCTCCAATCCCTCAGGCCGTATAATGAGCCTGCGGCATCGTCAAGGCCTGGTCAGACTTGCCCGGAAATACGATGCATTGATTGTGACAGACGATGTCTACGATATGCTTCAATGGCCCTCTGACCCGGGTGCAAAGCCATCACCCATGGACACGGCCCTGCTCCCGAGAATCGTAGACATAGACCGAGAGCTTGATGGTGGACCTCTGGATCTCTTTGGCAACGCTGTTAGCAACGGAAGCTTCAGTAAGATCGTAGCACCAGGCTGCCGGACAGGATGGGCTGAAAGCAGTGAAAAACTGACCTATGGCGTGTCGCAGACTGGATCAAGTCGATCTGGCGGCGCACCTTCACACCTGGTTGCATCGTTCATCTACAAGATGCTGTCAACAGGTACTCTGCAAAACCACATATTTCGAGAACTGCAGCCCGCATATGCGCGTCGCTTTCATACCATGATGACTGCAGTCAGGAGACACTTGTTCCCACTCGGAGTGACCATGCCTCAGGTGGACAACGATGTTGCAGGTGGATACTTCATTTGGCTAATCTTGCCCCGACCATTGGACTCGTCCAGAGTCTCTCAACTTGCGCTGGCGTATGAGAATCTGGTGATTTGCGCTGGCGAGAAATGCAAAGTGGAGGGCGACGAACAAAATGAAGGAAACAGGTTTCAAACACATCTCCGTCTATGTTATGCATGGGAGGATGTTGATGTCCTGGAAGAGGCATTGATTCGTTTGCAACGCGTGATACGGCGGGAGATGACCAGGTCAAATGGGGTTGCAGCGTGACAATGGTGTATGACCTATCTCACGAACTCCGTATATGTGTACCTAAACATCAACTAGCAGGCCCAATCCTGGTCGAGATGCGTTGGACGAGATCTTGATTCTGCCAACAGATTGTAACCTCGTGAAATGAGGTGATGATGAGTAGCCACGAGGCCTGTAGACCGAACACCCGCATCGGTTTGCTGTCAAACACCAGGAGTTTCGGGGTGTTTCATCGCGTCCCACGCGAGCCAATCGGCTGTGCAACAGACGCCAATGTTCGTCAACTTGGTCAAGATTCCAACCTCGCCCGTCTCTTTTCGCTTCTTTCCTCCTTCCACACTTTGGCCATGGTCCGTGGCGCAAGAATTGACGAGAGGACAGGGGGTCTCGATTGCGGATTAAGGAGCCATTATGGTCCCTATATTAGTCGAATCAGGACTGACGCCAGCTCTGACTTGGTGGCTCGCCCACGCAGCTGTCTTGCCGATGGACCGGCGCAAAGGACAAGAAACGGAGAACCAAGGAGTTGAGACTGAAAGTGAGTCCTTAGAGACACTGACCAACCTTCTTTGTTCTTCCTTTGATGCACCAGGAAACGGTGGGTGTGAATGTGGAAACGCAGGTTGAAATTGGCACAAGACAGCACGAGAAGAAATGCCGTGCAAGTCTGGCTGGCTATACCGGATACAAGTTGGCTGCATCATTCATTTAATACTCCTCATTGTCGACTCTAGCCTTGTCTACTGATCCTCTACTTGTTCCCTGTTCAAGCCCTTCCTTGTGCCTGTCACTCATTCATTCTTTTGTTCGTTCGTTTTCTTCAGAAGCAGCTGGACACTGTCACCATTCCACTCGTTTTCCTCTGGCCCTGTCACCGTGTTCTGCAAGTACAGCACAATACCTCTTGACCGCCCTTGCACGTGGTGTCGCCGACGATATCCTCTGCTGCACCTGCCACCGCGACTGACTGTCTGCTGACTATAGGCGGTCACTCGTCACTGCCTATTCCACTTCAATAAGTGCCTGTTGTTATTGTTTGTTCCGCCACGGCAGTCGCGTTTTTTGGATAGAAGTCTCACTTCAGCGCCGGCACCTTTCAAAACCTTGCTCTTGGAAACACCACCTTGTTCAACTCCATCATCGAACACCATCCCTGTCCAAGACTGTTCTTCGGGTGCTGGTCGCCCTACCTTTTAAGACTTCTTCAGTTTACCTTTGCAATCATACATTTTCCTGGCCTAGAAAGCTCTCCGACAAGCACCCTGAAGCGATTTCATCAGGTCTCTAAAATGCTGATCTTCTGCTTTTTCTTTCTTCTGCCGTGGCTTGGTTTGGCAATGCCGCGACCCCAGGAACAATCCCTGGAGCCACGGCAACAAACTTCTTCTTACTGGCTAGCGCAAATTCAACGACAGGGAACTGTCGCGTTTGGTTCTGATCCAAATTACAAGGTCTTTCGCAGCGTGAAGGACTATGGGGCAGTCGGTATGTGATGCGAATCCTTACCCCCCTTTCTGTTCTGATGCTGACTGCCTGTAGGTGACGGCGTGACGGATGATACTACGGCCATCAACAACGCTGTTGCTGATGGGTCTCGATGTGGGTTGGGCTGCGATAGTTCTACCACTCTCCCTGCGATCGTCTACTTTCCTCCTGGCAAATATGCAGTCTCTGCACCGATCATTCAGTACTATTACACACAGTTCGTGGGTGACGCGTTGAACATTCCAACCATCATGGCCACTGCCAACTTCCAAGGTCTAGCTGTTCTTGATACGGATCCATACATTCCTGGAGGCAATGGGGCGCAGTGGTATACCAACCAAAACAACTTCTACCGACAGATCCGTAATTTTGTCATTGACATAGCGCAAATGCCAGAGAACATGGGTGCGGGAATCCATTGGCAAGTTGCGCAGGCCACCAGTCTTCAAAACATTGTTTTCAATATGGCCCCAAAGAGTCCGACAAACAAGCAGCAGGGGATATTCATGGACAATGGATCTGGCGGCTTCATGAGCGACCTCGTCTTCAATGGCGGAAACTATGGTGCGTTCCTCGGCAACCAGCAGTTTACCTCTCGCAACATGACTTTCAATAGTTGCAATACTGCAGTCTTCATGAACTGGAACTGGCTCTGGACATTCAAATCTCTAAGCATCAACAACTGCGACGTCGGAATCGACATGTCCACTTTGTCGAACGGGGTCAATCAGACTGTCGGCTCTGTGGTGGTGCTGGACAGTGTCATGGCAAACACCCCGATTGGTATCAAGACATCTTACAATGTGACGAGCCAACCCGTCAGTGCTGGCACTTTGGCATTGCAGAATGTGGACTTCAGTACCGTGCAAAACGCGATTGTTGGTGCAAATGGCGTTGACCAGATCCTTGCTGGAGGAAGCGTCGTTGGCTCATGGGGTCAAGGCGACTATTACCACCCTGCCTCGGGAAATCAGCCTGTCAAGCGAGAACCTCAAGCTGCAGCAAGCGCGGCTGCTTCAGACTGTGCCACGACCACGACCACAACGACAACCACGGTGACCACCTCTCCAACCGCCAATGTCTCGATGTTGACCACAACTGTGACGGTATCGCCTTTGCCAGTCTCCAGTGCCAGCGCTGCTCCTACTGCATCATCTAATGCTACTACACTGGGTAACTCTCCTTCGACCTCTTTGGGTGCCACTGCAGCATCGGGAGTTTGTTCGGCTTCTCCAGTAGCACTGCAATCGTCACGAGTGCAACAAGGACTTACCAATCCCACTTTGCCTGCAGCCCTCATGAATGGCAACGTCGTGTTCGAACGCTCAAAGCCGCAGTATGAGAACATACCCGCCTCATCATTTATCAGTGTCAAGTCGCAAGGAGCCAAGGGCGACGGACTTACTGATGACACTGCAACCCTGCAGAAGATCTTGGATAGCGCAACTCCAGACCAAATCGTCTACTTTGACCATGGTGCCTACGTGGTGACGGATACCCTGCAGATTCCCAAAAATATCAAGATCACCGGAGAGATTTGGCCTCTGATCATGGCAAAAGGCTCGGCATTTACGGATGTCAATCACCCTAAACCAGTCCTCCAGGTGGGATCTCCCGGCGATACAGGGTCTGTGGAGATCTCAGATCTGATTTTCGAGACGATGGGAGCTCTCCCAGGTGCCATCATGATGGAGTGGAACGTTGCTGAAGAGTCCCAAGGATCTTGTGGCATGTGGGATGCTCACTTCAGAATTGGTGGCACTGCAGGAACTCAATTGCAACAGAACACTTGCCAGGCCAACGTGACAGGATCCTTTCAATTCAAGCCTGAATGCGCCGGCTCATTCTTGATGATGCATATTACCCAGCAAGCCACCGCATATCTCGAGAACGTCTGGTTTTGGGTTGCTGATCACGAGCTCGACATCGCCACGCACAATCAGACCGATATCTTCAACGGCCGCGGACTGCTGGTGGAAAGCCAAGGCCCAACCTGGTTGTATGGCACTTCCTCAGAGCACAGCCAACTGTACAATTATCAGTTTGCGAATGCTCAGAATGTCTTCCTGGGAGCCATCCAGACTGAAACTGCTTATATGCAGGCTAGTCCCAATGCGCTTGCGGGAGGGTTCACTCCGAATGCCGCGTTTTCAGATCCCACATTTGCCGATTGCACCACCGACTCGTGCAAGAAGACATGGGGACTTCGCATTGTTGACTCGACTGACGTGTACATGTATGGAGGAGGCCTTTACAGCTTCTTTGACAATTACATCCAGACATGTCTTGACACAGAGTCGTGCCAGGAGAACATGGTCGATATTGAGTGTTCCTCCAATGTAAACCTGTACGGCTTGACCACCAAGGCATCAACCAACATGATCAACGTCGATGGCACTCCAGAGGTCTTTGAGAAGGATCATACCAACTTGTTTGGACAAACATTGTTGTTGTTCCAACAATGAGAGGCAGACTCCGGCCCAGATCTGCATTTCAGATTGAGAAATATTTGATTATGAGAACTCATCTTGGTCACCTATTTTGGGACTGTGGACGATTAAGGCTCATAATACGAGCTGTGACATGGTTTTAGTTCTATGATGGATCCAACCCGACTGTGTCAAGGTCGAGGATACAATGTACATGCATGATGCCCACGCAGACGCTTATTATGCGATTGCTTACTACCATAGCTTAGTCTTGTAATTTCTGCTTGCATGAAATAAAAAGAAAATTGAACAATATCAATCAGGCTGCTCAGATGGATAGAGGTTGTCGAGAGCGGCACGCCGATAGGTAGATGCATAACGAACTAATACTAGTTCTCTGTCCACGGAGTACGATGAGTGGTGTTGCCAGTAGCCAATGTCTGAGCATTAGTAGGTACCTTAGGGTTACGAAGGTGCCTTCTGGACCGAATACGAGGATCTTTGGTGAAGTGCGGGGAGTGAAGCGAGGGGGCTCCTATTGTACGGATAGTATTTAGAAAATTGTACGGAGTACGGGTACGAGTACGAGTACGAGTATATTCGTGGTGACGAGTGAATATCGCCCACTATTAAGTCTATCAGGCTGCGGAACATCAGTTCAAGACAAGCGAGTAACTACTCTGGCTTCACAACAATCAGACTAGGCACGAATACCCAGGTAGATGCCTATCTATTACTCGTCGAGGAGTCGGCACCATACTTGGTAAATACTTATTCAACACTGGCTACTCCGCATCCACGCCTTGACTTTTCGTTGACGTAGATCGCAAGCACAAAGTAACTTCGCCGCCCTGCACTACGAGTACAGAACCTGGAATTTCACTCAATTGCACACTTGCAACAATGGCTCTTTCACAACAACTCTGCAGGCCCTCTAATTAATCCTCTCTCCCCTCGCCTCACTTTCGGGGGCCTCCAACTCATCCACAACCACCGATCCACCTCAATGAACAACCCCGATGCGACCTGCAACTCCCAATTCATTGAGACGTGCATGGCGGACGATGGATCATGACCACGAGGACGACGCTTATGCCCGAGTACCAACGATATCATTGGCAGATTCGCTGCAAGATGGTTGGAATGTGTGCCATCCATCCTCGAGAGGTTCCTCCCAACGCACGATACCAATCAACAATGTCGACTCTTCCGCCAGACAATTGTTCCTGACCAATTTTGGGCCCAATACTTTGACGCAGTTTCTGCGGGAAGAGATAGAGAAGTTGAGACAATCTGTGAACTCGTACAGTGGCAAGGGCAAAGGGAAAGCGGTTGAGACGTACCATTCCTCTGAAGCTGCACAACCAGGTGACAGTGAAGAACTTCGCAATCACCATGCTACGGCTGAGACCAAGAATAACGGCCACTTGGAAACCACCACAACCCTTTTGCCAGGTTCTATCCATGGTACATTCGCAGACAAGCAATTTATCCATCACCAGGCAAGGTCCACCTGTGTTCCGGAACAACATGGCTCATCTTCTGTTGCGAGCTCTTCGTCCCTCCCATGTCAAGATTTGCGTCCTCTCGAATGCACCGGCCAAAGTAGTCTTTTACTGAATGCAGCTTTGCGACGGTCTGAACGCCTGACAAGGAAGATGCAGAGCAATTACATAGCTGGTATGAAGAATGCTTCGTCTGACTATGATGGCCCCTCCAATGCCGATCGAGGGGAGAACACGAAATCATTCCACGACTCTCACATTGCAACCCTCCCTTCTGTTCAAGATGCGAGTGTTTCTGTTGATCGGGACCATGTCAGGAACCCGTCTCGCCCTGCAACATCATGTGAAACCATGACCGACTCGGACAGGAGAAGCCACTTTGAGGAACATACGAAATCCCGGAGGCATCTTGTTAGACGGGTGCCAAATGGCCCACCTGTTCAACCGCACGACGTAACAGATCTAGTACGGACCAGAGTTCGTCAAAGGCAGACCTTGGGCGAAAGCACATATCAATCTTCTTTACACGATGCAAGTAGAGACAGTTTGACATCCAACACTGATCACGTTGCTTGCTCAGGCCAAAGTCTCTCGCCCAGGTGTGGTGGCCGCGGCAAGAATGGACGGCGATTGAACTCCGACCGCCCTCAGCAAAACAATCTCCCGAAGCATATGCGCCTTGACACTACACAACTCAGCAAAGATCGAGCGCCGCTGACCATCACTGATGTGTCAAAATTCGTCGATCGCTTTTTTCGGAGCATGGGTAGTACCGACGAGGCAACCCGGGCGCCAGGCAACGTCCGTCATGCCGCAATGGTGAAGTCAATCCCTCCCCAAACGGTGCCGTCCCATTTCAACTACACCGATATTGTGTCAGACAAATTGCCAGGCGACGTGAAAAGAGACATTCTTCATAGTGTGCAGCGGATCACCGGCTCACTCAAATTGCAACAACTCCTTGTGGCATACGACCTCGAGATGTTTCTTGGAGGACATGATGGACCGTCGCCATTAAATCCCGCTGACATCTTAACCCCAATATTCCAGTCTGACTCTGTTTGTGTCTCATACGGTGGTGAAGGTGACCTCAGCCTGGAACCAGGTGTGCCGCAACATTCGCTCAGTCTCAATGATTTTAACGAAGACCATTGGATGGGTATCGCACAGCACCTTTCTCCTCAAGATATTAGAAGTCTACGTCTTGTCAGTCGAACCCTGGCTCAACGCTTAGGGCCGGTTTTGTTTCGCAATGTTGTGGTCAATTTTGGGAAAGGATTCTTCGACATTGATAACCCTGAATGGGATAGCAAATGTGGCCAGCCCCCGTCGAATTCCATGCTCAAGAAATATGGAGATAACATCAATCAATTTGGACTAGCATTTGAGTACGACTTGGAAGGCCTTGCCAATGCATCAGACAAAGTCATAGAAAAAGAACAAGATGCGTGGTTTGGACGATTTACGTGGCCGACAGAAAACTATCCGCGTTTCTCAGCCATTCAATCCCAAGAAGACCTCGTAGATCACAATCGTCCATTGCTCCGAGAAGCCTTCCAGCATGTAACTAAAGCTTCCGAGCTGGGACTCTGCATTGACAGTGGGCATGGGTGGCTAGAGGGCCCCGACATGTCTGATCTCGCTCTATTCGACCGCCGGACCAAAAAGGGTAGCCCAATCTTTGGCAAAACCTTTAAGACTGAAGACGTGTGGACTACCCTGGGACGCCATCTGTACTTCCACTGGGCTCAACAGAACACCATCCAGGAGACTATCAAATTGCTTAAAAAACCTGCAGGCGACGATTTCGGGAATGCATGCCACCGGGCGAGTACTTCCACCGTGGACGAGATTGATTTCTGGAATCATGTGGAGAGCAGTAATATCGAGAGCTTCCGAGAGCCCCCTAATCCGCTAGATGAGGTTGAAGATCCGCACATTGGTGAATTTTCCAATTTTCGACGTGTTCGTCCACAGTTCGATTTGGACAGCGCATCCGGCATGCTGGATGCGCATCAGAGCCAGTGGCCACTGATATTCGGTGGTTACAATCTTGCGGCACAGCTTGGAAGCGTCAACGAGGGCCTATACAGCAAGCTCGCCCATCCCACTTGCTCCCCCTTACTCCCAGGGGCGCTTACAGAAGCACAAGCTCAGTGGTTGATGGAGACCGCTTGGGCTCAGCGGACCTTTTTATCATCCTATACCACGGCCATCATCTCTAACAAGCTGAATTTCACCAATGTACATACTCTCAGAATCAGTAAATTATCTTCAGGACTCTTACCATCGATCGCGCAGAAAGAGTTCTGGGCATCTCTCCCAGGACTGAAGAAGTTACAAATCCTGGTCAGTCCAGATTGGCGGCAAGAGTATGTCATCGGTGACCGTTCCTTTGGCCTGGACATGCTCATATCTCCCGCAAAGGCTGCTGAGAAATTCACCCATTTCTTGAGAGAACACGTCGCCAAGTTGGAGACTCTTTTGAGTCTGACGATTGGTTATGTGGGAGGCGGAGAACATGCGGTTGGCATGTTTGCCCGCAATCAACATGTTCTGTTCGCTCCCATCGTTGACAACCCTATACAATGGCTTCACCATCTTGACCAACCTGCATTAATAACCAGGTTCGACCACGTTCGGGAGCTAAAGTTTGAAAATTGCTGGTTCACCCCATGGATGTTGCGAGAATTCATGGAGACGAGTAAGGATACCAGTCTTCACACCCTCAACCTCGACTCGGTCAGTATGACGGCCATCCACGACCCGACTCTCGAGAGTCGACTCTTGGCTCAGGGAAGCGGGTCGCGTTGTATATGGCCTCGATTTTCGTGGCTTAAGGAAAAACTTCCGACGAGTGCTGCTTGGTGTCGGGTCCTTGATGACATTACTCCTGGACTTACATTTCTTGAGCGTAAGTATAATGCCGGTATGATCGACGACGATGAGCATCCGCGAGCGCAACGGCCCTTCCGTGGCCATGTACGGAAAATAATCCTCAAGAGCTGCGGTTATGTCAAAATTTCAACCCAGCACGACAACCCCTTGGTTTATAGCCAGAACGCTCTTCTTGCACATTCTCACGTCCCTATGGATCAGGGTCTCTTCAAACGTATGCAACAATATGTCAAGGTCCCCACCTTGATGTCATTTGAAGAGTCAGAGGTGCGACTTAACCAATCCTCGTCCCGGCCCAAGCGATTTGAGGATCACGCTCGCCGACACATTATGCAGAGTGTCAGTAACCCGATCGAATCACGGTGGCCCTGGTTGGGCACATTGACGCAGTGCGTACACCCCATCGAAAAACGAGTGCTGGAGGAAGCTTGGGGCATGACCTTTGGATGGGGCAATGATTTGGCTCGGTTTGGACCCGTGGAAGATGGTTTCTTCGAAGGCGGTACGGGACGCTTCAGTGGTGTTATCGAAAGCCACACCAGCACCGGCCCAGACCCATCGGATTAGACGCACAATCTTGGGGGCATATGGTGAGATGAGGATGGTGACCGTGTGGGAATCGAATTTGGGAATGCTGTGTTGGAATGACTACATCGTTTGAAAGTTTGGAAAGTGGCATTTCTGGGTCATAACCAAGGAGCCGATGGACATTGCATGGGGTGTGGTTGTCAGAGAATGATTGTCGGCGGGTAGCCTCGCATTATGTGGATGATGAACGAAATGAGACGTGAAAAAGATTACGGCCTTTTTTGTTTGATGGAGTCAACTCTTTTGCAATGTCAAAAGTGTACTTTTGAAGTCCGAAGAGGATTAAAAAGCAGATTAGATGATCCCAATGTCATGAGACAAGACGATATCAATTTGATTTACTTTGTATGAGTGAGTAGGTACTTGAGGTGGCTGATGAAAAAGAAAAAAGGGGGTTTCTCAAACCTCACATTGGAAAGAAAGTATTAGCTGTTGATGTCATGTGTGTTTGTGTTTGTGCGTGCATCGAGACAAGGGGGAGGGCGAACATGACATTTGAGTAGATTTTGAAATCTTTCGTTTGTCTTTTTTGTCTTTGTTGTTGTCTTGTCGTGTCAAAGAAGGTTATTTTCGAAAGGCCGATCTTTTTGTCTAGATCAAACAAGAAAAGACCCCTTTGTGAATGTCGTGGTTGTCACCGTAAATGCTTTGTTTTGATTGAATGTCTTCTTGTTCGTTTTCGAGGCAGTGCATGTGGAAAGGGACGAAACGACAGACTTTTGTTTTTAAAAGGACCTTGTGATGGATTTCGATCCGAATTAATGTTAATCTGGATTTCTCGATCTACTTTGGTCCGCCACAAAATAAGACAAGAAAAGAATCATGGAGAAAATGTGGTCAAAAGTGAAAGAAGCAAGAATGTCGTCGTCGTCGTCGTCGTCAGAGTCTACTGACCTTCAAGGTCATCAAAGTCTTCGGCCCAGACATCAAGTTCATGCCGTCACAGGCGGAACCGAAGATCCTCGAGTCGGGGGAGTTCGAGGGGACGAAAGTCAAGAACGACAACGACGACTCCTACTCCTCCGACAGGCCAGGATCGAGGTCGCACAACTCGAACGAGCCATCAAGGACATCAAGTGCGGTGAAAGTTTGGGGAACGTCAGTGATGGAATGAAGTCACCCGAATGGACAGTCACCTTTCAACATGCCAACTATACTCTGACGGCGGTCAAGGTTGGATGGTTGATGTTGAATACGACGATACAAGCACAAGCATCACAGACACAGACAGGAGCACGAACTGGAACGTACAGTGTTGACGGACCCAAAACATGCACTTCACAACAGTACAAGGCGATAATGAATGAGACAATGGCAAGGATGAGATGTGGTGTACAAATCGAGGACGCACTGAGACAAGCAAAGGAAGAAGTCGAGGCAGGACGTGTCTAACCACGTGTATGTAATTTTTTCTCTCTCTCTCTCTCTTCTTGGAAATCCCAATTGAGGATCTGATGGAGATTTTTGATAGAGATCTGTGGCGTCAAAATGAAAACAAACAAACCAAAAACAAAACACGCACTTGTCACTTGAAAAGGATTTTGATTCAGAGAAAAAATGAACCAAACGGTCTGGTGTCTTGACATGTCAAAACCAAAGTTGTTTCTTCCTTGAAAAGTCTCAGTCCGAACAGCGGTGATGAAAGGCATATATCATGGAAAATACTAGCAATAGTTGTGAGTATGTTTCGGACTCCTGCATCGTAGTAACCACTACTTCCAAGGTCTTCTTACGACATGTACAGAGTAAACCATGTTTGTGCAGATTAGCTGACAAGTTCCTAGAAACAATAAGACTGTTTCTATGATTCAAAGTGACATTCGATACGAAGGCTATATTGAGGCAAAGTGCCAGACGATTCCAACATCCCAAACATAAACTCCAGGTAACTCCCGTACGACCCCCTGAAAATCCTGTCCGCGCCTGTGCGTAAAGTAGAGCGAAACCCACCATGAGAGGAACAATCCCAGTTCCATCCTTTGAGGAGGAAAATTTGACATTTACTGGGCCGGGTCAGCATTTTACAACGTCAGCCTTGCCAAATATCAGGACCAAGGACATATGAGGCCCCTTGTAACCTCGAAGCAAGGTCGACCGTGCGGGAACCACTTGCGGTCGTGGTAACAGTATCGGTACTTCTCCAGGATCGCACTACGGGACAACCGCTGTCTCAAGAGCTCCCATTCCAAGCTAGGAAGGAGCGGATCCTCCCAATATCTGCTCATCAGATTCCATACTTCGTCAGGTATCACGTCCTTTCTGCCTCGGTTCAGCTTGAAATGGCTATTCCACCAACTCTGCGATCCATGCCACACCGAAGATATACAGAGTAGATCATCTTCTGGGTATTTGTCTTCAAGGATGGGGTAATTATGCCATGCAGAGTATCGGCGTAAAGCCAGGACGAAGAACATGCCGCGAGTCGGGTAAAGGTCGAGCTTGTTGTGAAGTTCCCAATAAAATCTCGTTCGCCGCGAGGTCCAGGTTTGGTGGGTCTGTGTCTAAACACGTTGTACGCCTGCAACATTCTGGGTATCTCCGCTGTGACCGATTTGGGGCACACCTCAAGTAATTTGTCGACTCGGCCGGTCGTGAGGACACGATCGTAGTGCCGATGCGAAGTGAGAGCCAAACAAACTGCCGACGGCGGGTCGAGATGTGACACTATGAGGCTGGTAAGTTCAGCTGGCAGTGATCATAGCGTGGGCGGTGGTCGAAAGTCGATGGAGATTTTGGAAGGGTCCTGAAGACGGCATGGGACGTAGGATATTGCTCGTCGCTTGTGTTTGACTTGTGACTTGCGGCGCCTGTCGTTAGATCTGATAATGTTAGCTCCTTCCGCTTTCCGCACAGGAACACTGACTGGAGGGTTGGAAGAGGTCAAGGGGGCACCGAAATGAAAGTCGATCGGAGTCGTCAACACCAAAAATGCTGCGTCGGTTGAGGCAGTTTCAGAGACACATGGGCCGAGACTGGTGTGAGATGAATGGCTCGTCAGGTCTCTCACCCCGATTGTGATCTCTCCAATTTCAGTATCAGTATCAGAATCAGCATCAGCTTGTCGAAAGGGATTCGAGGTCGGAGCTCCATCCGCTTGAAGCGTGTCAAGAGCTCTCATCTCAGAGTCCATGTCGATTCTCCGTCCGTCAGGCGTTCCTGTGAGAGTGGGATCGGGAATCGTAAATGGTGTTTGGAAGAAGTCGAGAAAATGGAAAAGAAGAAGGCATGTATACAAGTATAGATATAGACGAGCGATAAGACAAAGGAAGCACCTGCTGTTAGGAAAGGCAGAGGCAGCATATAAATGGTTCCCCCTTTTGAGGAAGTAGGCGGCTTTGACAGTTGAAGCAAACACTTCTAGACACGTCTCATTGTTCAACGAGTTGACGATTCTTACTCACCTGCACCATGTTTGTCACCGTTGTATAGAAAGGAACAAGGCGGCCTTTTGTTACCATTGTAGGTACTTATAACGCACTGTTTGAAGTCGTTGTTTCTGTCACAACCTCATATACTCGGCTCAGTTGCCTTGTGCAGACGTATGGGAGTTCAGCCTCGTAGCCTCGCCGTGAGCCTCGCCTTTGCTCTCAATGGGCCAAGATTTACCGCCAAGACAAAATGTGCCGCAATTTTCCCGACTCCCACATTTTCATGCAAACTGCGCTTCAATCAACAGATTTAGTCGACGACATTGAAACCTCGATTCCGACACTTTGCAGCAACCCAAACGTTTTCCTCAAGTTGACCTTTCAAGTTCAAAAAAGGAACTCAGCAGCCATGGAGAACGAAAAGGGAGAGATTGTCGATCTGTAAGTTACACACCAGAAACCTAAACACACACGCAGCACTGGAGAACAAGAAGAAATCCACGATTTCTTTTCCTTTGGTCGCTCCTCGAAACGTTACTCTTAAAAAGAAGCATGAAATTTCTAACTCGTTGATTTCCTTAGCTACGTCCCACGCAAGTGCAGCGCCACCAACCGCATCATCAAGGCCAAGGACCACGCCAGCGTCCAAATCAGCGTCGGCAAGGTCGACGAGAACGGACGCTACACCGGAGAGAACCAGGTCTACGCCCTCTGCGGGTTCGTGCGATCGAGAGCCGAGAGCGATGACTCCTTGAACAGACTCGCCCAGCGGGACGGTTTCCTCAAGAGCGTCTGGAGTGCGCAACCCACGAGATAAGCCAAGAGCCGGGGAGGTGGACGATGGTGACAGGATCGAAGGAGATGTGATTCAAAGGGGGGGTGGTTGTGACGTCTGTGTGAAAAATGGAATGGGATGGACGGGGATTGGGAAAAAGTGTCTTCCAATGATGCGACCAACCATTATCCATGACACTGAAGCAGAAATGCACGGAGTGAAAAGGGAGAAAACATTCACGGTGTTGAACTGCTAAATGCAAGGATGGCACCGGGATCAACAAATTCGGGAGGTTTTCACATGTTGGCGACGCAGGGGAACTTCGACGCTCAGCAGCTATTTCATGCTCACCAGAGCTAGGATGGATGAAACTCGACAGGTAGATTTGCCGAGTAATGCCCCCCAGTTCGGCCTTGAAATGAAAAACAAACTACTACAACATTACTTTCAAAAGTCACAACCTTGGTTCCTCGTTCTTCGCGCCGTGAATCTCTCATACCTTGACCAGAGTGATATCCGCACGTTATGAATCCTCACCCCGACCAAAGTAACAACACTATTCACGTTGTGCAACCCGTATCTGTGCTCTGACTCTTAATCTCGGAAAGTCACAGCTCTTCAGAAGGTGGCTCTTTTTGTTTCTTGATGTTCGGCTTTTGTATGTATGATTTGTTTTTTTCTTTTCTACTTCCCCAGTCATGGATTGGTCTGAGGAAGCCTTGATGTGCCGGTTCAGGTCAGGTCAAAGCCACGTCGCGTTTAACAAAAGAAAAGGTCAGCAAAACTGTAGAGTAAGTTGAAAGGTCAGAAAACAGTTGGGTATCAATGTCTAGCCCTTCTTTTTGTCTTCATTCAGCAACAGATATCTTTCTCTTCCCTCGTCGTCGGCGTGTCTAGAAGTTTTTCGGCTTCTGCGTCGAACTTCCATCATCATAACTCATGGCCGTGGTCCCACAAGATAGCTCGCTCAGTCCTTGTCTAGCCGTACAGCAGGATTCGTCTCGATGAAATTGAGATCAACCTTGTGACCCAGCAGTTCTCGAATATTGTTCACACCATATCTTGTCGTTGGTTAGTTTTGTCGATATAAAGACTTTTCGGGGTGACTCACTTAATCATGGTCGGTCTTTCCAGACTCAGACCCCAACCATAGATACGCATATCCTTGGGCAGACCCATCGGTTCCAGCATTTCTGGTCTGAACATACCACTGTTTCCAATCTCCACCCACTTCTTCAACCCTTCGTGATAACTGAAAATCTCCATACTGGGCTCGGTGTATGGATTGTAGGCAGGCTTGAACCTGAGGTTCCGAATACCCATTTTGCCGAAAAAGACCTCCATGAAACCTATCAGACCACCAAGTGTCAAGCCCCAGTCTGCAATCACACCTTCAACCTGGTGGAATTCCGCCAGATGGGTCTGGTCGACAGTCTCGTTTCGGAAGACACGATCGATGGAGAAATATCGAGCAGGTCTCGGGTTAAGGGCCAATTTGTGCAGCATGTAGGTAGAAATGGCGGTGGTGTGAGTTCGAAGTACAAGCCGGAGAGACTCGTCTGCCGACCAAGGGTATCTATAACCTATCGAGCCGAACTTGCCCTCCTGGTGCACAGCCTTTACGTCCTCCCAGTATTGTTTGTAGTCCAGCGTCTTTTCTCTCGACTTTGTTCGTTTGTGGGTTGCCGGCAGCTCTTTCGAGCCAGGAGCAGGAGGGATGGGATCTTCTCTCGGAGGGTCAGCCGTCGAAGGATCTGAGATGTAGAAGGTGTCTTGAAGGTCTCGGGCGGGATGCTGCTGTGGCACGAAAAGCGCATCAAAGTTCCAGAAGCCAGTCTCCACATAACGGTTTGTAGGCATTTCTTCGAAGCCCATCTCGAAGAAGATCTCTCGAAATTCTTGCCGCACCTTGTTCAGGGGATGGAGTGCACCAGATGGTGTCGGAGCACCTTTTGCTTTGAAGTTATACGGCTTCAATTGAACGGTCTTCCACGCGCCCGAGGCCAGCATCTCCGCAGTCAAGTCCGTCTCTTCCTTGACAAACTCCGTCGAGAACTTTGGTCCCTTGGACACCTTGAAGGTCACCGTTTTTTGATCAACGACATATTTCCTCTTCTTGAAATCTGCCACAGTCTTGGGGTTGTCCAGTGACTTGTTCTGACGGATGTGTTGAAGTTGTTGTTGGACCTCGTCTACGATTTTGTCTGTCGTCGCTCTGAGAGTGTCTCCATCTTTCTTGACCCATTTCTGTCTGAAAGCGTCTCCTGAACCGAATTTTGCGACATTTGCATCACCCACCGCAGCGGGCAGGTCTGAAATTGAAAGACCTTCCAGCGCCGCTCGTACAGCCTCGAAAACTCTTGCTCCGTTGCTGCCATTCTCGGCAATTCCTTCGCCTTCTTTCGTGAGAACAAGTTGTAAGCTGTCCAACTGATCGACTTGGATGTATTCCCGTGATCTTAATCTGTCGAGTGCGGCCTTCACAGTATTGAAACTGGCATTAGGAAAGGCTTCCGAGGTGAGGACTGGTCCATCTGCTGAGGCGAGGACCTGTAGAACTTGTGAAGTCAGATCCTCTGCCATTTTTGTGTCGACTGACTTTGGGGTGGCAAGCAAGAAAGGAAAGGAACGCTTCAGAGACAAATTCAAGGTGCTTCACTTGGACATTCGAACAGACGTGAAATCGCAAATATGACTCCAATTCTGGTGGGTTAGAATGACTCCGCAGGTTCTCAAAGCAGCATGGGCAAATTTTGGTGGTGCATCACATCGCTGCTTTTATGGGTAGTCAGCCTCGTCCTCTTTTGAGCGTAACAATTAACATCATTTTTCGGATAGACGACGAGGAGACGAAGGGAATGTGTCACATCTATTTGACCCTCAAGATCTTGACTAGAGTATTGGGTTCTCATAATCTTAACCTCACATATCGACCCATGATTTGACGAAAGGTGATTAGGGGATGAAGAAGCTCGCCGAAGTATTTGTATCATCAGGGCCAAAGGTCTGTATACTACCTTTGCGCCCTCCTTCAGCGTATTTTAACAGTGTTCCGGAGACTTTGATTTGGACCTTCCTCTCCAATCTACTCAAGCGCCGCTTTGATCCATGCCAAGCGTGTTGGTCCCTGCTGAATGTCCGAACTGTTCGTTTATAAAGTACATAATCGTTGACTTCACAACGTCGAGAACAAGGCCCATCACTTGTCGTTGACAGCAGCAGCAACACTTGAGGGCACCTCGGGGAGACTTTTGCGCTTCTTTCCCTTCGCGATGCCCTCTTTGTTGAGGACTCGAACCACAGTGTCTTTGCCGATCGTCGTACCAGCATCGTGTAGTTCGCGAAGGAGTCTGGCGTATGACCAGTTCGGATTACTCCTGGCAAGACGTAGGACCTGTCGTTTGTCGCGAGGGCTGATCATCTCAGGTCTGCCGGAGCAGGGTCGTGATTCCTGGTCGACTCTTTAATCGGCCATTTTGATGGTGGTGCGCACCGTGGTGACCGGAAGGTCGAGTGCCTTTGCAATTTTCCCATACGAGGCGCCGACACTCCTCGCTCCGATGGTCTTTGCCCGAAGATAAGGAGTCAAGTCCTTTCCCCGGGGTCTCTTGGTTTCTTCCACCTCTCCCGAGGATGGTCGTTGTGTTGTCGTCATTGGTGTATTGAGAATTGCCGGAAGAGACGCGTCGCTATGTTGTGAGTGACGTGCGGGAAAGACAATTATCGCGGAGGTGAGGTTGATCCCCCGAGACGTGAGTTATCTGATGAGAAGATCCCATGAGCCTCATCTATTGCCTCGTCACAGCATCGAGGATATAGTCACAAATGTAATTGTTGGTGAGGTTGCATTATACTCGAAACGGAACAGATGTTATCCTAGTGTCTCCGATGGTTGTATTGCAGAAAATTCAACCGAAAAGCCATGCCCCATGAAAATCTTGCGTCTATGCTCGAGTCTATTGCGTCTAATATACTATGGTTGTCTCTTTACGACTGCTTCTTTTCCATCAAACCCAGCTTTTCCATCCTCAATTCCATTGCCCGTTTATGCGCATCGAGGCCTTCGCATCGAGCAAGCTCCACGACAGCGTATCCAACCTGGCCGACACCTTGTTCGCTAACTTCACTACTCGTGATGTTCTTCATGAAACTTCCCAAGTTGACACCACTATATTGTCGAGCATACCCATACGTGGGCAAGCTATGGTTGACGCCTGCAGAGTAATCACCTACAGATTCAGGTGTCCAGCCACCGATGAAGACAGAACCAGCATTCTGAACGAGCGGAAGAACAGATCGCGGGTTGGATATTTGCAGGATCAAATGCTCGGGTGCATAGTAATTCGACCACTTGAGCGCTTCTTCCAAGTCCGGAACTGAAATGGTAACACTATGCTCAATTGCACCTCGAACAATGTCGACCCGAGGAAGCTCATGCGCTTGTTTGTGGAGTTCATCCTCGATTGCTTGGAGCTCGTCTTGACTCAGGTCGATGGCGATAAGTACGACCTGGCTATCCGTTCCGTGCTCTGCTTGACTCAAAAGATCACTCGCAACAAATGCTGGATCTGCCGTCTTATCAGCAATCACGAGGACTTCAGATGGCCCAGCAGGCATGTCAATTGACACAGCGGCCGATGTGTCATTGCTGACGATCATCTTCGCAGCAGTGACGAATTGATTTCCAGGACCGAGGATCTTGTCGACCTTGGTGATGGATTGAGTACCATATGCCATTGCTGCAACCGCCTGAGCACCACCCGCAAGGACGATAGCTTCCGCCCCGACCTTGTGAGCAATGTATACAATCTCCGGTGTAATGGTACCATCTGATCGTGGAGGTGATGCTAAGACAATGTTCTTGCACCCTGCAGCCATAGCAGGAACACCCAGCATTAAGGCTGTAGACGGTAGCACTGCCGTTCCACCTGGAATGTAGAGACCAACCTTTTCGATCGGACGCGAGAACCGAGAACAAGTAACACCCGGCATTGTTTCGACCACCAAATCCGAGGTTGGTTTCTGGGCCGAGTGAAATTTGAGGATATTGTCATAAGAAGTGTTGATGGCCTTGATAGTCTCCTCAGGTAGTTGCATAAGTGAATCTGGGAACGGCGCTTTCAGCACGGGTGATTTGAGGGACGTGGCCTTTTCGAATTTATGGGTGTACTTTAAAACAGCGGCGTCGCCGTTGGAGCGGACATCAGCAATAATCGGATGGACAAGAGACATGATCTTCTCGTTTGACTTTTGAGACGGCCGCTGCAAGGCTGACTTGAGAACATCATCTGAGAATGCCTGCGAGGTTGAGTAGCGCTTGAGCTGTATCCGTCCCGACTCTGTCTTACCAGCAGGATCTGATGGTTGTTTTGGTATTGATACAGCTTCCTTCACCTCTTCATCTTGTTGGCCAGCAATACCATTAGAAGTGGCTTGTTTCGATTCATCTTGAACTGGCTTCTCTTCGACATACTGCGGTTTGGCATCACCCTTTCTTCGCTTGACCTTCAGATTCTTGAGGTCAAGGTTCCTCTCAATGTCTTCCAAAGTAACATCGGCAGCAATACACCGAGTCAGGGCAAAGTAGAGTAGGTCCGCTGCCTCCGACGCAATTTCTTCCTTCGTTGCGGCCTCGCACAATTCGTCCGCCTCTTCTTTGATCTTTGCGTTGACCAACTTGGGATCGTTGAATAGTCGTGCAGTGTACGAACCAGCTGGAGCGTCCACCTTTCTCTCTTGAAGAGTTCTCTGCAGTCGCGACAGACCCGAGGTCCTCCCCCAGCATGACATTGTACCGAGATGGCAGAACCCTCGGCCCTTCTGATGGACTCTGAAGATCAAGCAGTCTTTGTCGCAATCGAAACCGATACTGATGAGCTCTTGGGTGTCTCCGCTGGAGGCGCCCTTGTGCCACAGACCTCGCTTGCGGCTTTGATAGACACCCGTCCCAGTCTTGAGTGCTTCTGCAATACTCTCCTTGCTGCTCCAGACAAGACCTAACGCAACATCACGCTCGTCAACCACCACAGTTGCATACAGCCCTGTCTTTCGGTCCGGCGTAGCTCCTGCAAGGACGAGTTCAACCGCAGGAATGAGCTTCTCATCTTCCTTGGGCGGAGTAAACGTCAAAGCCTTGGATGAAATAATCAAGGCATTACCAGGGTATTCGTGAAGGACACTTGTGCCTTCGCTTTCACTGGTAACCCTGACATATATCGTTTGGTCCTGGCTCGGAGGATAATTGCCAACATCTTTCAAGACCTCGTCAAGATGTTCGTTGCCCTTGCCACCATCAAAAGCCCATTCAGTAGTCTTCCACTTGGGGTTCCCTTCGAGGAAAGCTTTCAGCTTGGTTAAGTCGGTTTGCGGGTTGACAAGAGAGATGGTAAGGATGAGGCGGTCGGGAGAGATAGTCTGTTCTTGCGACAGAACCTTGAGCTGTTCGAAGGTAACAAATATTTTAGAAGCCCCATTGTTGAGGACATCTATCACGCTGTCCCAGCTTTTCAATTTACGCACGTCGAAATATATGGCGAGCTTCGAGAAATTCTGCCGCAGGAAAGCGAGGTTCGGTTCGAGGTTCTCGGGGGTAATTTCGACCAGGCACTTGCCGAAGTAGGCGACTTGATCGAGAGTGAGACCTTGGGTATTAGACCCTGAGATCGCCTCTGGATCAACAGAAACCAAAAGACCTGCACCCATATTGATCTGGAGCACTACGTGGGATAGATTAAAGCCTTGATTGAGAGAAGACGCAGGGAATCATCCCATCATTGAGTCAGTGGCCAGAGCGCGGGGAGCCCAACGCAGAAAAATTTAGGCCCACAGCGATAAGGATAAGGTGGAAAGGGAAGTTGAGCCGAGCCCAGCCAATGCACTTGTATTACGCCTCTCATCACCTGTAAAAAATGCCTATCATGCCACCAACACATCCTATTTTTATTTCGCCGACCGGAAAATCTAGACAATTGTGAGCCTATCAGAGCATGTGCTTTCCCTTGATAGCAGTGCAATACTTTGAAGCATGAATATCGCGCAAAGCTCTCCTGAAGTGGCATACCTCCTCATTATTACATCTCGACCTTGCTACACAGTCAATTCCAAGCCTTCCAGACGTCTTTTGAAGTCAGAATCAGATAGAGACTATTGGAGCTAACATTTGTGTCGCCATGCATGCCCCTCGTAGGCATCTTGGCGTTTTCTGACTAGGAGTAACAGACTCGAAAGATCAGGGTCTGTATCAATTGAGTGATGGTCGAATCTTTCAGAAGAGATGTGGAATTTGGTCAAGCTCAAGCTCAAGGTCAGTGATTATAAGTGTGCGATGTGACAGAGTATAGCATCATGCCAAATTCGTCAACAGAACTCAGCCATTGGTCGATTTTTCGCTTCAAAGAGTCGGATGGCGGTTCATTGTGCGGCCAAAGATCGCTTATGAGAAGTTCCCCATCAGACCATTGACTCAACTGCTGATTATATGCGGCATTCCATGACTGCCGGGTTGTTGCGTCCCATAATCGCTTGCTTCCCGGAGCTGGTATGCTTGCAAGCTCTGTGGCAATGTATGATGGCGAACCAAGGTTGAAATTGACAAGGTTGTCAAACAAGTATGCTGCGAACATTGTTCGTCGCCTTGCGGAGGCAACGATCCATGACTCCCATCCTGGACGGGTGCCGTGTGCTTCCGCCCAGCATAAGGTACCTTTACTTGCCAGGTCAGCCGTCAGCGCTTGTAGTTTGATCATGGTATCTTGTTCGATATAATTTGAACCGGACCTTGGTGTGAAGTAGAGCATTATCGCGTATAGGAGGTACGACTGTACTGTCGCGAGAAGTTCCATGTGGTTGCAGTCGACCTGCTTATCACTCCTTTCAGAATAGGACAGTGTAAAAAGAGAGTTTAGATCCTACCTGTTCGATGAGTTTACGCATCTCCTGTTCAATGACACTGCAAACCATGCTCTCACTGCCAGGAGTCTGGGTTTTCCATGTGCGGGACAAGGTCATGCAACTGGAGAGTGACACAGGGACTGTCACGGCCACTTGTGTCCAATGTATGAAAGGGGGAAGAGCTTCGTTGAACAAGAAGATACCGGGCCACGACCTCATTATACTAGCCAAAAACGCCATGGTCGACGCTTGATATAATTTCGGAGTGTGTTCTGGTGAAGGCAGTACAGTTTCAAGCCATCGTGCCCGAATCCGGTCATCGTCCAAGGTGCGGATCAGGCTAACATTATCGAAATCGAGCGTCTCCGGCGGACAAGATGAGTCATTAATGAAGGGAATAGTCTTTTGAATAATAGTAGGTGCGACGCTTGATGGATCGTCTACACCTCTAGCGTAGACATATTCACAGCTGATATTTCTGTTTTTGCACCTGGTGCACTTTGGTTTCTTCAGATCGCAACGTACCTTGGCTTTAGAGCAGTGGTTGCATGCCTTTTTACGCGGGACAGTGTCCTTCTCAGTCATTCCTCGTTTTTATGGCCGATGGCGGTGCTCACTCCCAACACTATTGCAGATCTCGTGACATTTAGACGTGGTTCGTGGATTTGTTCTATGGCGCGAAGTACATGTTGTTGCTTACAATTGACTTCACGGCTAAAGATCGTACGTTGTTAAAGGAAGAATAGGGCTCACCCAGGGAACCAATTAGGGAGCGGGGCATTGGCGAACCCGCTATTTATAGGCAACTTTAGCGTACAGTACAAAATACTGGACCTTTTGCACCTCTCTAACTCCCTAATATGCATCATTCCTCTACTCAGTATACAGTTCCCAGCTATGATTCCGACCACGAACTTCGTCTTGAGATATGACAGGTCTTCTCTGAGGTCCTCATTCCTTCGATAGATGTTTCATTGGCCGTGACTGTACCTCCGCTCTTTTCGCATACCATCTCCACAAGGCAGTACAAGCTACGATAGTGGTATGTCGACCCATGACATGTAAACACTGTCGATCAAGCATCATGTCGATGACCAGTGGGTCTTGCCTATATGAATATAACTTGTAGCCCCAGCAAATCAATTATCTCCGCAGAAAAGCTGCACTCTCCTGTCTCAGGTGCTGTCGGACTTCTTCTCGGAGTTCCGAAGATCCTGGTCTCTTTGCCACGGATGGTGCATATATACGCATCTGTCTTCCACTTGATGCTTGACGAACTGTCTAACCTGACATTCTTGAAAACAAGATGTCACAGACTAAGAAAAATACCGAAAGCGTGACCCTAGAGCCATACACCATCTATACCAGAGGCCAAAAGACAATCATCGTTGCTATTGTTTCGACTGCCGCCACACTGTCCGGCTTTGCCTCAAACATTTATTTTCCCAGTCTTCCACAAATCGCAAAAGACCTATCTGTCACCACGAATCTGGTCAACCTTTCGGTGACGTGTTATATGGTCTTCCAGGGCTTGTCACCAGCCATATGGGGGGCCGTAGCCGATGCCTTGGGACGCCGTATAACGTACTGTTGTACGCTAATCGTTTTTCTCGGGGCGTGCATAGGATTGGCCGAGACACGAAACTTTGCGACGCTCATGGTACTTCGTTGCGTTCAGAGCACTGGGAGCGCTAGTACTATTGCCCTGGGTGCAGGTGTGATTGGTGACATCACGAAGAGAGACGAACGAGGAGGCTACATGGGCTTCTTTCAAGGTGGATTATTAATGCCAGTCGCAATCGGACCAGTCATTGGTGGAGTTCTGGCAGGAAAACTTGGATGGAATGCTGTATTCTGGTTCCTCACAATATATGGGGGTGTCTGTCTGACCATTGTGGCTCTCATCTTGCCTGAAACATTAAGGTCGATTGCAGGAAATGGGTCCCTCAAAGTCAAGGGCATTTCGCAGTCACTCCTCGGGGCGTACCAGCGTGCGAGATACCTACGGTCCCGGCCGCAGTCTTCAGAGCCACAGAAAGACGACGCTCCACGCAGAATCGTTGATCTGTGGGGTCCGGTACGAATTCTCTTCCACCTGAAGACATTCGCTGCAGTTTTACTCGTTGCAGTGCATTATACAGTATGGCAGAGTGTTCTCACTGCACTATCGACGATCGTGAGAGACAAGTACCATACCACTGAAACCCAGATTGGATTGATCTTTCTGGCGAACGGCATCGGATCGATCGTTGGTACACTCTCGATCGGCAGGCTCCTCGATCGTGACTACCAGAAGATGACACGAAAATATGCTGGGAATGAGGAAGATCTACCAATTGAAAAGGCTCGTCTGAGGACGGCTTGGATATGGAGTGCGCTGGAGTGTATCTCTGTGTTGGTCTTTGGATGGACAGTCGATCAAGGTGTTCACATCTCCGTTCCGATAATCAGTCTCTTCTTGCTGGGCTGGGCCGCAATTTCGATACAGAGCTCTGTCTCAACATACCTAGTAGACATTCACCACAGCCAAAGCGCATCTGCATCGGCGTCCCTCAACCTTTTGCGCTGTCTGATGGGGGCTGGAGGCTCAGCAGTCGTTGGTCCACTCATCGCCAAAATTCGTGTTGGCTGGACATTTACGCTGATGACAGGAGTGATGGTATTGTTAAGCGCTGGTATCCTGGTGCCAATGATGTTCGGCGTTGATTTTCGTCGGCGACGTCACACTGAAGCAGGGATTCAAGAACTTGTCGCTTGAAACCAAAGGTCTGTAGTTTGGGGCAGAAGAACAAGGGGACTGTAATTGAGTTCGACGCCGACCCGTAAGAGGTTGATGGTACATAGGTAGATTCACTATCTTTGAGTAACAAATCGGTGATTCATGAAATGGAAAACTTGCGAGTCATGCAATATTGATTCGGACCGGCCGAAGTTTTCTCCGAAACCATATTACGGCAACAATGATCATCGCCATTTCTACGGCGTTAACAAAACCTCCCATCACAAATTATTATGCCCTTCTCGTCGGCACAAGAACCCTAGACGACAACTAAAGCAATTCGCAGATCGCGGAATTATAAACACGATGAGCCCTACCGATGATCCAGGATCTCATAGCGCTGGTAGCGATGATAGTGATGATGGCGAACAGCAACACGAGACATCCCCGCAAAATGCCAAAAAACCGAGATCCAGTAGAGCCTGTGTGGCTTGTCGACGTATGAAAACACGATGCGAAATTGATGAGGCTCTGGGAACAGCATGTAAACTATGTATCCGAGCCCGAAGACAATGTATTATGCAAACTCTTCCTCGGCGAAGAAAGCGGAAGACCACAGAGAGGGTGGCTGATTTAGAGCGAAAAATCAACACTCTAACCGCACTCCTCGCTTCTAACGAATCTGTCCACTCTGGTGACCCATCTCCGGGCTCTGGCGGCGAGAGCATTTCTAGTCGCCACAAAAGCCAGGATCCAGAGCAGACAGCAGACAATTCCCAGACACTCATTGGAAAAGCTCTAAGTCGGGGACTATTGGATTGGCCAACTGCCTGCAAAGCATTCGATCGTTACCGAAAGGAAATGTGCCTTTATTTCCCTTTCGTAGTGTTCCCTGCTACGACTGATGCAAGCATGGTGAAAGAGCAACAGCCACTCCTGTTCTTCGCTATTTGTACCGTTGCAATGGCGACAATGCGTGGACCGGTCAATCCGGAACTGTGGGACATGCTCACCAGAGACCTAGCCTTACGCATCATGTACCGAGCCGAGAGATCCCTCGAACTAGTTCAAGTTCTTCTCATCCATATTTCATGGTACACGCGGGGCAAGGAAATGCGAGAACTGAACTTCAATCAGATGATACACATCGCTTGTGCAATGGGTTTGGACATTGGACTTGGGAGAAGATCGCACAAGTCTGTCCAGTCTGATGACCCTCACCGACTTGAGTCGCTGGCAGGAAGACGAGCGTGGCTGGGCTGTTATTATATGGGCACAAAGTAAAGTTTCTGATCCTGACCTTTGAAAATGCCCCTGCTAATTATCATGTAGCATTGCCATGTCTCTTCGTCATCCGGCCGCCATCCGTTGGTCTGTGTACATCGAAGAATGTCTCGACGTCCTCTCCTCCGCGCCTAGTGCATTACCGAGCGACCGATGGCTTTGCGATTTGATTAGAATCCAGCATATAGCGGAAGATGCATCAATGGTATTCTCTATGGACGATCCAGGATCAGTCATAAGCTTTAGGGATGTGAAGACTCAATATCATATCGGAGGCTTCCATCAACAACTGGAACAGTGGCGCCGACATGCTCATAGCAATCTCCATCAAGGTATGTCCTTTCGTCAATGTGAATCTGTTTACTAAAGTGCAAACCAGGCTTTGTGCGCCACATCGAAGCTACGACAACTTTGTATGTCAATGAGGTCGCCATCCATTCGGAACATAACATCGACGAATTACGATCACCTCTCCGGCCGCCGGCACAAAACGAAGCATTGAGTCATGATTATAATGCTACATCTTCGACTGAGTCGCAATTTGCTCCAGCTCGCATCGAGTGCCTATTTACCTGTCTCTCCGCTATTCATAACTGCTTTGATGCCTTGCTATCCATGGATATATCAACCTTGGCCACCTTACCCAATTTTTTCCTTGTTCGGACTGGTTACGCTGCTAGAGCGCTTCGGAAATTGCTCAGTATCTGTGAGAATCAAGCAGCCCTGACAGGCCAGTTCCAGATCAACGTGAAGGACTTAAAGTTCGAGGAATATATGACCTCACTCATTCATCTCCTCGCAAGGATTCATGAAGAGACAAACGCTCACGTGGCTCGCGCATTTTGCTTGGTTATTACGCAAATAAAACAACACGGCCTTAAGTCACTAAAGCCGTCAATATTTACTGATTGTACTGCAAAGCTACCCCAGATCGACGCACAACTCGAGAAAGAAGGGTTCCAGGGTTCAGGTTTCGGACCAAGCACCACAGGACCACCCAAAGTAGCAACTACGGCTAGCGCCATCTCTGGGAAGCAGATGCCTTCGATATCAGAGGTTTCTTATGGGGCCGTGAGTGCTCCTCCCCAGATGCCACTTGAGCTGCAAAGTTCAAGCTGGCTTGACAGCACTGCCACTGGAGGCAGTCTGCCCCTGTGGCAGGCCGGGTCTTTCGATGCTGGAATGACAGGGGACGACTTGCAATGGTTCGAACAGGACTTCCCATTTGATGACATCGAAATGTATCCCATTGAGGATCCAAACTATGCCGTCGAAAACTCCACGTTTCACCAGACATACCCATCTTGACGTGTTTCCCGGGCTACGGACCACGACTCCGCAGTTGAATGTACACTATCCTGGGATTTACTCGCCCTTTCATCCAAGACCAAAAAATTGCAGCCTACCACCATCAAGCAACTGCCGCGCTAGCGTAGTAACCTAAGAAGGCAATGTCGTACACTTGGGTGTTGACACAAGTAACCGGAGATACGACTGGCTGGTTCACCAAATTCTTTGCGACCTGCCTCCAGTGCATATGACGACAGGACAACTTAAGCATTACGGTGACTGTCCACCGCTTTCTGGCGAGAAAAGATTAATTGCTGAGAATTATGCCGCTCCAGGGGCATCTCAGCCACGTACAATCAAGTTGCAAGTGAATTGCTTCCAAGCGAAAATATCATTCACTCAAACTGGAAGCCAGTTGATGATGGCTGGAATGACCAATCTAGAATTGGGCTCAGAGAGCCCTTTGAACGCAGCATGAATGCCTAAGACACTAGGAGTCACTGACTGGTCATCCTCTCTTCACTTTACCTCTGTCACTTCACTTGAATTTTCATTTCTCCGTCCACCTTCGAGTCCTTTCTCTTCTTCTCAGACGACGCGTTCTCAAACAACGGATCTCCCAATCAGACCATCTTGAGCTTGTCTGCCCTTTACCTTGCTGAGGCTGAGTTGACCAGTATGGCTCCGCCGTCCTCGAGCCCTCTCCAAGACAGAGCGTCTGACGACGAAGAACTTGACACAAGTGATAATGATCCTTACACGCTGAAGAAAGGTCAAATATCATTAGGTCTGAGCACGAGGTACAGTCCCACGTGGACACCTGAACATGCATTCAGAGAGCTTTATCAAAACTGGTATACTCTAACACCTCTCTCATCATCATTTCCACTAATATCAATCAGGAAAGATGGTATCCTCTCTTCCTTCAAACTGGATATCAATCTCTTTAAACCTGTCATCACAGAGGATGATTTATCCATCGACATCACTGTTCATGCCCATCTACCAACAAGAGTCGCGCCAGCACGGAACCAACCTTCACAACTACTCGGGTATATCACATTCAAGAAAAAGACAGGACTTCTTGAAATGAGCAATTTCCAGGCGAAGCTAGAAAGAGAACATCTCGATCTTGGAGAAAGCAGTAAAAGGGACGATGAAAACCTTGCAGGCTTTCACGGTGAAGGCTTTAAACTCGCTGCATTGGTCATGGTCCGAAATGGCTATGGAATGAAATTCGAGTCGAATTCTTTCTACTGGAATTTCGTACTACGCGGACAGAATGGGCATGAAATCTTACACTGCAGTCTCAATCCGAGATCACTTGAAATGCTACGCAGAGAGAAAGCACGTTTTGCGACACTGAAAGGTTCATCATCTTCTTTCCGTCGTTCTCTATCGCCGAATATTTGGGAAGATACTACTGTGAAGGTGGGGGCTCTCAAGAATAATCGCTCCGCAATTAGTTTGACAGATTTTCGTAAGTGGTTGACAGTCACTCTTGACCTGCAGAAATTTGGGGAGAATGACATTCTACGCGTTCGGTCTGGAGACCTGATCCTCGCTGGAGCTTACATAGGTGCAATCTACCTGAAGGGCTTGAAAGTTGAGGAGAATCGGTCCAGTTCTGCATACTATCGATTTGGCTACAATTTCCACCATGGGAAAATAAACCGAGACCGAGAGAAAATGATGGATCGACACGAGGAAGCACAAATGGTTGCAGCAATCTGGCAAGAGGCTATGTGCCTGAACGGATGGAGCAACGCAGTCGCAGACCACTATTTCCATCTGTTACAAGATGATGGTAATCCGGGCGACACCTTTTCAGCCAGCAAAACCGTTTCGAGACTTACAATGGGCAAACTATGGGACTACATGAGAATAACGTTCCCCGACTCCTTTTTCTTCTCCTCGGATGAAGATAGCACTACCTCAAATGCTATGACCCAGGTATGGAATTTGCCCGTCAGTTTCGAACGATGCTTACCACTCGTGCAGGATGCTATCATCGAAAAAGACCTTGGCAAGCGCCCTTATAAACTCAAGAGTGTCTTTTGGAAGCTTCTCAAAAAGTACTCGCTGGTCCGCACGCCACATGAAGAACGAGTCTTCCTCTTCTCTCACTCACCACCAGTGTCGATCCCAAACCATACGTTCAGTATTCAGGTCGATAGAGCACTCAGATGTGCTTTGAAATCAAGCGTAGCTTTGGAGCACATCAATATCCAGGTTGTGAAAGGTAGGTCCTTGAATATTGATGTGCTATTTCAAAGTACCGGCAGTCTCCTCAGAATCCATGATAAATGGCTTGCATCTTCTGAAGTCCACCAGAACAGGCAATGTAGCCTTTTTGAAGCCAAAAATGGCTGCTTGTCCTCCGAGGACATCTTCTTATGCGATCATGCAATCAACGACCTAATTGAAATGGTTGCTGGGGAGGTTCAGGGTCCATTGAAGCTCGAACACGGAGAATGTCAAGCCCTAAGGAGCACTATAGCAAAGAAGCTCCAGGAGATGCCCCGAGCGGTTCGTATGAAAGGCACAGGAAATCCTGATGAGCTCCTTGTTTCGTGGGCGGGAGCCCAGAGCCGCGCGTTCTCAGACAACTACGGCGAATACATTGATTATTCCGTCATTTTGCACAAGACAAGTTCATGTGAGGCGAAGAAGAATGCTCTGATTAGCGATACTAGTGAGTTCTGTGATCATGACCAGGTTTGTGTACTGACCCTTCTTAGGAGCAGGACATATTGTTGACTTATTCTCTGGTGCTGCGCAACCTGCTGATCCCTGTGGATGCCCGCGTCAAACCATTCCTGGAAACATATTTCACGCCCTTTTTCGAGGACTTGACACTCGCGAGACTTATTTCCCGATGGTGTCCCGTCTGAATGCTATGGCATTCTACGCCTCTCCACCAGCAGCCATTCAACCTGCCCAGGCAGCCGTTCGATCCTCTCGAAAAGCTATTCAACCTACCCAAGCAACTGTTCAACCGGCCCAAGGAGCTGTTCAATCTGCCCCAGCAGTAGTTCAACCAGCCCACATGACAGTCCAATCTGCCCAAGTAGATAGGCATGCCGAAGATTGTCGGTCTTGGGAAACATGGAACACCGAGCACCTTCCTCAGCTTTACGGAACCTTCGTTGAATGCCGTGAGGCAAAAAACGTACGCCCTGTTCCTATAGAGCGATCAAAATCCAGAGCTAATCTGAAGCAGTTCGATGCGACAAGTCTTAATAGCCTTGAATGTGAGCACTTGGACTATACCTTTGAGAACAACGAAAACGCCCTGGTTCTCATTGAACAGCACGATTCTCGTCGCTACGTCCTTTTGATACATGACATTCTCAGATATGGAATCGACGACAATGCTGTGTACCGCCTTGTGGGCACCAAGTATTCCTTTCTCGCAGACATTGGTGTCTTCAATAAGATGAGAGGGTCTAGTGAAACAATTGGCAACAAGGAGCTCATTCTACATTTTGAAGATTTCAGTCTGATGGGAACGCCAATCGACGCCGAGATGATTGACGTTGCAGACATCGCCTTAGTCCATGCATCTGACGAAGCAGCCATCAAGTTTATCGCTCCTTCGCCCATGAATGAAGACAGTAAGTCTCGCTAATCGTGTTTCTCTGCAAAACTTCTAACACAATCGAAAGACTCTGGGTTCTTCTGCCGATATGCAATTCAAGCTTCACAAGACCCAAGTGGCACGTACCTTACATCTTTGGCGCCTCATCTCATCAGATGGAAAGGTCGCAAGTTCACAACTACGTCGCTATCACCGTTGGTTTTTGACTTATCGCCAAATGTCCTCGGGACCTCGGAGGGCTTCGCGCAAGCCAATTTCTCAATTCGAGCAGCTCTAGGCTTCGACAATGTCAAGGACGCCACATGGAAGGTATTTATATTGTTCAATTTACAGCAATCTCTCAAAATGCTAACTTTATCAGATTCGTCATAACAACAGTCAAGTCTTTGATGGCATACCTACTGATATTTTGAGAGATTTCCAAATGTCTCGACTGCAGGATATCACTTTGTCGCAGCCAGTCCCTCCTAAAGTTGCTCTCATTTCAAGCGGATCAGAATATTTCAGGTTGAACCGTCTGAATGAAGCTCTTCCCACGATCGAGGAGTTTTTGAAGCCTCTGACAGATATTAGAGGTGTCGCACACGCTCTCGAGCCTGATTTCTACGTTATGCTACTCTCACCAGCCGTTTTACATCGTAACGCTGTATCAACGTTCTCGGCCACGATTCTGGAGCTGTTGGAGAAGAGAATGTCTGTGCATCTCAGACTTTTCTCACTCAAAGACCTAGGTCTCCCCCAGTCCAGGAACATCTTGGTTGTTACAGCAGGTCCCTTTTCGAATGCCTTGTCAAATATCCGTTGGCGTTCGGAAGACGACGCTCGCTTGTCTATGGCTGACGTACTGCGAGATCTTTCTTTCGAAAATCCACGTAGCATCCACGGCGGTGATGTTGGTCTTGTGTGCTCTCGAATTGGGGAACCCGGGTACATCTTCAATCATAATACCGGACGACATCCATCCGGAGATGATCCGAGTGTTATTGAGCCCGACTCGGATATCGCTCTTCATCTTGGGCGTCAATCATGGATACATCCAGGTAAGTCGGATCCATCTTGATGTCTTTGTATGGAAGCTAATCATGACTTGATCAATACAGACCGCAGAGATCGTCTGACTGTCCGAGAACTTGCACGCATCCAAGGATTCCCCGACGACTTTGTGTTTTTCGGGTCAGAAGACTTGCAATATGAGACTGTGTGCCGAGCTGTACCACCAATCGTCGCGAAGAAGGTGGCTCAAACGATTCGTCGGGTCATTGAGAGATACACACAAGTGGGAAGGGTGAAGCTCGGACAGATGCCTCGAGGTAATAAACGGGCCAAGCTTAATGACGATCAAAAGGAGTGATGTGGACGTGGGACGTACAAAGACTACGATGCGTCGGCGAACGCGACTCGAGAATCGATCGGTGCCGAGAAAGGAGGCAGGGTGATATCAGTGTATGACTGGAACAAAAAAACATTACACCTCCCTTGTAGGAAGGCCTTGGTCCAGCTAAATAGCCTTGCGGGTATGATTTTTTGGAGGGCATCATGATGAAAAGCAAAAGCCACAGGATAGAAAGTCGGCTGGAAATCCAGTTACAGGACTCGAGTCACTCCACCTCATTGTAACAAATAGATCAATCACTTGCGGCTCTTGCCTCACGATTTCATCCCCTCAAAAGTTATTAATTTGCCGCACTGTTCTGTGTGATCCCGTTGTTTTTGAATCAGTGCTCGATCGAATACTTACCTACTTGGCTATCTAGGTATGGGGACAGTGTGGAGAAATCACACTTGATCACTGACAAAAGGGTCATCAACTCCTACTCTCTTCCCGCCCGAAGACGGCACGAAGTATAAGAGAATAAATCCCGATACCGCCAAAGTGTTCAGGGACACACCTTCTAGCTAGACAAGGGGGGTGATGAGTACGTGTCACGTCACACGGGCAAGACGCAGTGCCACTGGTAGTGTAGTGCAACTCGGCGTCTTACTTGGGTTGGTTATACCTGAAATAGTGGTGGCCTGTCTTTCAAGACGTCGCCGACCCGTCGCAACACCTGTGATATTTCCCCGTCCTTCTTCTTTTCTTCTTTTCTTCTTCTTCTTCATATCCTCCCAAAGTTTCATCTTCTCCTTTCTCGCACGCGACATTTTGTCAGTGTGACAATAAGCGTGACAGCACATATCGTTCAGCAAAGGGATCGGCTTTGAAAGGACAAATCTTTTACTGGACGAGTGTATCTGACCATGACCCCAAGGAACCCAAGGATCTTGTGTGGGGGGTCGTGAACTAGTTTTTCGCGGGGCCCGCGCGAATTGAATCCCCAGAGAGACCAGAAATGTCAGGACCTCGGGACATTTTATCGTTTCTTTGTGTGACAGGTCGAGGGACATTCCTCCGGTGCGGAGTTGGAGTGGTTGAATGATGTGACAGATGTGTACAATACACGCAAGAACCGCTTCAACAGGTTACTCGGGCACCTACAGAAGACAAAACATTTTGTGACCACATGAAATTCATTTGGGGGTGGGTTTACTCAGTAGGAACTTGACAAGTGCCATCTGACTGACCTTGCCGACTATTGTATGAGAACTATGAGACCGTCCCCCTTGTCTCTGCCCCCCCCCTCTCCCTCCTCCACAAAACAATCCAGGAGATACGTACTGAAGTACATGTGCTGGATCAAGAAACCCCCCACTTGATCCGACATTCATCTTCTTTGGTTTCCGTTTCCGTCTCCGTTTCCGTCTCCGCATGTCTCCAAGTCAGAAGAATAAGTCCGATCTCTTTCGCCTGATCTGCGACTTCGTCCCGAAAACCCCACATTCATGCATGCATGCATGCTTTCCCGTTCTCTAGCGCGTTTCCGTTCCTTGCTAGAGAGATAACGTTTCCATTTCCGTAGCACGTACGTTTCCCTTTTCCCATTGACCCGAGAACACTATGGGCTTTCCTTTCGTAGCTTTCCCGCTGCTGCCTGACATACACGCGTACCAACAAACTGGTGACAGAGTCCCGAGAAAAACAAAACGGTTGGCCATGGGCAAAACAAAAGAGACAGGAAAAACCTGGGCGGGCTGTGCTTGTTTTTTTGTCGTCAACATTTCGGACCACGAAAGCAATAAGGAATCCTCATTCCGCAAGGTCGACGACGTGTGTAGGTTTTGTGTGTGCTGGTAGCTGCCTCCGATCGGCAGTGGTGCAAATGGAAAAGAGACAAAAAAATTATCGCCATCAAGGAGGACCATCAAGGAAAATGGCTGGCGCTGGTATCCATCAAACTCGTTTCGTAGTCGTGCATGTAATAAGACATTGGTGGCGTGAATCGAAAAAAAACAACAAAAAATGACATCGACGACCCTACCATGAGCAGGTAGAGGGCACGTCCTTGTAAGGAAATTCGTAAAGATGGGATGCTGAAAGACAGATTCGTACGAATATCGTCATCTTTAATGACCCAATCTCAAAAATTCGGTGACCTTGACATCGTCAACGGGTGAGGCGACCGTGGTCTTATTGGTGACGGGGACGGTAGGCTCCTCGGCAGCATTGGAATCGGCGCTCGCGGTAGAGCTGGATCGGCGAGTCTTTTGCAGTGCGGGAATGATTGACTCGACCTCGGTGGTGGTCTCGAGAACGGCCGCGCGGTGGGCGATGGGAATGAGTTGGAGGAAGTTGTTATTGTTGACTGGGCTAGACATCTTGCTTGGTTGTAGTAGAGAAAATGTATTGCTTAGTAGATGATGGTCCGGATGGTTTTGGAAAGTGAGGGGCACAGAGAGGGTCGCCGAGGTTGAGTAGGTATATGTATGAGTTGGGAACGAGCTCGGACGTTTCTTCTTCCTTGTATATTGAATGACGCAAGGGCCAGGCGATTTATTGATGGGCTCTCGGTTGTACGGAGATCACGAGAGGTGTCTGTAAGCAGATATTTTGGTCTTGGTTTGTGCCCGGTTGTTTGAAGCCTATGAGTTGGTTCGGTGCTGCTGACCGAGGAGATTGGGAATGGAAGAGAGGAGTTTCAAAAAGGTCCGAGACGGAAATGGGGTGTAAGAAAACGGAGGATGGATTTGAATACGAGGACAGGCTGGAAAAGTCTCTCAGTGAAGGTTTGTGCAACATACTTATAGACCTTTTGACTTGTGAGCCTCTTGAGAAGCCGAGGGGGGAAACGCGATGGTTTAGTCTCGACTGGGCCCAAGTCAGCACGCCCCGTTGTCGTCAACTGGGATGTCGATGGTGCGACGGCGAATGGAATCCGTGTTGATCCCGGAGCAACCCGGTAATACGAGGCGTGAGTCTTGGACATGGTTCGGAAACATGGTCATGGCTGCCTCGAGATACTGGAGATATGGTCCGTCAGTGGAGAGAAGCTGGAATGCCCGTGTCAGGCCGCAGCTAACATCGGTTAGTGTGGCATGATTATCAAGACATCCCTGACATGTCTCTCATACGATGATGACGATGTTCGGTTCTTCCTGCAATTATAACTCGTATCAACTGCCTTGTAATCATGTGCTGAGAATATTGTTGCTTTCGAGGGCCTAGACCCTCAACTTGTGCAACTGTAGTGTTGTGGGACGTGGCCATCACTCAATGCGGGACAATAGAAGTCCGTAAAGAGGAGGACTGATAACGACGCTTGGTAATCGCCGGTGACGCCATGGCCCTGCCTGATGGACTGTACGAGTACTTCCTTGAGTAGTTGTAAATTAGTGCCCGTAGAGTACGGGGGTATCTAGACGGAGTGTTTTTCGGGTTGTTCTGGAATCTCCGTGATTTTGTCGTGTTTCGGAGGGTTGAACCACTTCGGACTCCCGGCCTCGGAGTTTGGATTATCGTTGCCTTGTCGTCGATATCTTCGCCATTGGTTCATTGCGCATTGCGAAAGGTAAAAGGCTAGAGCCATTTGTTACCCCTACAGCATCAAGGGACATTTGACATCTCGGTGCATGCTTTCGTATCTGACAGTGTTGTCGCATACAGATCGGCTATGGCTCATCCGTATCCACGATACTTGTGTTGATCGGGCTGTTGAATACCTCCAAACATTTCTGTTTGCAGAGTACCGCAGGCAATCTTCTCAAGCTGCTACCTTTTGGCGCCTTTCGCAGATTGTGACGAATTGAGAAGAGATGTATGAGACTGCCGAACAGTCTTTCTAACTTTGTGTAAACATCTTAACCAAATAAAGTCTTGGCAAGAGATATAAGAATAAATCTACCTGGTAATAACGAAGAGCCCTTATTTCCAAGTGCTATTACGATAATTCCATCGCTGATCTTGTGGACAGCTCGCAGTAGAGTAAGTACTTACATTCGTCTGCCCGTCTCCATTTTGCATAGGTGTGGTAGCCCTTTGATTCCGCACCACTACCTATTGGAAGGCATTTCACTGGTTTTCTACTTGAGGGTCGAATGAGAATGTTTGCCGGCGAAAAGTCGTATCAGGAGACGCAGATAAGCAGCGTTTCTGAAGCCACACGAATTCTCCTCATATGCCTCTTTGCGTGAGGGCGTCTCGACTATTAGCACTAACGGCAATGACGCATCACACTGGCTGTGACCCCTCTGCGCCCGATTTCTTCGGCATTTACTCGTGCCTCCTTCGACTGTCATCTAGTGTCAATTATACTTGTAGGTTACCTTACCATTTAGAGATAACTGGCGGAGAGTCATATTCTGAAGAAATTAACAACCGGTCGCAGGTAGGAACCGCATAGAGTGCTGCGCAATCCCGATTTGGATGGTTTAAGCTGGCATGAGCGAGAGTGTGACAGCCTGCATAACCGTTGACCATCGACTCGACAACAGCACGACATGTTATCGCCTTGAGGTTAGCAATGAGAAAGAGGGCCACTGCACAGAAAAGAGGAATGCACCACTTCGCCGACACGGGCCTCATCGGGAAGTCCGATAAGGATTCCAGCTGTCGTTATGAGCAGTTTTGTCAAAAGGGGTTAATTTGAGTGATACAGGGAGGGGTAAGGCACTGTTGCACGACGCAGCACCACATTCACTCGTGTACGCATATTTTCGTCGCCGTCGATACTGACCTTTAGGCGCAGCCTACTCGAAAGATGTATTGTTACCCAATTATCCTAGCTTAAGTCAACTGCCGACGGTTGCTTTTGGTACTTCTTGGAGCAAATGTATGCTCTGCGTAAGCCATCACCTTACGAATGACTGTTTTCCTAGACGCTAACTAGCTTATACCATTTCGATTCGCGATCCATCGGTATCGGCTAGCTTTTGGTCACTAGGATATACAGAACGGATAAGAGGTTAACAAGAGCTAAGTTTCGAAATGCTCCTAGTTACCCTGATTACCCTCCGTCTTTCTTGAGTTAAATTGAAGTTTGACTTAATCTCGTCGTGTCACTCCGTCAAATCAGCCTGGTCAACGAAGTAAAACACATCTTGGAGATTCGACAATCTATAGCATTACAGAGATCTCGGGTTCCTTAATCTATTGGAAGGACTCTCCTCGAACTGCAAAGCCTCTATTTCAAAGCAGGCCCATGGTGGGTAGAATTGATGGTAATGTTCATAACCGGCTTTTTTATGTTTTTACGAGGACTTGGAGGATGCTCCCTCCGTACGGTCACTCAGGATACCAGGCTCGACTTGTGGACTGTTCCAAGATACTCGGCGCTACCCAAAGTCAGAAAAACTCCGAGTGGACAAGCGAATATCAAAATGCCCCTCTCAGCCACGTTGAGTACCGAGTCCATCTATTTGGACCAGCATTATTATGGCGTCAATGAAATTATGCTGCCTCTTGATCTGTGAAGAATCAAACTTTGATAAGCGCGATGGTTCGCGCGTTTCATCAACAAACCCCTGCAGGGCCAAGTCTATCCTCGAACAACTTACAAGAGACACACTGGTGCACAAAGGATGCTCACCACGAGTTTACGCAGGAATACTCAATGGGTCTCCCAACAATATTCAAAGGTCCTATATCGTCTCTTCTTTTTACAAGTAAAGGATTTATACGGATCAATCTGCACTCGGGGTATCTTGCTAGTAGGGTCCAGCTTCTTACCCATTGCCAAACCCCCCGCTCCACATGAGATCGGCTTGTTCCTTGAAACTCAATATAAACACCAAGTGGGATAGCGAGATTCGGTTCTTGGGCACTTCGGCTCACGGAACTGCAGAAAAGATGCGAGTGTTTGCCACGAGGCTTTCCCTCGAGAACCCCTGCTTTCGCTGCGACCTCGCATCGGACAACTGCGTCAGATATGGCTTCCGGCTCGCTTTCATGGAACCCTGTCATTAAGCCGTCGAGAACGCAACATGGAGCGCTAACCTCATGGCGGAAAGCGAGGACCAGGTGAACAACAAGGACATGTACCCCGTTTCTGCCCCTTGATAATTTGTTACTTGTCTCCTATGCACCTGTCGCCCTTCAACAAATTTGGCAGTCCAAAAGCCCACAACATGGCAACTCTGAGCCGCAGGGTACTGGGATGCCGGAGATGTAGTTCTTGTCTTGTCCTGAAACAACGAATGCGGACCTAGCATGGGCAAGCCATCTGGTCAACTTGCAAAGGAGAACTCGGACTGCCCGACGACTCGTACGGCTGGGACTATCCTATAAAAGCAGACGTTTCATCAGACATGGTGAACTTTGTGGGATCAATCAAATTTGACATCCTTTATTTGCTGGCACTTTTCTTCCTTCTGTCATTCGTTTTTAAAGCGCACCCAGAGACTCCCTTTTACGTTCTTTTTCAACAGAAGCGGGTTCTTTAGAGAAGCAAGGAGGAGGGGGAAACTGAAGAAAGACAAAGCAAGCCGCGAAATTTGGACAATGTTGTTTTCATTCTTGACGGTTTTGGGCCTTGCGGCCTCGACGCTGGCCGACGATTCTTGCTTGGCACCCAGTCATGGACTGCCTCCTGTCCTGTACTGGAAGTGGGAGCCAACCCCAATCTTTTCCTCGACACCAAACGGGCTCTCTGGAGCTTCTACCGTCACTTTGATTGAGTGGAAGACTTCAACCATCACCGCTGTGGTGTCTGAGACCGTGTCGACGTCCGTGTCTTCGGTCTCGGTCCAGGCTGCTGGTGAGACCAGCACGCCTGCCACGCCTGCCTCACCTAGCTGGGCTGAGTGGGAGCCATCTTCTATCGGGGTGCCCAACAACCCCAAGGGTCCATCCTCGGTGAGCTCCTCGATCTCCACCGCTGGCTCCTCGGATTCATCGATCCGCCCTATCGCAGCAGCTTCTGGTAGCTCTACGACGCTTCGCTGGCCACTCTCTGCATCCACCACACTTGTCTCCCACTACCTCGACTTGAGCAGCTTTTCGACTTGGACTGCCAGTTTCTCAAGCAACCAGCCGGTCGCAGCCGTCTCTGGAAAGCCTCAGGCATCTACCACATCTGTTTCAGCCACGTCGACGACCGTGGCCGAAGCGACATCTGCCGCTTCTTCCTCTTCTCCTTCTTCCGCCTCCGAAGTCTTCATCGGCCTGGGCACACGCTACGGCGGTTCCTGCTCGGAGGAAGACTGCTGGCAGAACGGCGCCTGCAGCTTCGTCGACTACACCCTCCCTGCCGGGATTGACGGGTCCACCTGCATTTCGGAAGAGATTTGGAACAATGGCGCCAACTGTGGCGGCTGTATCTCTGTCACTTACAAGGGCAAGACCATCACGGTCATGGTACGTACGAAGAAATGCGATCGATCGATCGCGCCCTTCCATTGTTGGGTCCCAGAGGGCCAATGGCTGACGCGATCATGGTTACTTTGCACCGTTGTAGGTTACGAATCTGACTGGAGGCAACGCCACGCATCTGGACATGACCCCCGACACTTGGGCCAAACTCACCGACGCATACTCTGGGGGTGGAGTCGACGGCATCGAGTGGGAGTGGGTCACTTGTCCCATGGCCGAGACGGAGCCCCTGTGGATTCGGATGCACGGCGGAGCGTCCAAGTTCTGGTTCGCCGCGACGGTCGAAAACGCCCGGTATCGAACCTCCAAGTTGGAGGTGAGCGGCGACGGGGGGAGGACGTGGCAAGACACCACCCTCGACAACTACAACATTTTTGTCCTCGACGGGACCCTCCCCGGCGACACCGCCACCGTCCGAGTCACCAGCGTCACAGGCAGTCAGGTCGTTGTCGACAATGTGGCGCTCGAGTCCAGCACCGACACGAAAGCCGCGGAGAACTACTCTTGATTTTCCGAGCACTGTTGTCTCTGGGAGACCAAACACGGAAGAAATAGAGGACAAAACTCTGCGCGCGCGCCGCATTGATTCGGTCATTTCTCTTCTTGTACATAGTCATTTTTCTTCTTCAGACTTCATCGTCTTGGGGAAATTGTTATTGCGCACACGCATTCAGAGGGGCCGGGGCAACTTCTCCTCTTTTGTCACGACAAGTCTCTTTTCTCGGCAGTTTGTCATGACCTTTGGCTATTCAGTACGGTTTACTGTTCAATAAAGGCAAAATGAGGCTTGTCTGTGTTTTTCTTCCTTTCCATTGCAAGAATGACTCCTTTTGGAGGGAGAATGTTTTGTATAGTACAATTGATCACCACTTTTCAGAAATACCGGACAAACTCCTGGCAAATGTATACGAGGTACTCCGTAGTAATTATTTCATCAAAGCACGCGGACGTCGTCAGACACAGAAAATCTTTGCTGGACTACTTGTCAGGAACACACAAGGGCAGTCGACATGTCAGGTCAGACAACGTTCCCTATTTGACCGACGGATTCCAGGTACATCTTTTCTACAAGGGCCGGCTCGCGTTTGTGTTACATAACGGGGCTAAATGCTGTACCACTAGTCCAACACTCCCTTCATGTTCTTGGCCCACTGACTGAAAATTGCCGCCATGTCTTCCGTCGAGCCGCCACAATTCGCATGCTCCTTGACAACTCCGAACACCTCGTCCGCGGCCTGGGCCTCTTCAATCATCTCGCCGAGCCTGACCTCGTCTTCAAAGTCGACGTTCTCCTCCGTCACCAACAGGCAGAACTCTGGCGTCTTCCCCGGCCAGGTGGTGGGTTTCTTGATCAGGATCCCGGGACTCTTGAACCTCAACGCGTCGGCTTCCCGCCTCGCCAGATTGTCCATCTCGTGGTCGGTTGGGAGGATGTGCAACGTCGATTCCGCCTCGACGTAGGGTGCCAACACGGGCGCCACCGTAGGGTGTCGCTTCCTGCCGAAGAAAGTGCTTGCAATGACACTTGCAAGTTTTCGCGTGGTTTTTATTGTCCCGACGTTGGTGGCTGATGACTGGTGGGAAAATGCAAACCACTCCAGCTCTTCGAATCCATCAGACACCTTGTGAGTCGCCCGCAGGCATAATTGACGCCGGAACATGGCCAGCCCCGCCGACTTTTGTCCGCTACAGAGCTTGAGCTTGTCGATGGCTTGCAGCACCTGTTGGCAATTGATGCCGCTGCCAATTTCATCGTCCACGAGGCCGGTAGGTGGTAAGACCACGTGTGCAATTTCAGCCAGTTGCTGTAGTGCTCTCTGGCTGCATAAAATGCACGATAGTCTCCGAGTGATGCGCCAATTCTCAGGTTTCAGTGCACATTGAGCATATACTAAAGCTCTGACCAGGATCTCCACCCCAGGCGACTCACCTGGGGGCATCTGTTTTGCATCAAACTTCCACCGGGTCTTCACAGTCATGTTTGTATCGCACATTGTGTTTACAAGTTGTCTAGCCGCCTCTTCAGCTGATATCTTGGGAAAGACGACCTCTAGACAATTCTCGAGGACCTTTTTGTCCACGGGCAGAATCAGTTGCCAGTAACTATATTGCACGACGTTTGAATGACGAATTGTAGCATGAGCCGCCCAGGGATGCTCGTCGGGATCTGCTTCTTCCCACTTGCGCCACTGGTGGGTGTCGAGTGCGTTTTCTGTTGCCGAAGACGAAGCCGGATCTGGCTGCCGGTGTCTCTGCAATATCGTCTCCTTGTCGGCATCGAGATCTCCGACCAGTTCAGCGTGTGCTTGCTCCGGCGCAGTCGATGACCTCAAGGGAAGTGAAATGTCTGGAAAATTGGATATCCCTATTTCGGACATCTGTGACGAGGCCTCGGTGCCGCTCGGAGAGAGGCGAACCTGCCTGAGGTTTGTTCGTCCGCCTGCGAGGCAAGCAAGTATGCTTGGGCGATAAACATCACTAGCCCAGTCACAGAGATAGTCAAGGATCAGGAGCAGTTGAAATGCCCCATCTTCGTGTAAAATTGATCCGTGCCACAGGTCAAACAGTTGCTTTGGAATTGTAAGAACTCGGTAAACTCATATGGACCATGATTTGTTTTTAACAAAAGACTCACCACTCCATCTCCGTCTGGGACAGCAGCATACAATCTCCAATCCTCTCCCAAGATGACGAAGTTCCAGACCAAACATTGATGGTCTAGGCCGGTTTCATCCTTCAAATTCTGCTGTAGGCGCATACACGTTCGCACGGCAAACGCCGTCTGTCGAAGCATGCTTCCGAAACTTGCATTGCTGGTATTTTCGGCAGCCTTTGCTTCAATGACTATGAATGGATAGAGGACGTGTCTCTTGTTGAAGGCGGAACATCTCTTCCTCAGTGATGGGAGTAGGTGCTTGAACGTACGAGTTCGAGCAAGGCCAATGACTCGGTCCGGCCTCTGCGTCCTCAGCCGCCTTCTCATTTGTGATGACATGTCTTCGTGGAAAATAGGTCTGTCAATCTCTCGCGTGAAGATTCGGGGATACTCATTGCTGCCGGTGCTGTGTACCACCATTCATCAGTCATCAATCAGTATTGTGTATCTTGACCTGGGGCCCAAAACTAACGTCATGAATACTGCCCGCTGAAGAGGTGTGCACTCACACAATCTTCTCCGCAGTCTTCTACGTCGAAGATCTTCCGCTGCGCCGGGGTCGATGGGCCTGGCTTCGAATTTCACTTTCGAAAGCCGCTTGAGACAGACATGACTAGAGGAAACAATCAATTGGTCAGTTCAGACTACCTTCGCTTAAGGGAGCAACGAATCACCGGACACACTTACCACGCGACTTCCGAGTCAAAGCATTCAAATGCTCTGAACTCAACCTCCTTCCTCCATCCGAACTCATTGTCCCGTCGCTTGAAGCAACTCCACGCTTTCTCCACGAGTCCATTTGCCTGGATCCTTTTAGCCACGACGTACGGATCGTGCGGCTCAAATTTGCGGATGAAGTTTTCCTTGTTGGTTCGGCCTATCTCACGAACGTCGTTGAATATGGAGGAATAAGCGCCCCAGAGATGTGGCACTGTCCGTCCTTCAACATTGTAACCAACACTCTCCATGAGTTCCAGGTATTCTTCAGTTGTGAGTTTCGTGGTGTTGTCTTCCATGCCGCCCTGGTCCTCCATTTTGCCATGGATGCAGGTTTAGACGAGAAAGAAGGTTTTGCACCGTGTCCTGGATGAGAAGGATGCTTCAGCATTTACCATGTCGTTCTCCCCGTCACCACGGCTCATCTTCTCAGCCGAACAACGCGGCCAAACGAACGAACAGAAAGTCGCAGGATTGAAAGCCGGTCAGGCACCAGCTCCTGCTCTTGTACATTGCACTTCTGTACCTAGCAGTCCTCCCTGCCGTGTAGGAGCCCTTCTGCCTGATGAAGCGTCGGCAGGGGAAACCAACACTGCAGCTAACGCAAGGCAGCCATTGACTATCGCTGCGGCCAGTTTCGCGGCCAGCAACGATGTGACATACCCCTGCATTTCTAGAGGATGCACAAACCAAGGAGGGGTGATGTGATCCGGAAAGTGGACCGTTACAGTGACCGTCAGTGACCGTAATCACAATGACCAAACAGAGACTATGCGAGTAGGCACAATCTCCCCCCGGGTAGACGGATGCACGTACAAGTTGACCTGGAAATTGTGTCGGCGGCTAATATCGATGCTGTGGCGTGCAAGTTGCAGGTAGTGAGTGTTGGGTATATTTCTTATTATAGTGACTGGAATCGACAGGACCAATCAAACATCGTGACCATGCACCCTTAACGCTTCCGCGAAAGAACAATCTTTTGTCGGATGTTCACGCTCACGCAGCTTGCTCGTCATATACTAATTAAGTCTACAATTTTAGATAAGGACCCTAGCTCGTATCCAAACTTCCGGCTTTATCTCCCTGGTCAACCGAGCATTCGGCAAGAAGCGGTCGTATGTAAAGCCTTCATGTGCTGCCATGTATTTCAACAATGCCGGCAAGATCGTAATCCCTGTCACCGGTTTTTGTCCAGGGCTGGAATTCAATGAACCATGGCCAAGTCCAATCCGCATGATTTTATCTTTCACTTCCGTCCCCGGTACAGGAAAGACGCATCTGTACAGGTCAGGCGTCAGCAAAAGTCGAACTTTGGCATCCAATGCTAATTTGAAAATGCTTGTCAAGCCGTCCTCTTGCTCACACCATTCCGGGACAGTGGCTTCATACTGTTGCGCAAAACCGTGGTGTGCCTCCACAAGTGGGCGGACACAGGCTATCAGCCGCCTGGACAGGACGCGGGCTCTTTGAGAGACCACCAGCCCACAAATGGGGCGGTCATCGACAAATTCCATGTGGGCAGCAAATTCGAGGCTGTCGGCCATTCTACTATCTAAGGATGGTAAGCGCCGGAGCAGAAATTCATCAAAAATTAATTCTTACCTTGAACCGCTAAGAGTGCTCGAAGCTTCGGATAGATGAGCTGGTTCTCTTGGAACAAGCCTTCCGCATTGGGCTCAAGAACCCAGGAGCAAATAGCTGCTCCCACCAGAGAGAGCAGCACCTCCGTTAATCCCCGATAACGAAGTAGTTCGGCAATCGCAGAATCGATGGCAGATTCACCCGGTCTGCCAAAAGCCCTTTCCAAAAGCCTCAGGAGCTCCGACGGACCAGCAACTTTCGTCACATCGATTCCCAAAGCTGCGTTGTATCGGGCCGACACCCTGCTTAGTATCTCGTTCATCTTGTTAAAATCGTCCACAATTTTGCCAGCGTTCTTTGCCTGAAACTCCCCAGGGAAAGTTGCTTTGAAGCGAGTGACACACGCGTAGCTAGCGACGGATGCCTTGAGAAACTCGATCTGATCTCGGAGATCTGCTTCAACCTGGCTCGCGACAGGCTGACCACCATGTTTAATTAGTTCTGTCTGCAGCAACTGTTTTTCTCGCCTCAGTTTTCTTCGACGACGATGCTCTTTCAAATAAAGGTCTCTCCATTTTTGTGTTTCGTCAACTTTCTCAATACGCTGTGCCTCCAGGTCGAGTCTCAGCATTGCAATCACGGATTCTGGGTCAGGTGAAGTGAGAAATTGGGACTGTGATGCATCTTGGGCAGGCCTTGGCACAGGCTCGGCTTTGGTGTCGTAATTGGGACGAGCATGGCGCGGTTCCTCCGTCTCGTGAACTGCAGACTGGGCGGGTCTAATCAGCAGAGGCCTGTTGAACGACTCCTCGATCGAGGATGCCGGATCGTGGCTGTCTCTGAGTTCCTCTCTTCTGGTCAACGTATCCACAGGTGTCGTCAATTCCAAATGTCGAATAGGCTGCAGAAACATGATTCATCAGTATCTCAGGGTCTTCTCAGATCTCACGTCCAGACACTTACTCCGGATATTCTCCGCTTCTTCTTGCGCGTTATCGTCCATGGATCTCGCCGCTTCCTTCCTCTCCGATGGCGTCGATCTTCCGCGTCGGCACGAGAAGCGCTAGAGGGCTGCAATGTGCGTCTTGAATCCCTCAAATCATGCTCGCGAGCTTGGACTGCCTCCAATTCTCGAGCTCTTGAGAGCACGCGGTATTTTTTATCTTCCGGCAAATTCGGCAGTGCACTGATGCCTTTCTTGCAGATTTCAAACCAGTCTGACTGCCGACTGCTTGAGGGAAACCCATGAGCCCGAAATACCTTGAGCTTCTCTTCAATCTGCTTCTCCGAAAGAGAGAGTTGGAGGTGATCATTGAAATGAGATATGAGCTTGGGTATTCGTTTCTTGACTGGCACTTTGTGAATAAACGCATTCTGAATGAAGGCCAAAATCTCAAGGTTGCTGCCACTGTAGAAGTATTCATGTTCCTCGCAAGAGTCTCTGATGATTCCGGAGCCGTCATGCACTGGTCTACGACATCTCTGCGGCTTCATTGTGTAGCGCAGTGGGAAGTCAAGAGCAGACCTTGCCTCTGAGATGGGAGACAACTGATATATGAGAGAGAGAGCGCGGACTGGCGCCCCTCAAGAACTCATAGACTAGCGTTTCAGCCCAAAAATCAGGTTATTTTTCGAAGCCGATGTATCCGTACTCTGTCCATCTACTCGTAATGACGGGTGTGCTATACGGGTACAGTACAGTACACATACGGCCCCGGCCGCACACTGTCCACAAGTACTCCCCGGCACAGCCCTGTTTTTATTGGGTGAGAACCATCAGGGCGGTTCCGGCAAATGGGGCCGCTTCCTAGCGCCGAATCGAAAGTCCCAGGGATGCTTTAGATGCCCAGTCGTACTTCGACTAGTGCTGTTTGAAAGGCAGAAAGGTGACTCTGTCGTCCTGATCACAGAGATGGGTGCCTTGGCTGCTGTGATGGCCAGTGTGATGGCTGTCGAGAATGCGTATTTAAATGTTGGGTCACTCCCTCAGCAGTTCTTCGGCTCGCAGTAAGCACACGATGCAAGGCTTGTCTGACAGTCCACTATCCCGCATGGAAGAGTACTCGGAGGCAGAGTTCGGCAGAATCATTCCATTGGAGCTCGGGGAGGATCAGGACATGCAAGATGTACTGGGGGCAGAGCCATGTGTCGCCCGCTCAAGGCGAGCAAGCCAACCCAGCGCGATGAGGCATTGTGCAGGTCGTCAGCCCGAGCCGGGCATTGAATCACAACACCACGACATTGCATATCCGAGATACATCATCGCCGTTGATTTTGGCACAACCTACTCGTCAGTAGCGTTCGTACGCATTGACCATGACACGCAGCCACAGCACATCAGAGCCGAGTTCGTCGAGTGCATCGACAAATATCCCAACATGCCGCCAATCACCGATGCCAATATTTTGGCTAAATCAACGACAGTGCCAACAGAACTTCTGTATGATATTCTGGAGAACAGAACGAATCATACATCACAGCCCAGCACGGATTCATGGGACCTTGAAACTAGCTCGACTGTTTCTTTAGATGAGCTTTGGGAAGAGTCGTCTACCACCAGCTTGGAACAAGAAGTGGACCAGATTTCTCCCGTTGCAAACAACGATGGAAGACCTCCACGTCGGAAGCCTGCTACCTGGGGATGGGGCGTGTATTCGAGATTGCTCAAGCCCGACAGCACTTCAGACTGGTACCACCTTACCAACTTCAAACTTCATCTGGATCCAGATAGAGAAAGATCGGCAGCGCTGCTGAGGGAGAGCGTTGCTGTCATGAAAGCACTGAAAGGGTTGAATACTGAAGACATTATCGCCACGTATTTGGAGAACCTGTTAAGACATGCAAAGTCCAAACTCTCAAACGCATATGGCTTTCATGAGAACAGTACCGTCGAGTTCGTCCTCTCTGTCCCTGCCGCCTGGGATGGGCGAGCCGGGGAGACCATGCAAAAAGCCCTGGACCGCGCTGTCAGGTCTTCAGGTATCATCAAGCTCAAGAAAAACGAAACTCCTGATCTGTTCATGGTCGCTGAGCCTGAGGCCGCCCTTGCGTACGTTCTGGACAATGACAAGCGGCTATCCGACGTGGTACGGGATGAGTCTTTGATGATCATTGACGCTGGTGGAGGCACAGTAGACTTCACAGTCTGCACACTCACCAGAACAAACCCACCGCGCTACAAGGAGGCGGTCAGGCCAGATGGCGTCTCCTGTGGATCTTGCTTCTTGAATAGAAGATTCCGTGCCCTCTTAAAAGATCGGCTCGCCGACGCAATCATCATTGATAACGGTGTGCCACTGGAAAGTATCATTGATGCTAAGGTCATCGATTTTGAGACTTTGAAGAGGAGTATAGATGTCTTGGACAAGAACTTCAGATTCGAAGTGTATATTCCTGGGCTTCAAGAGGATGGCGCAAAGGGCTTCGGTCAGAACAAAATGGACATCACACGGACTGAAATGTACCGTGTTTTCAGCGACTCCCTTCACGATGTTGCCGGGATGATGAGCGACCAGTTGAATGCGGCGCGGGAAAAAGGTGTCAATGTCCAAAAAGTGGTCTTGATTGGCGGCTTTGGACAATCACCATCCCTGTACAAGCATCTCAAAAAGGCGCTTCGGAGAGAGAGGAATTTCTTAGGCCTAGGGATCGAACTTCTTCGCCCAGAGCTTGTCGAATCAGCAGTGGCTCGAGGCGCTGTTCTGAGGGCTTTGAGGAAGGAAGATGGACCGGAGAGAATATCTAGATGGAGTTATGGTCTCTTGTGGACTGTCGTGTATGACCCCAAAAATGACTACCATCGGAGATCTGCCACCTGGAGAGACCCGTCGGATGGTCAAATATGCATCAAGGACACGATACAGTGGTTCGTGGACAAGGTATGAGAGCTATCTCCCCACAAGAGTTGAGATTGTCCTTTTGACTCACATATCTAGGACACACGGCTGAATGCAAGGCATGAGTTTCCAATTGATGCTGCCGTCCATATATTCAAAGCAGATGCACCCAAACTCTTGTGCGAGGAAAGATTATATGTGTCGGGACAAAAGCACCCTTCAGGCTATAAGGTTACACATCAACGTAATCGTGGTAAGACCATCGCTCCACTGCCTTTTCTGCAAGACACTAAGCATCATCTGCAAATAGGCAGTAAGATTGCAGGTACCATCATGGCAGATATGACACGTCTGAGGGACGAGAATCGTATCCAACCAATAACGGTGATCAATGACCAGGGGAAGGAGTTCACGTACTACGAGATCATCTTTGATCTGTACATCATCATCGAGGGGCGCACTCTGCGCTTTGAGGCACGGTCTAAGCAGGGACAAAACGAATTGGTGGGTTCGGGCGCGTTTTGCATCGCTGCAGGTTTCAAGCCAGGCACAGCGTAGAGTCGAGGTTGAGCGACGTACAGTACATGTTTGTATGGAAAGAGGAAGATGTTTAGAAAATTCGGACTTCGGCGTAGACAGCCGACAACAAGAGCGGCAACTTCCTGTTTCCCGATGCGGAACCTCCAACCAGAACAAACCTGCGACTGCAAAATACCACCAACTCACATACGGTACTATATGGACTTGTGGAGGCCATTTCGTATGTTGCATCGCTCCAAGGTGCCGAGCACTTGTTACGCACTCAGGAAGCCAGTCAAGCATCAAGGCCACTACCGATATCGAGCAACCATTTGCTGTTCCTTGGTCTCCCTGATCACTTCCAGCATGTCCGTTCGACCTCTTCCACCACACTCTCACTCCTTGAAATGACCTCGGAATACTCCTGCACACGTGAGACTTGTCCTTCGAGGTGTGGTTGAGGAACAAGAGGGGGTGGCCGACGAAAAATACACAGATGAGAGCTGGGCCAGCTTTACTGATGACTTACCCTGCGGAGGAGCTGTCGGGCGATCACAACCACACTTTTTGGTGAAGAAACATCGACGACCTGTCTAAAGTTGAATAAACTTCAAGTTTGAGACGGTTCAGTCGCCTGATTGGAGACCAGGACAACCTTCGCAGATTGGCAACCCTTCTTGATCTGCGTTTTTCTGCATATGATGTTGTTTAAAGGTTCATGCGAGCTCATAGGTAAAGGGAAATAATTTTCAATGCACTGCATGCCTCACTAATGACCACCCTTTTCTGTTCCAGTGTTTCTCCTTGACTGGCTCTCATGTAATATATTGCTCGGGTTTGTGGCTTATTTCAAAGCAGAGAGCTATTCTAATCGTACTAGGCGTTGTGACGAGTGCACCAGCCGGCCCTCTCCCCCGTGATCTCTTTGATGTGCTATGACCAGGGTGCGAAATTCATGCTGTTTCGCGGCAGGTCTTGGATCGTCGCCGTAATTGCTTAAGAGGTGTTTGCTCCAACAGCAGTTGAGATAGTCCTCGATCTAACAGAGGACCGAATATCCTCCTCGGGAGACATTCTAGAATCTGTTTTCTTGATCTATGAATTGTTTTGACGATTAGCCGTGTGTAGATCCCTGGGTAGTACTGTCAATGTGCCCTGGACAGCGATATCAGATGCCAAGACTGCTATCCGTAAAATGAGCGGAAATCAACTTCAACGCCAACTCGTTCGCTCGGCCAAAACATTCTTCCAGGTGATATCTACTTAATCTGCCGCGCTACTGCTTTCCCAGACATAGCATATGGCACATCATGTCTGTAGATATCAAATGGGAGACAATCACTTCCGGCGAGGACGGGGCTGTCCTGGCGGAGAAGATTCGAGCCTTCGTCCATCAAAAATTCCAACAGATTACCTTGCCTCGCTTTATCAACGCCGTTCACGTTCAGGCGTTTGAGTTCGGCTCAAAATGCCCAGAAATTGAGATCAAAGACATATGTGACCCCCTTCCGGACTTTTACGAAGACGAGGACGAAAGTGACGGAGGTGATGCCCACGAACCGAATGCTGATTTACGTCTAGGCGAGGATATCCATGCAACGGATCATCACCACGCAGGCGCTACTCTCGCACATCAGTCACAGCCTAAGCCTCGTCTTGCAGACATATCTACTGCTACAAACCAGTTTGATCTCCAGCATCAACTCACGTCCAGAGATCTCCTCCTGGCAAACATCGACCACCTAGGCGGTCCTTTTCCTCGGAGCACCACCCCTGGCATACCTGGAGGCACCTCTAATCTCAGCTACTTTCATTTTCCCGGCGCTGCTCTGTCTGGAACTCAGACGCCCCTAGCAGCAGTGGCGAGTGGCACTCCTTTCAGTCCCCGGCCATGGTCTCACGACCTACCCCGGGCGTCTTCAATACCCCAAGACAGTGCCCTGCATGTTTCAGGCCACGGTCTGCGCAGCCAAAAAGACGTGCAAGTTCATGGGGATCCCTCCACACGACCCTCCACTGCGAACAGTATTTCATCGCCTCGTGAATCCGAATCCGGACTCTCCTCTCCACTGCAACACGCAAACTATCCCGAAGGAGAACATGATGAGTCGGCATTAGATGCAGTAGCACCCTTGTCTCCAATGCGAATACAAAGCAGAAACCCGTCCGATCTGCAGGTAGTGGCAAGGGTGAAATACTCTGGAGACATCCGTATGACTTTAACCGCCGAGATATTATTGGACTATCCAATGCCTAGTTTCGTTGGCATCCCTCTGAAACTGGTCATTACTGGCATGACCTTTGACGGCGTTGCAATAGTTGCAATGATCAAGAGGAAGATGCACTTTTGTTTCCTGGACGCCGATGATGCGGCAGCTCTTGTTGGGGAAACAGTGGCACCTGATCGGCACAAGACCACCCATGGTAGGGAAGACTCAAAGTCGCATCCATCTGGCCCTTTGCGAGAAATCCTTGTGGAGAGCGAGATCGGTCGTCAAGAAGATGGCAAGCAAGTGCTCAAGAATGTGGGCAAGGTCGAAAAGTTCGTTCTTGAGCAGGTGAGAAAGATTTTTGAAGAGGAATTCGTCTTTCCGAGTTACTGGACGTTCCTCGTGTGAAGGTCGGGTGTACATACACCTGAATAGCAGGGATAAACACCCTGATCACCGGGTAGTCCTAAAGCATTCCAAGACGACATTCACAAAACCTTGCTACAAACGCGCGGTGTCGGATGGACGCACTCTCTACAAAGAAGCAAGCTCAATCTCCGTGAGCCTCCAATGTCACCGGATGAACACGTCACAAATTACGTGATGAAGTTCCAGTGTCGACAATCTCTCGAGTTCATAAGGGATATCCAACTTTCGACCAAGAATCAGGCGACTAAACTTGGTCAGTTGCCACGGTCTCATTCGCTTGCTGATTCAGGTACGTGGCGAATAGGAAGCTTCTTGACCCCTGGTAAGCGGGAGGCGCCAAAACTGGGGTCTGTGCCACTTTCCTTTCCTTCTGTCGTGCAACTAGGATGAAAGGGTCCCAGAAGACCTTGTCCCGAAACACCATTAGCGATATCGTGGACTTTATTGGTGAAATGGCATCAGAAGACGCGACGGCATGATGGAGTTCTTTATTGCCAGCTCATCAAAGATGAAACGAGGACGAGGCAGATGAGAAGCAACAGATGGAGATGACGTCGACCCGCTTAGGCGGGGATTTTACCTAAAATACCTGGAACGGTCGCATTCCCAGCTGCAACTTCATGAGCTTTGCATCTCCAACTCAGTTCAGACCGCCGTGGCAGCAATTTGGTCATTGTGTATAGCATACAAACAAACATGAAGCGATTTTCTTCGATGTTTCGACGAGCGAGAGGAAGAAAGCCCTCTCCTCCGAACTCAATGGATCCGAAACCCGCAGCTCCCGCTCCCGCTCCCGCAGAGACTCCGGCGCCAGCTCCAGCTCCAGGTCCGCCACCAGCACAACAGTTGAATACCCAGGCAACCGGTGCTACTCTCAATATTGCCTTGCAGAATCAAACTACATCGTCCACGGTATACGCGTACGTGACTGGGACTGCAATCGACAACAACAATGCTCTTTTCCTGCTGTCGTCTGATGGGAACACACCGTACTATCCGACATCTCCTGGAGGGACCGGCTCAGCCCTTGCACAGGACTGCGCCATCGGGCTGGGTGCTCCAGGCAACACGGTAAACGTGACGATCCCACACATCGCCGGCGGTCGTATCTGGTTCTCCGTCGGGTCACCATTGACGTTTCTCCTGAACCCAGGCCCGGCGCTGGTCGAACCGTCGGTCACCAACCCCTCGGACCCCAACATCAACATCAACTGGGGCTTCGCCGAGTTCACGTTCAACAGTGACCAACTCTACGCGAACATCAGCTACGTCGACTTTGTGGGTCTCCCGATCGCCCTGACCCTGACCACGGCCAACAGTGGAACCCAACACGTGTCAGGCATGCCGGCCAACGGCCTGGACCAAGTCTGCAGTGGCCTGCTGGCGCAACACGCGACCGACGGCCAGGGCTGGGACCAGCTGGTCGTCACGACGCAAGACGGGCAGAACCTGCGCGCCCTCTCGCCCAACCAGGGCATGGTGATGAAGTCGGACCTCTTCACCGGGTACTACGACGACTACGTGAACCGCGCCTGGGCCAAGTTCTCCGGCCAGCCGATGTCCGTCGACACGCAGGCCTCGTACGGCACCGTGTCCGCACAGGTGTCGGACGGCGAGTTGTCGCTTGGCGGCTCCGAATTCTCCCAGCCGTCGACCCGCGACGTCTTCACGTGCTCGACGGGACCCTTCGCCACGGGCGCCGACGCCGAGGCGAACGCCATCATCCCCCGGCTCGCCGCGGCCTTCAACCGGTCGACACTCCTGGTCAGCGACGTCTTCCCGGCGGACCAGAGCTTGTACTACCAGGACCCCGTGACCAATCACTATAGTCGCATCGTGCACGGCGCCAACCTCGACGGTAAAGGGTACGCCTTTCCGTATGACGACGTCCAGCCCACCAATGGGAAAGACCAGAGTGGCGAGGTACACGCGGGGGATCCGACGTTGTTCACCGTCACGGTGGGTGGGCAGAATGCTAGCGTCGATGTCCCCAAGCATAAGGATGAGCTTTAGTTTCAAGACAACAATCATACACTCATGATGATGACGACGACGACGATGATGCATCGAGATTTGGCTGGAATATGGGAATGAGAATTCCGTAGATGGGTATGTTTGTTTGGTTTTTGGTTAGATTAGGTAGTAATGAACTTTGTGATCAAAAGCCATTTGTTTTGGTAACAAGTAATTCATTTATTTTTTATATGCGTTTAGTTGATTGTTTCTTGTTTTTTTCTTCTCTCGCTAAAAGAATAAAATAAAAACCTTTGACTTAGTTGTTGTTGTATGAGTTTTTTCTTTTCTTCAAAAGAAAACGAAAAAAAAAGTCTTTAATCTTTGGTCTTTGGTCTTTGCTCTCGAGTTTCTGATCTACCTCACAAAAAGAGGGCTTCCCATGTTGATAATCCGGTAAGAAGAAAAAAAAATTTGATTGAATCCTTTTGGTTCTTCTTTTTAGTTCTTTCCACCGTGGACAAAGACACGTTCCTCGATGGGACCGAATGACTTTTCCATCGGAGAACCTGCGGGTTTACCAAACACCAACTGAGCCTTGAGGCTCCAAGTTGCAGGTACGTTCCAGGTCGCCGAGATTTTCTCGTCGATCAAGGGGTTGTAATGTTGTAGGTTTGCACCAAGACCTTCTTGTTCAAGAGCAGTCCAGACTGAGGGAAAGTTTTGTGTCAGTACGTGAATAAAAGAGAGAGAAGAAGAAGAAGAAGAAGAAGGGAAAGAAAAAAAGAAGTCTCGTCACTTACTGGCAAATTGATGCATGGCGTTGGTATGTTCACTCCACTGTGGGAACTTTTCGGCGTAGAGCGGCAACTTTTCCTGTAGACCGGCGACGACCTTTGGTTCCTCGTAGAACAAGACGGTACCGTAACCGGCCTGGAAACCCGACAGTCTCTGTTCGGAGGCCGGCCACGCCTCGGCCGGGGCGACGGCCTTGACGGCAGGCTTGACGATGTCACCCCACAACTTCTTGTGTTCCTCCCCCAAGAGGACGACACACCGGGTCGATTGGGAGTTGAAACTCGACGGGACGTGTAGGACCGCCTGTTGAACGATCTCCTTGATGCGAGAGTCCGGGATGGTCGACTCACCGGTGAGTTGGTAAATGGTACGGCGGGACTTGATGGAATCCAAAAAGGAGGAAGACATTTTGTCGGTGGTATTTGAAAAGTGACGGGTTGACCGGACAGAGGAGGATGTCGATGGTGGTGGTGTAGGAAGTATTCGAGAGTGGTGTGAGGATGGACGAAGAGAGGAAAGAGAAGTTGTCAAGCAGGTATGGGTACGAGGTGGTGGTCCTTGTATTTGTACTCGTAGTCGAACGGCCAGAGAACGGAATGAAGTGGGGGAGACCATGGTCGGAAGAAGAAGTAATAGGGTAAAGGTGGTTTTTTTGGATGTACGAGTTAGTATTGCAATATTTTCCAGAAGAATCTATTTGTACAAAGTGGTACGGAGTATTGACGACCAAACAAGAGAAAGGGAAAAAAAAAAGAGGGACCACAATTGTGACAAGGTCGAAAAGTGATATCAGTTTGTTGGTCGAATGTTCGGCAATTGGGGACAAACAAAAGACTTGATCACGAATGAGGACAGACAATCTTTAATGGGGGAAAAAACTAGGTACGTAGACCGAATAGACCGGTATGCTTGAGAGGGGGGAAAGCTTTCAAATCATTACGAGCACCGATACCTGAGGTATTACCCGTTACCTTACGCAGGGACCTACTGCAAAAAGGGTTCTGTTGTGTACAGTAAGTCTTACGGTCTAATGGACCAATATCATTTTTCCGGAGGGGATTACGAGTTCCATGCCTACGAGTAAGTACTCCGTAATAATGTTGATATCAAATGTTTGTAAGAAAGCAACGGCAATGATTCCGCAAGGCTTGATAATAATCACGTAAGCGGAAGAGAGACGAAACCAACAACAACCGCCCCGTCTCACCGTCTCACCGTCTCACGTGATTACATTCCGGAATCTTAGACAAAAATTCCAACAAATTCCGTACTCCGAACTCCGAGAATCTCCTCCCATGCTTTGTCGTGGGAACGTTGCGACGCCCAGACGAGACATACGGAGAGAAGAGAGAGAACTAGTTTCTGTCCGTTTCGTTCCAAGAGAAAGAAAGAAACAGGTACAGTAACAAGTGTTTATATCCTAAACGTACTCTACCGGAGTACGGCAGGACCTTGTACTGAAGAGCCTACCTGGGTACGGCGCGCACCTAGGTAACCCCTCGACGAGAAAGAAAAAGGTATCCACGAGACCAAAACCACATACAAGGTGCTCCGTACCTCATCAGGGAAAACGGTAGGTATTCCACACTCGTACGTACTCCAGCTACCAAGGACAGATCAATTATCCAAATCTCGACCACCTTTTAAAGATTCAACATCCGAACTGACAACCCCCCCTACATGAAGTATATCTCCAAAATACCTAGATATAGGGTGACCATCCATCCCGTGCCGTCAAAGTCGACCTTTTAATCATCATAATCAAAAGTGACTTTGAACATGTTGAAGTAACTGTTGGGACCCATGGAGAAATACCACGACTTGTCACTTCCGTCGCCGTCGGGGGAGTACTCGGTGTGGATCATCTGTCCATAACTCCCCCCCGCTATACCACCGTTCATCAACAGGTACTGTTCACTCCACGGGCCCCAGGGGGTGTCGGAGGTGTAAATGTAGACGGCCACCAGCCACTGACCGCACAGGATCATGTACTTGTTGAGGTAATTGTTGAACACGACCGAACCGTACACGCCGCACGCGAAATGTCCTTGACGGCTGGCCGTCGTCATGCCCACCGCTTGGGTGTCTTTGGAGGGGATCCCGGGGACCCATGTGTCGTTGGTGCCGAATTGAAGAAACTCGTAATTGTCGGCGTCGAACACGTCGTCCGAAGCGGCCACCCGACCGACGATGGTGTTGGAGGGACCACCTTCCGAATATATATAAACATAGTCACCGTCACGGAGGATGGCCAAAAGTCCCAGCTGGATGGCGTCGGGCCCCGTGAGTAAGGGTCCGACCCGAGTCGCAATGGGTCGGTCGTCACCGAGGGTCACAGAAGCCACGGCGTTGCCCCGATTTTCGAAGCTGCCGTCGGGGCCGTTGCGCCAGATTTCAAACGCATACGCAACCCCATGGGTCTCGTTGATGGCGACGACGTTGGAGGTGTCCATGCCCCAGATCTTGAAGGGTGGTTGGATCCCTTCGTCCCCCGACCACGGTCGGACGAATTCATTGTCAGAGACCGAGTTGATGCCCGTGGTGTTGACCGTCATCACGTCGTCCGTGCCGTAGAAGGCCGGACCCATGGAGAACCCACAAGGTTGCGCACCACCTTTGCAGAACATGTCACCGCAGTTCCAGATGACCTTGTCACCAATCTTGCCGGTTCGACACTTGTCGCCGATGAGATGGTTTTCTCCTAGCTTGCCGGTAAATTGAAGCTGACCGACGAGTTCGACGTTCCACTTTGTCCCTTGGTCCACCTTGAACTGTGCATAGGGAGGCAGGGATCCTGACGGCAAAGGACCTCTTATCGACGTAGTCGATGATGCGCTCTGGGATGCACCGTAGGACTGCTGAGTGTTACTGGATGAAGTCGATGAGCTGGATGATGAACTGGATGGCATCAGAATGCCCACTGATGGTGTCGACATCGACACTATGGAAGCAGGGGAAGCGGTTGATGTGAATGAGAGAGTAAGACTGGAGGTGGACGTCGACATCGATGAGGTAAGACTGGATGATGTAGAGACTGCGTCTACACCGGTTGAGGACGACGATGTCGACGGTTCGGAACTAGTTGTGGAGGGTAGCGTGAAGGGATTTTGGTTGTTGGAAGTAGTTGATGCCACGGCAGCTGATGTAGAAGAACTGGCATTGTCCGTCGTCGACGATGCACTAGTCGAAACATCGGTCGAAGTGGATGTCGCATCAACAGCCGCAGCACTGGTGGTGGTGGTGGTGGTGGAATGGAATTGTTGTTCGCTCGGAACGGTCGTCCAAGTGAAATCGTCCAACAAGCATCGTATATCTTGCTCACAGACCTGATAGCAAAGATCCGGCACCCCGTTTCCGTCGAAATCGTAATAGCGCTTAATGAGTGGCGTTCCCCAGGCACCTGTGCTCAGACACACCGCCACGAGTAAAACTGTAGAAATATACATACTGCCAGAGTTTTGTCAAGAAGGAATGGACGGGTGAGGGACTGGCCTCTACCCAAAGGGAAAAGAATGAGCGAAGGTTGAAAACAAAAGAGCGATAGGGTTGACAGCAAAGCAATTCGTCGGCCATCTCGGTCGATAAACTCATCGTCATGGTTATATATGTATATGGACAACAGCTCGCCCAGCTAATTCTTCACATGCCCATTGACAAGGGGTGATACGTGGCGCTCTGATAGGGCCCAGCGAGATATACAATCGGACTAAACACACGCGCAAAATGTCAGTTCTGGGGGAACGATGCCTGTTCCAGTGGAAACTCCCAATAAGGGGTTCCGAAACTGACGCATGCCACCAAATCAACCGTTAGAAAAGGCCCTCGATGGTACGGGCTACCATGCTTGTGAGGTAAGTGATCGGCCAAGATTAATCCAGGCGCGGTGCATGTCCCATTTCAGCAAGCCACATGTTTCCAATGGACGGCCACACAGGTAAGCCGTGCCATGACCAGGGCATATCAAGATTGCAGGATTGGGGACTTTTTCCTAGGGACAACGAAAAACAAAGGACAAGTAGGGGAATCCCAGTTTTGCGGGAACCATTCCCTCTAAGGGGCCTGGCTGACTGCTGCCAGAGATGGGTTGAAGGTCACTGGCTCTCCGGTCTCCGGTTTGAAGGCTCCGGGTGTCCCTTATCGTAATAGAGAAAGTGCAGATCGGAGCCAGACCTAGGCCCTAGACTGTGATGGAGAATTAATGATGAAAGAGAGGGTCCTTCAGATTGCCGAGGAAGAGATAATTGTACTGTACAGTAGTGTTTAGTACTCTCCCTCTCCCTGTGTCCTCCCGGTCCGGGGCAACTTGGTCCATACCTAGACCTATCTTAGATTAGGTGGGCGTAAAGCACCAAAAGGGCGGGAAAAATAAACATTATAAGCCGTGTCCAGGCGAGTTCGGCTTTGTTTCAGCAGGGGTACGTTCGAAACACGATATGCCGCCCTGGGAGATTTTGAGATAAAGATGGTCCTTTGATCTTGATCGAATCTCTTCGTACTCTGTATGAGTACTGAGCATCTTCTTATCTGATCTTCGCGAGGGGCCAAGGATGATGCAAAGAAGAAAATGAGATAACCTCCGTTGACGTTGATACCACGTGTTGTCATTTGCCTCATGAACTCGAACTCTGGAGCTGTCACCGGCTGTCACTCATTTTCTTCACGCGTATCGCGTCTTTTTCACGGAGCACAGGTCACCCTTTCTGTCATTCTGTTCGAGTCCTGGCAGCTTTTGAAATGCAGGAACCCGGTCCCTCTCTCGTCTGGTTCGAAATGGGTGGGGGAACACAAGAGTTCAAAGCTTCTTGTGTCGTCCAACTTTTACTGTATGACCACATCGTCGACCTTTCTAAATGCAGGGTTATATCACATCATCCTATCTCAAAATTGTCCTTTCCGGGGGGAGAAGATCCGAGAGGTTGACTTTCTCTTTCTCTACTTCCTCGATGAAATGTTGCTGCTGACATCGCTGCCCACTTCAAGTTTTATGCACCTAACAAACACACTCCCCAAGGCCAATTCCATCATGTATCCTTTTCGATAGGTAAGTCAATAAATGATAACTAAACAGCAAACCAAAAAAAAGATACATGCATGGCATGCATTTTGCTATTGCACTGCCGAAGTGTCTCCGAAGATGCACTTCGTTATGATTTGAGCCACGTAGTTCGATATCAGGCTACTGTTGTGTCGATTGCAATCTCATCCGTCCTTCTTCGTCGTCCCAACGATGAGGCTCATCAATACCCATACGTGGGCATTGGAAGAATTCTACGCTCGCGTCCCACGATATGCCATACTCTCGCACACGTGGGGCGAAGGTGAGGTTTCCTTCCGAGACATGCGTTCGCCGGAGAGACAACGCATGAAGGGATTCGCCAAAATCCTCCAGACCTGCAAACTGGCGAGAGCCGACAAGATCGACTACGCCTGGGTCGACACCTGTTGCATCGACAAATCTTCGAGTGCGGAGCTGACCGAGGCCATCAATTCCATGTTCCAATGGTACATGCACGCCGCCAAGTGTTACGTCTTCATGGAGGACCTCCAGAGACTGGACGAAAACGCCATCCTGCCCCAGTGCCGGTGGTTCACCCGGGGTTGGACCTTGCAGGAGCTGCTCGCCCCGAAGGTGCTCGAGATTTTCAACATGCACTGGGAATTCGTGGGCACCAAGGCCGACTACGCTCGTGCCATATCCGTGGCCACCGAGATCCCCGAGGCCGTCATCGTCGGTGAAGCGGCCTTGGGCAACTGTTCCGTCGCGGCGAAGATGTCCTGGGCCGCCCGTCGTGAGACCACCCGCGTCGAAGACATGGCCTACTGCCTCTTGGGCATCTTCGACGTGAACATGCCCATGCTGTACGGCGAGGGCTGGAAAGCTTTTCGGCGACTGCAAGAGGAAGTCATCAAACGTTCCAACGACCTGACCATTTTCGCCTGGAGTTCGTCGGCGGGACAGGAACAGAGTTCCCTCCCGCTGCTCGCGGAGTCCCCCGCCGCCTTCGCCGGCAGTTCCTCCATCTGCCCCTTCTCCGACGACTTTGAGGACTTTTCCGTGACCAACAAGGGACTCTTGATCTCGGGCGACGCCCCCTTGAGGGTCGTGGCGCCCGTGGCGGGGGGCCCCGAGCGGTCGACGGAGCGTTACGTCCTGCACCTGGGTTCCGACGAGGCCACGGGCGCCGACGGGGGGGTCTACCTGAGGAAGATCGGCCCCAAGATCTACTGTCGCGACGGCGGTTCCCCCCTGGCGGGTTTCGGCCGGAACAAGTACGTCGTACGCCACCTCCTCGACGCGACCGACTACTACATCCTGATCGACCCTCTCACGGCCACCACCATTTCACGCCTCACCTTCCGGTCGCGGGCCATCCACGTCCCCACGACGGGCATGTTCCGACTGACCGTCCAGGCCCCGGAGCTCCTGTGGGACCGCACCGACCGTGTCTTTCTGCGGCCGAAGGCGTACAAGGGCACCCACACGCGGTCGGTCTTGTTTTTGGGCTTCAAGGGGAACTTGTCGGTGGGGAGGGCCGTCCGGTTCTACGTGTTTTGCGACTACCGTGGCGCCTCGCCGTCGTGCAAGATGTTGCTGTGGGACGAGGATGATTCTCACCCTTCAAACTCTTCTTCTCCCTCTTCGCACGTGCCGTTTGCGGACAAGTACCGAATGGAAACAGCACATTGGACCGACATCGCCACACAAATTCCCGAACTGGAAAGGGCGGGGAGTAGCATCGACGTCAAGGTTGGGAGTCAAGTGTATAGGATCGCCTCTTCCTTCAGGAAAGGTGTCGTCGAGAGTCTGTCCAAAGAAGTGGAATTGTTTATTCTCGAGTTCAACGTGGAAAGAAGACCGTACAATTCAAAGATTGATGTACGTGTAAAGTCATTATGAGATGGATAGTATATACATACCCAAGGTTAAAAAAGTAATGAACCAGACTATAAGTAGTTTCAAAGATGAAGTACTTGGTAATTGATTTATTCGTTAATGTCTCGAGTTGAAGATCAAGGAGTAAGCACCCGAGGTGGGCTTAAGAAAAATATACCTAGATATTCTACGGAGCATGGGGAAATACTAAAAAAAATAATCTCCAACTCAAAACATTTGCATAGTAAATATTAACATCCTCAGCCTTGTCTTTACTACAACAGCTTCCTACGGGATAATCAAATGGCTCATCGAGTCAATAATGACAGTGATTCTTCTCACTCACCAGCCGCATCCATCCTATTGAAACTCATTGAAGATTATCACTCTTTCAATCCGAGTAGAGAAGTTCCCGTTTTACCTTACCCTACACCTTTGGAATTCAGTAAACAAGTCGGGAGAGGTAGACCATGTGTTTATCGTCTTGATCCGAATGATCAGCCTCCACCGACCGGGAATGATGAGATCGATGAGGATGAGGAGGATGAAAAGGTACGAAATCGGCTAACAAAGGATGAGATGAAGAATATTCTGTCTTGTTCTGCATTCTCTTGGACTCGACAAAGTATGTGTGAAAAAGTCAAAGAGGATGTAGAAGTTGCCGTGACTCCGGATGGTAGAGCGGATTCTTTGTATCGTTTACCTCGACCTCAATCTCGACGGGGATTTTACAACGAAGAAAAGGATGAGGATGAGGATGAGGATGAAGAAGCAGAAGAAGTATTTGTTCAACCCGCAACGATCAAAATGTCATTATCAACGTTATTTGATAAACTACTCATCCCACAAGATGACGACGAGGAAGAGGATGATGACGAATACGAGGAAGAGTCGACAACAACAACAACTACCTCCATTGGTACGAATTCTACCAATGTCAATCGACGACGACACGAAAAGCGACAAAAAGATACAAAGCAATATTACCTTCAATCTCAAAACAGTAACCTGACGACGACGTCGTCCTCCTTGTCACCTTTGTTGGAAGATTTACCTCGACGGCATCTACCCTTTGCCGGGCCGGTTCTGGGCCAACCTGAAGCCGTCAACATTTGGATAGGTGGGAGTGGGAGTGTGACGAGTACTCACCGTGACCCGTACGAGAATTTATATCTAGTTCTCAAGGGATGTAAAACTTTCACACTCTATCCACCGGTCGAGGAATTGTGTTTACACGCCAAAAGAGTCAGGACCGGTCGTCACGTTCTTGTAGACAGTGGTGACAACAAACGGGAAAAAGAATTTGAGATTGTACTGGACGATGATATTCAACAACAAGAACAAGAAAAGAGTGCTCCAGAAACTGAAACCGACACCGATACCGACACCGAATATGACAACAAAATACCTTGGATACCAATCGACCCAGATACAATCAATTTTTCATCTTCTGACACATCAGCAAAAACAAAATATCATTATTACAAATATTCAAACCCTATCAAGGTCAAAGTATGGGAAAATGAAATCCTCTACTTACCTTCTGGTTGGTTTCATCATGTTCGTCAAGAGTGTGGCGTTTGGGACGACGACGGACAAATCGCCCCTTGTATCGCGGTCAATTACTGGTACGATATGGACTATGAAGGGGAAAAGTATGCCACACGAGAAATGATGACAAGATTGGTCGAAACGGTGAGAAGAGAAGAACAACGTTGACAGTGACAAGTCAAGAACAGACAAACAGAATCTGTAAAAGTGATGGAAGAAATCATTCTCTATTCTTCACTTCTCGTGAATCTTCTTTCTTTCATGCCGTATGAAATTCTAGTGTCTGCGTCCATGTCTGTCTCAATGAAAGGATCGTCATTTCTCTGCTCAACCCACAGACCTGGGGGAGCATATTCGTCTTCTTAGTTGGTTCGTGTCAAGATCATTCCGAAAATTCCTTCGTCTCTCTCGTAATCACCACGTTCAGAGTCGTGCTTTATGGTCGGGTAGTCACGCAGCCTCCATCTTCTTGAGGATCTCCGGGAACTCCTTCCAATCATACATGATGTGAGCGGCCTTGCATTGCTCAGTCAGAATCTTGGCCATCTGGTCCATCTTCTCTTTGCCCTCCTCGATACCATAGACTCCGACGTAGCCAATCAATGGGATACCGGCACGCATGGCAGCAGTGGCACCACTCTTGCTGTCCTCGACCGTGATGCATTCTTCCGGCTTGACACCGAGTTGCTCACAAGCGTAGAGGTAGATCTTGGGGTCGGGCTTGCTGGACGGTGGGTTGAGGGAGGTGGCGGCACTGTAGACATGGGCATTGGGGAAGTAGTGGTCAATGCCGACCTTCTCGAGGGAAGCGACGACACGGGGTTTGGCCGAGGTCGACACGACAGACATGGGGTATCCAGCCTTGTGTAGACGTTCCAACTCTTCTGGGGCACCGGGGCAAGGAGTGGCTTTGGCGCTGAGCTTCTTGATGACCTCTCCCAATTCACGGTTGACGTACTCCTCGAGCTGGTCGGGTGGCATCTGGAAGTTGTGCTTCTTCTGGAGTCCGACCATCATGCCACGGAAGTTCTGACCGACAAAGTCTTCGAGGAGAGAGTCGACGGTGTAGCGTTCGGGGACGTCATACTTGGCGAGGAGCTCATTGGTGAGATCGGCACAAGCTTCGAAGGCGAGACGTTCAGACAAGACGAGAGTGTTGTCGCAGTCGAGGAGGATGTATTTGACCTAGAGCAAAGTAAGGAGTTAATTCAAAATGACACACGCAAGTGAGGTTTGATTCAATTTTTGTGAGGAGGCGGTCAAGGGGTGCGCAAGAGTATCTGGGGGAGGGTGGAGGTAAATACCTTTGGCATTTTGGCGGTTGATGGTTTGTGATTGTTGTTGGAGAAGGAAGAAAGGTGGTCTGAGAGAAATTGTTCTATTGAGAAGAGGTACGAGTAGTGGGAGCAAAGAAGAAAAAAAAAGAAGAAATTGTGATTGTTTTCTTTTTGAAGGAGTGGGATGTATGAATGGTCAAGTGTGAGCTGGACAAATGGGTGTTTTAAAATGGAAGCAGCGACGCCCAACGACTTTTTTGTGGCGGAGGGCGGTTTAAGCGATCAACAGTGAATGCGGATTGGAAAACATGGGGAAGACAAATACTCCGTAGTACTCCGTACATAGAACCAATTCTAGGGAGTACAAGTATGAGTACATACGGTGAAAGGGAGAAACTACTCCATACTTGTCCATGTACTGTAGATGCTCTAATACGTCATGCCACCAAGTTACTGAACAGAAGTACTCCGTACGAGTACCTTATTGAGGTGACCTCCTCTATGCTTTATATCACCACATATACACCATCATACAGAACACTCTGTGTATCACTAGATTGATACAGATGAATAGAAATGAACTTCACATTCATATTCATGTTTATCAAGTATGTACATTTCATGATCAACATAACCAGACACCCCTTGTCCTCCTCTAACCCCGAAACGCCACAAAATCCACCAAAATTCTTTAGCACCCGCGAAAACGATCATCAGCCACCGACGCCCAACAAGCAAAATGACGTCGACGTTTGCCCTTGCAATCTTCACAAGCCTTCATGATTGACATTTCCATTCCATGTTTTTTGTAGCCAACCATGCAATGATCTCGACATTCATACCTCGTTCAAAAGTGAGAACGTAGTCGAGTCCCTGCATACAGAGTACCCTGTACATCTTACCGCTACGAGTAATGAGCAATCAGTGGCTTACCCTGTATTGCCCTTGCAGATTAAAAAGCCACCGCCATCACCTGCAAGGTATGGGCACCAGTATGTACAGTAGAACGTCGTCAATCATACAAATATCCTTGGTTACCATCCTTCAGACACAAATTTGTCTCATGTTTTGCTCGCTCACCCCACTGAATAACAAAGTACTCCCTACAAAACTGCCCATTTTGTCTGTTTTCTTTTTTGGTGTTGTCGGGCAGAATGAGAATCCCACTCTTCAAACGTTTGGTCATCACCACCTTCAACATCTTCTTCCCACCTCTGGCCGTCCTTCTCATCACCGGTCCGAATGAAGACTTTGTCTTCAACTGCGTCATGTTTTTACTAGCCGTGATCCCTTCCCACGTCCACGGCTTCTACATCTCGTTGACCTACTTCAATCGGAAACGAAAGATCCGCAACGGTGTCTACCCGGGCAAACCGAAATCCCTGATCTGGAGCGAACGTGTGAACAACGGTGGTGCGGGCTGGAAGGAGGTGGAGAGACTGAGGCGGCAGCAGAAGGAAGGCGGTCGCTTGAGCAGGAGGATCAGTCGTCACAAGGTCACCACCAATGACGGCTACAAAGAGTACGCCGTGAGCCCTCAGTTGAGCAGGACAGACACGGGGAGAAGTAGCAGGAGGAGGGCCAATGGTAGGGGACAACGATGAGAAAGGAAAAGACGAATGTTGTGGTTTCCTTCTTCACAAGATGGCGTTGTGGCTACCTACGACCATACTCTGGTTCCTTTCGCGTGCGATAAGCCATGGGTTTTGCTGGTGGGGATGGGACAATTGTCCCCTGTTTTGCCCAAACCCTTCCTATCCTGCTTTACGAGATCAATGATGAGAATTGGAATATCCGCTGCCTTCTGGGAGCGCACCGCATTACAATGTCTCGGTGTGTCCCAACAGCCACTGCAAATGACGATATGACGACCTGGGTTGGAATTGAGGCTGCATATGACCACACAAAAATGTCCTGTGTATAAACAGATATTGTCAGCATTGCATTCCACACATAACGGTCTCATTCTTCAATAAGTATGGACGACTTACTCTGCCCACATCAACCCTCGCTCGAAATGTTGCACGCCCATCGTACCCTGCGGATCATCCACATCGTCAAACCCGCTAGACGCAAAGATGGCCTCGTACTGGAGGTCGGGCTCCGTTATGGTGATGGGCTTGACCGGCTTGTTCTGAAACCCCAACAGGCCGCCCCAGGTCATGTTCTGGATCGCGAGGAGCGTTCCCGTCGTGGGAGTCTCGAAGTCGAGGTCGCTGTTGGCCACGAGAACCCTCCGAGTCGCCTCGATCACCCGCGGGAGGACGCGTTGGATGGGATCGGCAGACATGTCACCCAGGTTCTGTGGTCCACCTTGGCCTTCGACGAAAGGGTTGCCATTGCACAGTGACCATTCACGATCGACGGGGGCGTGCATGGCCTTTTTGACGTCCTCGCGGTCAAAATATACGGGCGTGTTGGGATAACTGTAGATCAGATCACTGGGAAACCCCAGAGGGTCGCCTTGCAGAGGACATTGGAGGGTTATCAGGTACGGATTGAAACATGGATTTGCACCGTACGCGGCAAAGTACGCGGCGTGCCATATGTCGCAGTCCGCGTCGACGGTGGAATTGAAGTACTTGGGGGGCTGGACTTGGGACGGCGGGAACTTGTCGACGTGGGTATCGCGATAATCCACATAACCACACGTCTGGTCGATCGAGGCCAGCTTGGCCATGAAAGAACTGTTGTAGCCCAAGACATTGTTGTACTTTTCGATGAGAGGGTATATGACAGCTTGCGTCTGGACCCATCCGAATTCTCCGATCGTAGGGTTGTAGGTCAATGCGCCTGAGGCAGTTAGGGTTGGGAATCTGGACAGTCAGAAAAAACAAAAAACCTAACATACCGGAAAGATTGAAGTGGTTGGAATCATTCCTGTCGAGCATACCAGACGCGATGTAGGGAACGTATCGTCCTGCATAGCTCTCGCCCGTGACATAGATTTTGAACTTGGAGATAGCAAAAATCTTTTGGAAATTGAAAAAAAAGTCGTTGAACTCCTCTGCGATTCCTTCCTCGGTCCTCGCACGGGACTCACCAATGGAGAAGCCAACGCCGACGGGATATTCGACCCTAGACCAAAACCAAAAACCAAAAAGTATTCAGTTGTCGCATTGGAATGGGGCGAAAGGACAGCTAAAAGAGCCGCAAAACATGCCAGAGCACATTTGTGAGGTTAACCCAGGAATACTTATTGATAGTTGGACTGAATTGACCCCAGGCCCATTGGAACTTGCCGTTCTCCTGTAAAAATCCCTCGAGTGAGCTACAACCTGCATGTATTGGATCAGTGACCGCACAGGATGCTGCTGGTGCTGCTGTCTATCATGACTTGCTCACCAGGACCACCGTTCAGCCAAATGGTAATTTCGTCGACGGGCTCTCCCACACGAGGCTGAAAGACAAAGAACAAACCCCTAGAGGCGTTGTTCATGTCGATCGGTACAACACCAGAGTATAACTCCCCGAGGTCAAAGTCCATCTCCGGCAAAGACTCGACCAAGTATTCTGTCGGCGACTCGTGAGTGGTTGATCGGCATTGGCGACATGGAGCGACGACCACTCACTCTTCGTATTGTTTTTGTAGAACCGGAAGGGAGCAGCACGTTCCTCGAGACCCTGCGAGGGACCTGAAGGAAGCATGACTCGCGTCACTTGATCTCGTCGCACAGCTTCTGATAGTAAGCCGCCGGGTCTCATGCTGCTCACCCTCAAAGTAGACAATGCGACGACCAACAATACCGTAGTCCAGATATATGAAAGCATGTCGTGCATCTTTCTTCGATTCCTGTCTGCAAGAGATCCAGAAGATACCGATATCTGGAATGCCAACTTTGCAGTGTGAACCCTTGAATATATAGAGGCTCGGGAAGAGACTCCTCGCGATCCGGCCCTTTCCACCACAGGATATTGACTCGACGTCCTTTACCAGGCATGAGAGCCGTGGCTATGGAAGAAAAGAGTAATGTATGACATGACCTGATGGCAAGTAGTCGGCCTAGTGACGGATTAGGAAACCGTTCTGCATCTAGAGTGAGATGATTGGTCAGATCGGAGAGCTTGGAATGGGTTGGACTTCAGGCACGGCTTGGAAGTCTGGAATTGAAGATGAGGAGGACGACAGGACTTACTTGGAACGGATTCTCAGCGAGCCACCATCTACGCTAACAAGATCTTAGCTTTTCTGCTCTCAGCAAGCCCGGTCTAAGCCACAATACGATAATTCAATGGCCAAGCGAGGTCAGCTGTTGAGGAGTAGGAAACCAACTGGTACTTTTCATAGAAACAATAGCATGGCTGCAGGAAGATGATCTTGGAGGGACAAGATGGCGTCAGGGGCTGAGGCAAGGTAATCGTTTGGTACGAGGGTGATTGAAACACAAGTGATGGACGAGAGGGAGATTGATAAAACTCGGGGAGACTGCCAGGCCAGAACAATGGATCGAACAACACACTAACAAAAGTCCACAAGGACAAAATATTCAGATGTCCATATAAGCCAGGGACAACAATATTGTAATTGTAAGAAGTATCTGCATCCCTATGGCCTTCAGGATCTTCGTAAATGCTCCTCAGAAGTGTCATGGTCCTCAAGGGGATATCTTCCGTGTCGGTCATTGATCGTACAAGACATTAAAGAATACATCGAGGTAATATTCTAGTGTGGAGCAGGTGTCTTTCCAGCCCCGAGACACACGGGTCAGCTTGTGTCTGGTATTTCCTCATGCTTCGGCTTGGGTGGCCTGGGTCGGAGTACTTTCTTCGTTCTTTCCCGGTAAAGGATATGGGCTGAAGTCTCGACTGCTGGTGCTAAAGTTGGACTGGATGGGAGGATGTTTTGCACCTGCGGAACCACCATTCGTCGATTTGTCGGCCGCTTTTTCGGTCGGAAAGTTATGGTTATTCGGTACTGGTGTGTTCATGGCGCTCGGGTCTGTTGAGACAGGGCTCGTCACATCTTCGGTGTCGTCCAATGTCACGGAGTTCAAGCCGTGCAAACCACCTTCAATGTCTCTCACAAGTCTCACGAACTCCTCAGGCACGAGACCACTCTCCCCAGTTCGAGGATCTTCAGCGACCAGCCATCCTTGGCCATGACGATATGATACTAGAATGATCTGGCCTTCCTTCAGCGGCAGCTCATTTTGGTGTTCGCTCTCAAAATCAAACAGTGCGACAGCTTTCCCGTGCATTTCTTCGTCGGGGCTGGCGATTGTAAATGAGTAATCTTTGGAAAAGCACGTGTCATCTTCAGCTTCGGAAAAGTCATCCTCGGACATGGGCTCTTGAAGTCGAATTGGTGATTGCTTTCTTTGCAATGGTTTGGCAAAGTTTGAATCTCGGTGCTGCGGCGGCTGCGGCTGGCCCGGAAATCGCAGCACATTATTGTCGTAAGTATCTACAGCCTCACCCGGCCCGTCCACCTCATCTGGAAGGGTGGGATCGACCAAATATCCACGATGAGGCCCTGCATCGCCTGGGGACCTCCCTCGATCGTTGGACTTGTGCTTTTTATGTCTGCTCGTGGTGACAATGGGTGACTGGATGTCATCGTCTTCGCTGTATGGAGGCCCATCGTCTTTGAACGCCAGTGCGGGTAGTCTGTCACGATTCCATGAGGAAGGCGGCGTCTCTGACATCCAAGGCGGTGTTGCTGACCAGTGCCCTCTTCCGTCTTCCCAAGTGGAAACAGCGGGATCTGACAGTCTCCGTGACTCGCTCACTGGCGTCGATAGCCCCGACTGGTTCGGCGGCGGACCGTAGTGTAGGGGATGTGTCGATAAGTATGCAAAATCTCGTACAAGGGTATAGGGAAGGCTCGAATGGAAAGCAGGAAAAACGTGTGACGATGGTCTAGATTGCGGCTGATGTGAGGCCTTGGAATGGTTGGAAAATGAGGACATTCGCCTTTCGACGTATGATGTCGGTCTTTGTGAACTCGCCCTTCGCAACATAGGTGTAGTTGTTATTAAAGGAGGAAGAGCGGGAGGACTCGTGGTGGCTGCGCCCAAAGGCGGTGACATGGTAGGAGGTGAGGCTGTGATGGTGGCCATTATCGAAAGGGTGAAAGAGGACCGGCCGCCCACGGCCACGAGGAAGAAAAGAGTATTCGAGAAAAGAAATAAACGAAGTTCAATTCGGCATGCGCGCTTGCAGGCACGAGAATTCAATCGGCGGCTAACAAGGATGCTCGAGTCGCTTAGAGAAAGGCGAGAAGGCGTAAAAGGGCGAAGACGGCGAGCGCTTAAGGATTATTGGGCCAGAGACCTATAGAGGGACTTTATTCGAGGATGCTTGAGATGTTCATGTAGAGTCGGTTATGGTGTGAGAAAAGGACGTTCAGCTGGAACCGGTGGAAGTTGTGTTGTTGAGATCGAGGCCAGGACAGAATGCGCCGGAGCTATTTTTGGATACACAGCAGACGAGGCGGAAGCGTGAGAGGTCAGAGCGAAGGAGAACGGTAGTTGTAGAAGGACATGGTTGTTGTCAACGGTCAGCAAAGAGAAAAGAGAAGTTCTTGGATATAGCGAGAGGGTAGCGAAGATCTAGCCATGACCATGAGTCGAGTGGTATGCAGATCAAACAGTCCATCGCTGTGGCCGCCGTCGATATGCTGGGTGGCCACTGTACGGAGACTTTGGTTGCCCTGCCCACTGGGTCAAATTAAATAGGGACCGTCTGACTAAACTAGCCGCCTGGGGAGCCTCTTACGGAGTATTGCCTACGGAGATACTACCTACCTGGATAGTAACGTTCCCAAGCACTATGAACTGTGTCTTAGAGTCCAGCCAGAAGTCTCAATATGCATCTAGTTGCCTGAATAACGAGTCCTTGCCTAGGTCTGCCTCTTTGTGGTGCACTCATCATTCGTAGTTTGTGGACGGCCTGATCCCGTTGACGCTCCATACTAAACTTCCCTACTGTCTGACGGTCGTAATATCCCAATGGCTTTTTGTAGTAGCTCGTTTCAGACAATCTGGTCTAAGCCTTTTTTGGATTGGAAGACAGCATTCCACTCATCGAACATTTTCCACCAGATCTAAATGTACAAGTGTTGTAGCGAGTATGACCATTCGACATCAACATATTCATTTTCACAGCGGTAAGTCATGCGTGCCCATTGTCCTTGTTCCTGACTTTAATTCAATGATGATCACCAATATTGGAGCTGTCCTAGTCCAACGATGAGGACAACTTACTTTTACGCAACTTTGCTGAACGCAAACACCTACCATCTTTCCTTTGCATATACTGATTTATGAAGTCAACACTAACATCCTCGACCCAAGACTTCACACCATGATAATATCATAGTAACATTCTATTTCCTCCTTCCTACCATGTCGACCGATCCTCGATTGGCCCGCCTCCAGGGCCGCACTAACACTCCACAACCTCCCAAACCGCAGACACCACCAGCTCCTGCTACAGTCGCGGTAGAGTCCCCTTCACAAGCAACACCTCCACAGGTTGACGGAAGCGTTGATACGCCAGCACCAGTGGCAGCACCTGCAGAACAACCTGACACGTCGTTCAAGCTCAAATTCTGCACAGTATGCGCCTCGAATAACAACAGAAGCATGGAAGCGCATTTGCGACTGTCGACCTCAGATCATAAATACCCCGTAATTTCTTTCGGTACGGGTTCGTACGTACGACTGCCTGGCCCTTCAATCTCCCAACCTCAAGTCTACAATTTCAACACGACGTCCTACACGAAAATGTACGACGAATTAAACGCTCAAGATTCCAGACTATACCGTAATAACGGCATTCTGAACATGCTGGATAGAAATAGGAACATCAAGTGGGGACCGGAAAGATTTCACGACTGGGTTGTCGGCGCGGCGAGAATGGAGGCTCTGAATCGGGGAGACAAGGGCGCCGCCGGTGCCGAAGGAGGTGTGGTCGACGTCATTTTCACCTGCGAAGAGCGATGCTGGGATGCTGTAGTGGACAATTTGCTAGATAGAGGAGCGCCCCTCAATCGGCCAGTGCATGTGTTCAACATTGATATTAAGGACAATCACGAAGAGGCACTTGTTGGTGGCGGAGCAATCCTCGAGTTGGCAGATGCTCTCAATGAAGCTGCAGTACAAGAGAGGCAACTCAATGGTTCGACTGGTTGGGAAAATGGAACCGGAGTTGCACGGCAGAGTTTCGATGAGAGAGTGCCCGATATCCTGGCTAGTTGGCAGGAAAGGTGGCCCAACCTTCCTGCATTATGGACTCTTTCTTGGTTCTGAATAGGAAAAGGAACAAACCAGATTTGCTATTTAGCGAGGCGTTGGGGGGGTTGTTATCCCAGTGGAACGCAATGAATATTATGATGAGATGCTATACACCTTAGAGAGTGTCAAACGATTGCATGAATTGAACTGGTTAATGAAATTTGTCCCACACAATCCTATATCTTTAAAAATGGAATCTGAACCGACTTATGAATTCGAGTACGAGTACGGAGTATTAGCAATAACTATTCTTCGTACTTAGATATTGAGGTACTGTACGGAGTATGCACGAGTATTGTGCCTTTGTAAAGCCGAGCGTGGACCTCGGTAATGTCTGTCCCCACGTCAACATCTGGTTGTTCTTTTGTGAGTGAGACGTACTTGTCGGTCAATGCTAGGCTTTGGGTGTGTGCCATGTTCTCACAGTCTATTACGTTCCTTTTACTTTCGGTGTACAAATGCAAGTTTCCTCCTCGGTTGCAGCGTGTACTTGCATGTCCGGGTTCGGTCCTTTTATTAGAAGAAGTTCGATTTCTGTCACATCACGCTTCCTAGACGACATTATCAGCATTCGACCTCGCACGACACCACCGCCGATACAATCCTATAGACGGAGTACAACAACGGCGAGACTTCCACATAGACGCTCATTCTGCTTCCGCAGCCTCGGCAAGTTTCCGAGACAGTCCTCTTGCATGGGTGCTCCCAAACCGGGAGACAGGCCTCACGTTTCTGGCCGACGTACGGGCGCAGGCACGGCGACCATGGCGCCGCCTTCCAAGTTCGAAGTCCGAGGTTACTCTGAGCACAAGTCCCCCAAGCCGGCCTCGCCGTCGGCCAGCATAGTCCTGATCTCCCCTTCGAACGAAATCCTCCTCCTCCACCGCGTACGGACGTCCTCGGCCTTTCCCTCTGCTCACGTTTTTCCCGGGGGTAACCTGGAAGCCTCGGACGGCCCGTTGCCGTCTGACCCGCAGGATGTGAACCGACACATAGACAGTGTCGCTTACCGCACGGGAGCGATACGGGAATTGTTCGAGGAGACGGGCATCCTCCTGGCGCGGTCGTCGCGCGAGGCCGGGTCACTTCTGGCGGTGTCGAAGGAGCAGAGGAAGGGCGGGCGCGAGGCAGTACACCAAGGCAAACTCACGCTGGCGGACTGGTTGAAGAGCGTGTCCCCCTCGGCCGTGCTCGACACGAACCGACTCATCCCCTTTACGCACTGGGTCACACCCCCAAACGTGCCCAAACGCTTCACCACGCAGATGTACTTGTACTTTGTCGACCGGGCCGAGAGCGGGAACCCCAGCGTCCACGCCACGGGGGACGAGGTCGAGACCATGGCCCCCGAGTGGCGGAGGGCGAGTGACTGGCTGGACCGCGCGCGGTCCGGAGAGGTCATTCTGTTCCCGCCGCAGTTTTTGCTGTTGTATTTAATATCTGGCATTCTGGATCGGGGTCTGGTGGGACAAGGGCGGCAGGAGGAGGACGAGACGGCGGTGGTCGCGAAACGGGACGAATTGAGAAGGAAGATCGAGGGCGAAGGGTGGACCAACAAGTTCATCAGTCCGATCGGACTCCAGTTCGGTCGGGAGGATGGCAGGACGGTGTTGGCGCTGGACAAGCCAGGCCCGGAACTCAAGGGGAGCGGTCTGAAGGGCGATTCAGAGTACGTCGTGCTGGTCAAATTTAGAAAAGAAGGTCCCCGGCAATTGGACGTCGCACTCAGAAAAGATGTGCTTAGAGACGAGAGGGAACTCAAGGCGCAGAAACAGAAGGGCAAACTTTGAAAACATCTACTTGGCTCTTTGATAGAGTCAGTAAATCTTCATGATGGTTAGATGTGTGTTTAAAACGATGCATAACAACTGTAGATGAGCAACGAAAGATGTTAGACAGTTAAAAGTTCTTGCGAATTTTGTCTTGTGTGTATTTACGGGGCCATGAAACTCGTACAGTCATATATCAAGCAGCAAAATCTGAGTCCGTATCTCAATCTCTCCATCAACGCCACTTCGCCTTGCCGATGCAGCGACTACTACGATCAAGAGTAGAGCTTCTTGTCGAAGCTGTCCAGACCGTGGACATTGCCTTCAGCCTGAGCGCTGACGCTGCGGAGTTCGAATCGAACCTTCCCTCTGCCGACGTCCTCGCGTAGCTCAACAAGACTCTTGCTGCCGATGTCCTGCAGTGAGTGCTGTAGACCAGCGATCAGGTATGGCACGAATTTGGTAACTGAGCCTCGGTCGAGGACAGAACCTGACACACCCTGGGCGACCAGCAACCTATCACCCTCCGAGAAATATCTAGCTGTGCCGGCGTTGCTAGCCTTGGAGTCCTTGCCCCCACCGCCAGCTTTCTTGTCCTCCATGGCATCGATGCTGCCCATGCCTCGATAAGCCTTGACGAGCTTACCTTCACGGTTGACGAAGGAAGTTCCAGGAGACTCGGTGGTACCAGCAAGGAGACCACCCATCATCACGGTCGAAGCTCCCATAGCGAGACCTTTGACAATGTGGCCTACGTTCTGGATGCCACCATCAGCAATACAAGGAACTCCAAACCTTGCCGCGAACGACGACACGGAGAAGACTGCCGCAGCCTGAGGACGGCCCACAGCCATGACTTCCTGCGTGATGCAGGCGCTGCCACTACCCATACCGATTCTCAGGCCATCGGCACCTGCAGCAATCAGGTTTGCGGCTTGTTCTCGAGTCACTACGTTTCCAGCAATAACGTCGAGATCAGGGTATGTTTGCTTGATGTATTTGACCATTTCAATCTGATATAGGCTGTTACCCTGGCTGCTGTCGAGGATGACAATGTCTAGACCAGCTTCAACCAACTTCTGGAGTCTGTTCTTATCGTCTGGTCGGGTACCGATAGCAGCGGCAGCAATCAATTGTTTCGAGTGGGGTAGTTTTGAGGCAAGAGGATAGTTGAGGTTCTTCAGAAGATCGGATCGCGAGAGCAGAGACACCAGATTACCATCCTTGTCAACAATTGGCAACTTGCCCTTTCGGGATTTGCGCAGGACTTCGTTGGCCTCTAGAAGAGTGGTTCCTGCTGGTGCGGTGATCAGGTCTTTCGACATGACCTCCGTCACCAAATCTTCTGGCTGAGGGTGGAACTGGATGTCTCGAGTTGTGACAATGCCAATCAACTTGGACTTGAGCTGGCCGGTTTCTATCAAGTCTTTCAGTCAGTCGACGCAAGACAAAAGAAGATTGTGAACAAGGTAAAAACGTAGTTGACTCAGACAGAAATCTCCAAAGAATCCCCATTGCAAATTCATGCTTCGGATGAACGAAAGTTTAAAAGGGTAAAATGGTTGAACATCATCGAAATGAGCAGAACGAGCTGTGTGCAGACATACCGGTGACTGGAAATCCGCCAAACCCCCATTTGTCCTTCAGTTCTTTGGCCTCAGCGACAGTGGTCTTTTGGGAGAGGACGAGAGGCTCAGAGATGAAGCCATTCTCGTATCTCTTGACTTTGCGGACCATATCTGCCTGATCTTCCGCAGAACAATTGTGATGAATGACACCTAGGCCACCCAACAGAGCCATATGAATAGCCATATTCTCTTCTGTGACAGTGTCCATAGGAGAGGAGAGGAGCGGTGTCTTGAGGGAGATGCGTTTGGTGATCGGGGAGTCGAGTGCAACTTCAGAAGCGGCAAAACCTAACCACGTCAGGATGGCAGAGATCACCGCGTCAAAGAGGCCTACCGATATATCCCGGCTGGATGAGGAAGTCGTTGTATGTCAAGGCACCATTTTTCTTCGAGTCGAGCAAGTCGTGGACATCAAGACCATCGCGGGACTTGTACTCCTTGAGTACTTCGAGGGCATTTCGCCAGTCCAACTTCTCGAGGTCTCGGTTGAGAGGGACGCCATTGCTGGCAACATCTCCATTAGTGATGGGCATTTTGCGACTGGTGGAAGAACAGCACACGTCTATGAAACAGTGATACTGGGGGACAGGAAGGGGTTTCCCGAGAAAAAGAGAACGAGTAGAAAATTCGCGGTGTGAAACTTTTTTCAAGGGAGGGCGAGATGCGCTAAAACCAAAATGGAATGGCTCGTCCCCGCCCAAGAAAAGACACTGGCTACGATCAGTGATCGGTGTACGGAGAACAGACAGTCAGTCACTGCCAGACCATCATGACGGCACATCGCTGACCTGTTGATAAAGGAGGGTGTCAACTCGGGAGCAATGTAATTACTACCTGGAAACGCCTGAGGCTTCATGTATCGACGAGTCACTGATGGCCTTCTCTTCACAGGTAAGGTTTGTGGCAAACATGGCACAGTTGAATTTCCCTTAGCCAAAAGCCGTCATCGGTAACAGCTCAGATATATATTGTCGATGCCAACAGAAGCTGTGAAGTTTCGTAGAGGAGGGTTGGGGGATTGTTGACAGGATCAGTGGCGGCACCTGACAGAACTAAACACCTCGCTTCGAGATGCGAAGCAAGCGGCACCGTATCAAGCAAGACCCAGTAGAATAGTCTACCGCTCAGACAAGACCATCATGTGTATTAGATGTATCGGAAATAAAGAGTGCCTTTCCAGCTGACACCTAACTTGTATTCTGGGATGAATATCGCTGCCTAAGGCGTAGACTGAAATACTGTACGTACAATGGGTAGACACTGCGACATGGAATGCGTCAGACAGAATTATCCAGGTGAACCATTGGTATGGTCAGCCTTGGAAAACCATCGTCTGACTAAAGAGATTCCTCTTGCGTGCCAGCCAACCGCTTTCCTCCACCCCCGCTTGCTTGGACTATTCCAGATTCAGTACTGTCAACAAAAGATTCACAAGATGCCTGCTTCTTCTACCAGCTTGACCTTGAAGTGTCTTCATCACATTGTCCTTACAACCCGCAGGCGCAACGATTGTTGATCTTCCAAAAGTACCAGTTCATTTAATGCAGGATTATTGATTCAGATTCAGCCGCATCTGAGGATGCAATCGCCGTGTCAAACATTCTACGCATCCGAGCTTCTCGCACCTAACCTTTTATCGCGCTTTTCGGAATGTCCCAATACGCCCTGCGGCGAACGCAGACAGACATCTACTCTGGGAATCCCCAGCGGCAACCCTCGGTAGCCTCAACAGTATCGTCAGCCTATTCTGCCGCATCGAGTGCATTCCCTCCGAGTCGAACGAGCACGGTGACGTCGACCAATTCCAGCCTTTATTCGAGGGCGTCTCCAAATCACAAACGGGGAATCAGTGAAGCTGGAGAAATGACCCCAACGCGGTCATATAAAGGCCACAGCAGCGTTGAAAATAGTCCCGACCACGTCTACCGAAATGTCCGCCAAACATTGCGACCTCTGCCGCAAGCACCGTCGCCCAACGCAACTCCACGACGCCCGAGCGGTAACCACGTTCGGGCGCAGACGCTCGATCGATTCCCCCAAAACCATACTGAAGACATCTTTGTCGACAAGCACTTGCACGAACATCACTTTGAATCGCATCATTCAAGGCCACACCTCCACCATGCCGCTACCTCTCCGCATGGCAATACATTCAAAGCGCCTGATATACAAGAATTGCAAAAGTCATCGACGTCACATCTCAGAGCCTTGTCTAGATTTGCACAAGATGGAGACGCGGAAGAGTTTGGGATCACAGCCGCGGGCCACTCGGTCGTCGGCTTACACAATCGGAGGCAACTCAAACGAACTGATTCTATCGCTCCTGGTTCACGAGCAAAAGCTAAGAGCTATGGCTGGGGAGACAGAAACTGGATGGACAAACAGCGACAATTTCTCCAGGCCTATGAATACCTCTGTCACATAGGCGAAGCAAAGGAATGGATCGAGGACATTATTCACAAACCAATCCCTCCGATCGTGGAGCTAGAAGAGGGTCTGCGCAACGGTGTGACCCTCGCGGAGGTTGTCCAAGCATTCCATCCTGACCATAATCTCAAGATCTTTCGGAACCCCAAGCTACAATACAAACACTCGGACAATATCGTCATGTTCTTCCGCTTTCTCGAAGAGGTCGGCTTGCCAGATCTCTTCCGGTTTGAGCTTATTGATTTATACGAGAAGAAAAACATCCCGAAAGTCATTTACTGTATACACGCTCTGTCATGGCTTCTTTACAGGAAAGGCATGGTAGATTTCCGTATCGGCAACCTGGTTGGTCAACTCGAATTTGAGCATCACGAATTGGAACAGACACAGCGTGGCTTGGATAAAGCAGGCATTAGTATGCCGAGCTTCTCAGGTATGGGTGCCAGTTTTGGTGCCGAACCAGAGCCAGAGCCGGTTGAGACGGAAGATGAGCGCATCGAACGCGAGTTGCAGGAGCAGGAAGCTGCCGTGGTTGAATTTCAAGCCCAACTGAAAGGTGCACTGGTACGTCTACGGCTTGGGGATATGATGCAGCAGCTGTGGGATGCAGAAGAGGCTCTTGTCGACCTTCAGTCTCGTGTTCGTGGCGACTGGGCGAGACAAATTGCAGGCTATCGTTTGGACATGCAGCGTTTCGCAATAAATCTTCAGGCCTCCTGCCGTGGGTATCTAGCTCGGACCAGTCAACAGAAAAAGGAACAGCTTTGGAAGGCCCGCGAAAAGGATGTGTTGAAACTGCAGAGTCTTTTCAGGGCTTCACGAGTCAGAGCAGAGGCGAGCCAGACAAAATCTCAAACTCGCAAACATGACGCAGGCATACGCAGCCTTCAAGCCGCTATTCGTGGTGCTCTCTCCAGAAGAGATGTAATTGATCAATATGAAGAAACCAGGTCTTCTGAGAGGGAAGTCTTGCGGCTGCAAGCTGGAATTAGGGGCATGATGCAACGACAACAAATGAAGAGGAATCAACACGCACTCGATTTGCAGGCTCTTGCCATCACAGAATTACAAGCAAACGCAAGATCAATGATCACCCGGCTTACACAGTCCAGGATGCATGAGTCTTTGCAAGAGTGGTCTATCAACTGGACAACCCTGCAAGCCAATGCTCGCGCCGGTCGAGTACGGGGACATATCGCACAGATGAAGCAGAGGCTACGTGCGGAAAGTGCGTCTATCAGCCGATTCCAAGCTGCACTGAGGGGAGCCAATGCCAGAGAATCATATAGCTCATTGCAACTTGCTCTGCTTCGACAATCTCAAGCAGTCATACCCCTGCAGGCTACGATGCGCGGATTCACCTTGCGTCATCAGCTCCAGCAGCAGCGTGCGAACCTGGAACGACATGTTCCCAAGCTGGTCCACTTGCAATCAATGGCTCGAGGAGCAATTTCACGTTCACAGGTAGCTGATCTCCTCAACTCACTGGAAGACACTGCCGAAAGTGTTATTGAGCTACAATCTTCTATTCGCGCCATGCTCTGTCGCATTGGTGTGGCTAGTTTGCTAGGCGATCTTGATGTCCATGACGGAGCAATCACAGACTTGCAAGCCATCATCCGAGCAAGTGCTATCCGTTCCAGATTCCGAGAGAAACAACGCTTTTTCAAAGAGAACATGGAAAAGGTCGTCAAGATTCAGAGTGTTGTACGAGCAAAGATACAAGGCAAAGCTTATAAAAGCCTGACTTCCGGCAAGAATCCCCCAGTAGGGACACTCAAAGGTTTCGTCCACCTTCTAAACGATAGTGATTTTGACTTCGAAGAGGAGGTAGAGTTTGAACGACTCCGCAAAACTGTTGTGCAGCATGTCCGACAAAACGAGTTGGCCGACCAATATATTACACAGCTGGACATCAAGATTGCTCTCCTCGTCAAGAACAAAATCACTCTGGATGAGGTTGTGAAGCACCAGAGACACTTCGGTGGTCATGTTGGTGCACTACTTCCCAATTCTGATATTGCATCGAAAGACCCATTCGATTTGAAAGCACTCAACAAGACTTCTCGACGAAAGCTGGAACATTATCAAGAACTCTTCTTCCTGCTTCAGACTCAACCCCAGTATTTGGCACGGCTCTTTAGACGCATAAGAGAGCAGGCAACCGCTGAAAAAGAATGCGATCGCATCAAACATCTTGTGATGGGGCTATTCGGCTATGCTCAAAAGCGAAGAGAGGAATATTACCTTGTCAAGCTAATCGTGCGTTCCATCAAAGAAGAGGTCGATTGCTCGATGTCACTTCAGGATTACCTGAGGACAAATTCCTTTTCCAACAAACTCTTCAGTGGATACAGCAAATCGCCAAGAGACCGCAAGTTTTTGAGAGATATCTTGGGCCCCTTAGTGAAAGAGAACATCATCGACAACGCATCTCTCGATCTGGAGAGTGACCCATTGCAGATATACTTGTCAGCCATTAACAATGAGGAACTAAGAACAGGCCGACGAAGCCAGAGAGATCCAAATGTTCCACGGGAAGTTGCCATTCGCGATCCAGAAACCCGAGCAACATTCATTGCCCATATGCAGGATCTTAGGGACATTACTGACCAGTTCTTCCTCTGTATCGAAGACTGTCTGCACCGTATGCCTTTTGGAGTCCGCTTTGTTGTCCAGCAAACACACGAACACCTCCATGCTCGATTCCCTGGCGAAGACCACGAATTCGTGCTTCAACTCGTGGGACAATGGCTATGGCGTACATATTTACAACCTGCTCTTCTCGAGCCAGAAAAATTTGGTGTTGCAGATCGTGCAATGACCCAAGAACAAAAGCGTAACCTCGGGGAAATAGCCAAGGTATTGAACCAGGCGGCGTCAGGTCGTGAGTTTGGAGGGGACAATGTGTATCTCCAGCCATTGAACAATTACATCCGCGAATCCATTGATCGATTTGCGACGATCTGGCGACATGGTGAGTCTCTCTCTTTCCTGGTGCTATCTGAAGCCTTAACTGATCGGTCCCTCACAGTCATATCCATCCCGTCCGCAGAAGAACACTACGACATCGACGAGTTCAACGACCTCTATGCTAAGACGAAGCCTACACTGTACATCAAGATGGCCGACATATTTTCAATTCACAAATTGCTCACCCAGGAGATCAGTCTCATCTGCCCCAACCAAGATGATGTCCTTCGTGACACTCTTCGAGAGCTGGGTAGTGTCCAAAGCAGTGAAAGCGAATTGAAGGGTGTCAGTTCCAGTGAAATCAGTCTGACATTGAATCCTAAATTCCTCAACGCTGAAGATCCTGATGCAGATGTCAAGGCCCTCTTCACCGAAACGAAGCGATGTGTTCTCTACATTATTCGTATTCAGTCCGGCTCGAGTCTGCTTGAGATTCTGGTGAAACCTATCAGCCCCGGAAATGAGGAGAAATGGGAGGCCCTTGTTCGAGATGAACTTCAATCTGGGAACGGGCGACGGGGTGCTTATGCTGACGCCAGCACGCACCTGGATATATCCACCTTGACATATCCGGACCTCAAACGCATTGCTCTGGAAAATGTTCTCCAACTCGAATCAATAGGCCGGCTGACTCGAGCCAACCAGTACCAGGATCTGCTCAATACTATTGCTGTTGACATCCGGACCAAACACCGCCGCAGGTTGCAACGGCAAAGGGAACTCGAAAATGTGAAAACCACTTTGGCACGGCTTAACGAGCAAGCAGTGTATCTTGAGCAACAGCTCAAGACGTACAATGACTATATCGAACAGGCCATGGTGACACTACAGAACAAGAAAGGGAAGAAACGTTTCGTCATGCCCTTCACGAAGCAATGGGATCACGAAAGAGAGTTGCAACGATCCGGGCGCTCTTTTAAATTCGGTTCATACAAGTACTCGGCACGAACGTTACACAACAAAGGAGTGTTGGTCGAGTGGCGAGGATATCACGAGTCTCAATGGGACCGGGTTGATCTCACTGTCTCTTCCAACGAGGTCGGTGTCTTCACCATTGACGGCAGTTCAGGTAACATGATGATCCCTGGAGCAAACGCGCAAGTACCGCTGGACGATCTCTTGCAAGCACAATTCAACAACACACAGTTTATGGAGTTTTTTGAGGGGGCGCTCCGGGTTAATGTCAACTTATTCCTGCATTTAATTATGAAGAAATTTTATAATGAATGAGCCACGAACCACAATGAAGGCATTTGGAGCAGGGAAGCCAGTTGGAGAGGTGCGACGACTAGGACAGGATGATAGTTGCCTCGCTCGAAAGCTAGGAGATTGAATAGAAGTTCCTCTCGATGACTGATAGAGGCATAAGGTGCATACCAGGCTCTTCCCACTGGTGTTTCTTTCTTGCAATATACACATCTTCCTAGGCCACAAATGTTTCGCTTATTCCCTTACATAAATTATCTCCGTGTCAGTGGGATACAATAATGTATCGAACCATTATTTGGGGCCTCCGCACATGAACACCAGCGCAGACATGATATTTTCTTTCCGCACGGACACGTCGCTGCTGTCAAAATGATAAGAGAGCCAGCCTCCTGTCTCAGCGGCGTCACGGAATGCACCAATGCTCACTTACAAACTTAATAATGGCCCGCCAGGCACGGCAAGTTCGACAGATGCATTCCAGACCTTTCCAAGGCGCCCATCTTGCACGTTAGGTTGGTCTTGCATACCTGACCCCAAGGCCGTCTTGTTAGACCACGCACTACGGAACACCACATGACCGTCGTGAGGTAGCGTCCTCTACAGCTGTCACCTCTTGGTCTTTGACCGAATCCTTCGTCTTGATTGGGACGCCAAATCCACAACCACTTCCTGGTACTGTATAGATGGTCAACTGACTCGGGAGCACGAGCATACGAGGCTGTCGTCCCTCGGGACTTTGCGGTGCCACACACGCTCGTTACCAACCTTTCTGGAACTTCCTTCCGGCCCCCTGAAAGGAGGACAAAGTCACGAGGAACAACTTCTTGCGACGACCCTTGAGAATTCCAACCCAAAAGGTCTTGACGCAATGCATTCTAGTCTTGTTGCCAATCTATGCTGGAATGTCTCCATGCACATTCCTGAATTGCGGGCGCCAAACTCTCCGGCATGTGGGCAATCTGTGCACGCAGAAGGCGTATGACACAGTCACTTCAGGTACGAGCAAGGAAGATTCTGGGAAAATGGATTTCATACAGAACTACCAAACAGGTCGCTTACGCAGCGCGAAAACATTCCATTGGGGTTCAGACGGAAGGAGTTCTTGAGCAGCGTAGTTGGTGTGACACTTGGTGAACATGTTGCGCTCGTAACATTATTGGCCAACGAACGCGACAAGAGCGCAAGGACACATGCGACACATGTGCCATGGCTGGTTCACCGCTATTCCTGAGGTTGCATGCCGGAGAAAAATATCCACTAAACATTCAAACATGTCAGCCAGTTGACTGTAGTCCAGAGATCTGGTAAAGAGAGACACATCGTCTTTTCGGCCGTTGCTATACCTCTTCGGTGCGGCATCAAGACCAATGGCCATAGAAACAACCTAACGCGTGTGCCGCAAAGGTTTCAGGTGAAGCGTCCACGCGCTCGGGCCAAGGGAGGCTTTTCCTGGCGCATCCAGGCCAGCAAAACCAACCAAGCAGAGTCTTCCGACAAAGGGCACGGACGCGAATCCTGAATAACCTAGAAAGGCGAAGGCAGGAATGTGCCGTGTTCACCACTCGTACAAGATGCTGCGTGGACTATTCCAGATAGGCTGGCTTTTTGACAGCAGTCAGCAGCCAGCCACCGACTGATCGAACGATGAAATCAAAGAAGTATTCCATTCGCGGCTGCATTCCCTTTTCAACAAGTCATGAGGCGCCGGGTGAAGGTGGGTGGGCAACCCCTTTTTTTCTCTCCCTTTGTTCCTCATGGTTTTGATTTCACCCTAGCACGAGGCTGGGCGCAAGAAATATGCAGAGACGGCAAGAGGTAGCACTGGCAAGGATGTACAATACTCGTACAGTCTTTGTGGCGTGCACTTTGCCATTAAATATGGAGTCCGGAACGGCAAGGTACCAAAGCTTCACCTGCATGGCTCTTGGTTTCAGCTTTGAATACGAAGTTGATGTGGAAGATCGGGCGATCAGTTTCAGTGGATCGCCAACGGCAGGATATACTGGGATTCGTACTCGAACCTGAGATCGTGAGTATGTTGGGGGATCGAGAAGTCGTCATCATTGGCGCTGTCGCGTGCGGTTGGGGATGGCTTGTTGACAGGACGCGACTTCATGGCAGACTCGACACCATTAGGCATGCACTTTATACGAGGGAGTCGTAGGCCTCCGAGAATAGACACGGGAATGGTGTGTCTGGTCGCATCATCGATACAGCAAAGTCTTTGACACGATCAGTATCGAGGAAAGGGGGTTTCGGTGCGAAGGGACGTGAATTCGGTCGCAAACATGACCTTGTCTGTACGTGAACACAAGGCGACTACAAGTTACGAGTTGAGAGACCAGTTATTTTCGTGGATACGAATATGAGACCTGGCAAACTGCTGTTCACAGGCGAGAGGCTTCCCATGAGGTTGACGGAACTGTGGATTTCGGGGGGCCTTGTCAGTCAGTGCGAGTACGAGACGATGGGAAACTTGATGGACTTTGATATGGCAATCCGGGTCTCCAGTGACGTCTTTCGAATACTTGTACCAGGGTGGAACAAGGAAAATACTGGGTCTCTGTATAATGTTCAGTATGATCGTCGGTGGCTCAAGGGGCACACACCAAGGCATCAACCCGGTTCACTGACAGGTGTCTGTGCTGAGACTGATCAACTGCTGAGTATCGGGCTTGATGAGAATTCACCAGCCGATCGCAAGATGGAATGGCATGGGTTGAAATGAACCTGATGGTTTAGAAAGGAGGCTCTACTGTATAGAAACCAAATGTTCTGCTCATCCTTCGTCGTGTCTCAATAAGTGACCGGCAAACATCACACCATCATTTCCTCATTCGACACACTCCTTAAATTGGTGTTGCGTAGATCGTACACCAGCCGAGCTGCCCACGAAGCACGAAGCTGTTTCTTCATTCCTTTCCCATCCCCTGGGTAGCTACGAAGACGAAGACCAGGACCAGGACCAGGACCAATTGAACCATTTATACAAGCAGCTGCTTTGCTGCCACGATCTCTACTGTCATCGTAACGACGATTCTCTACCGCATCTCCTTGACACCACTATTGGCGCTTCAGCGGACCACTGCATCATATTTCGATCTTCTCACCCAGAGGATCCGTCACCATGGCTCGATTTGGATGGCGAGTGCCGACGCCGACGCCCACACCCACTGACGCTTGGTCATCATACTTTGACTCGTGGAAGACCGAGGACAAGGAGGTACCAACGACATTGGGGTATGAGCCGATGATCCTCGACGACGACCTTTACCTGGACAGCATCAATGTCAAATTCAACATCGATTTCGAGTTGGACTGGGAGATGGATTTCCAAGACACAAATCTCTACGAGTACGAGTATTCCACGACCAAGTTACGGGGTGTGAGCAACAGTAGGCGGTGCAATAAGGGCGGCCATGACGTCAATAGACACGCGCGGGTGGCTCGATTCCAGGGTCCAACAGGAGGCGCCAGGAACGAACTTAGGAGGGACCGAGAACGAGCGCGCATCAGCCACGAGTATCCCGGTTACCACGCCTATCACGACGCCTATAGGGGACGCTACGGGGGACGCTATGAGGACGTCGATGGGGATCATCCCCCCGAATCTCTCAACGACCACGCCTATCCCTGCGCCTATAGGGCCCAGCACAACAACCGAGTAAGTGCAGTGACCACTCGTCCCAGATCTCTCATCCTTTGCTTTCCCCCCCCACCAAACTACGTCAACGGCTACGTCGTCTGGCTCCATTTCTGGCCTTGCATCATCACTTTACCCAGTTGATTTCGCCCTTTCATTCACAGTTGATTCCCTACGAGTACTTCCGTCTTCCCTATTACAGTGCGGGCAATCAATTCCTACTCTGTAGTTACTCCTCCACCTCCATTCGATTCCATCTCATCCCAAATCTCATCTGCCTGCCCTCATTCCCCTCTCCCACAACTCTCTCAATTTCACCCTCTCCTGCATTTCTCCCCAACTCGACTAAATCTCGCTGCAACAATCCTCTCGCACTAGTCAAGACTTGTGCGAGATATCACTCCATACTTGCTGCACACTCATCCGGCCTCCACCTGCACCGTCGCTTATTCATCATCGCCTCGCGAGATCTGGACCACTCGACAGTCCCTGCGTTCCCGCGCCTTCCCAGAAACTGCAGTCCAACTTGAACCTTTGTCTGCACTTTTTCTACCGTCCGACCATCTCTTCTCACCAGCGTCCCTCCTCTTTCCTCTTTCATTTGTCATCCCCCAACTTCTCCTTCTCTTGCGACGCTTCAGGGTGTCTTCTTCATCGTCGACACTGCTTGACATTCTCTCTGAACGTCGCTAAACATGAGCACCATTCAGAACCTCAAAAACTTCATACGTCATGGCAAGCAAGCCCGCGTGGCTGAGCCTCCCCGCGATCAACCGACCACCAACGTCTCAAATGTCCACGCTCAACCCCAGAAATATCACCATGGCATAACGGAGCCTGCTGGCGTCCAGAGGCAACAACACAATCACCACCAAGTCCAGCCGCATCCCGGCGAGTACTCGGTAGCCGCCGTTGACAATCGGAATGTCGCCGCGCAGGCTGGAGCTGCGGCTGCCAACCAACAAGGCAAACAACAAAAAATCCACCAGTCCGATATCGAAGCTATCGTCGCCGAAGAGAGGGAGAAAGCCGGGCAGATGCCCAGGTATCCGGGCTTAGAAAGATACATCCTGATCGAAAAGATGGGCGACGGCGCCTTCAGTAACGTCTACAAGGCCAGAGATACGCAGACACATGATGAAGTCGCCATCAAGGTGGTGCGAAAGTTTGAGATGAACTCGAATCAGGTATGCTCGGAGTCCAGGCACCTCCAGACCAACCCATTTCCTTATTTTTTCACCCCCCCTTTTCTGCACTTCATTCCGCATTCTCACGTCCTCCAATGTTCTGTCCCAGAAACACAACCAACTTTCTGACCCCTAGGGCGACGCACACCTGCATCCGAACTTCAAGAAGCAGCCAAAGGGCGTGGAGGTGCGCTTCTCCACTCCTACCTTTGAACCCTTCGAACTCCTCGTCGAATTTTACTCCTCCCTGCCTCTGCGAACCATACATCCTCTCCATATACAGGTACTGACTTTTGTTATAGCGAGCAAACATTCTGAAAGAGGTCCAGATCATGCGACAACTTGATCATCCCAATATCGTCCGACTGATTGACTTTTCCGAATCGAGGCAATATTACTATATCGTGCTTGAGCTGTGCCCTGGAGGCGAATTGTTCCATCAAATCGTTCGTTTGACCTATTTCAGCGAAGACCTGAGTCGTCATGTCATTACTCAAGTCGCAAAAGCATTGCTGTATTTGCATGAAGAATGTGGCGTCGTCCATCGGTACGTGTGGCTCGTTTCGACGTCAAAAAGGACATGTACTAACCTCCGCATAGCGATATTAAACCAGAAAACTTACTCTTCTACCCTGTTCCATTTGTTCCTACTCGGAACCCAAAGCCCAGAGGCCCGGACGACGAAGACAAGGCCGACGAAGGTGAATTCATTCATGGCGTTGGTGCCGGTGGCATTGGTCGGATCAAAATTGCCGATTTTGGTCTTTCCAAGGTCATCTGGGACTCTCAAACCATGACGCCTTGTGGAACGGTCGGTTATACCGCTCCAGAAATCGTCAAAGACGAACGATACAGCAAATCAGTCGACATGTGGGCCCTTGGCTGTGTCCTTTATACGCTGCTTTGCGGCTTTCCTCCTTTCTACGATGAGTCGATCCAAGTATTGACCGAAAAGGTCGCACGAGGTCAATATACCTTCCTCTCCCCATGGTGGGACGACATTTCCAAGTCAGCACAAGACCTAGTGTCTCATCTGCTCACCGTCAACCCCGATAAACGATTTACTATCGAACAATTCTTGGCACACCCTTGGATTAGAAACGTTCAAGAGCCAACCTACGCTGCAGCCGATGCGCCACCCCTGGCAACCCCTCTTGCCGTGAGACAAAAGGAATGGGCTCAGGCCGGCAATCTGCCCGCAGATATCTATGGCATCGGAACCCCGGGTACCCCTGGCAAACGAGCCGATTTCCGATCCCCAGGAGCCGTTAATTTGCGAGAAGTGTTTGATGTCGGTTATGCTGTGCATAGACAGGAGGAAGAAGCCAAGAGAAGAAAGAACTTTAAGCAAGGGTACCGCGGTGCTGGTATGCCAGGAGGTCTGAATCCGCTGAACGAGGACGACTTTGACGAAGATGATGACTATGAAGAGGAAGTTTCGAGCAAGGTTCCCAAAGCACAACAGCCATCGGATGTGTCAAGTATGGAAGCGAAGATGCGAACGACGAATTTGGGCAACCAACCGTCTGCAGCTGCTCAAGCCCGGGCTGCCGCGGCGCCCCCTGCACGGAGTCAACAACAACAACAACAACCCCAGGAGAGAGGTTATGGCCAGCACAGTGCTGCCGTTGCCGCTGCAGCCAAGAGGGACGTTGGTCGGAGAAATAAGCAGCCGTTCGAATTGAGTCTGGATAATTCCACCTTGCTGGGCAGGAGGAACAAGATGGGTGGTAATGCTGCTGCTGCTCCTTCAAAGTTGAGAGAACAAATTAGCGCGAGATAGCAGTGAGTGAGCGGGCCGTTTGGCCAACGGAGCTATGGTTGCACACTCGATTGGTCGGCACTTGTTGGAGTGAGTCCCAGATTGAGCTGAAGAATCGGCTGGACATCATGAGCGCTTTTCCTTTTAATCATATGTTTGTACACAGCGCACGGTAGTACTACGCCTTTCCAGGCTGGGTTTTGATGAATTTAGAAACATGACATGAACGACCTTTTCGAGGCATGACTTTTCGTTTGTCCTTCATCCTGGCTACTTGTTTCCATTGCTTTAGCTCATTCTGACGCACTGTAGATTGTTCGATGGACGAGGTTCTTTTGGTAAACGCAACGATGGTGACGTATGGTAAGCCATTGCGGTGACATGGACGTTTATGTTATCAAGTGTGCGATGCAACGGCTTAGTCCATTCGGCAGCAAGGGACTGTTGGAGGAGCGAGTGCACTTTGGATGTTGTTCTAGGATTGGTGGTTTTGGTACCTCGTTCCGAGCAAGAAGTCGGAATTCAAAACTGGACAGCACCTACTTGTAGTTAGGTACTTCTTCGCGGCCCGCATGTCATTTTGGGTGATATTGTAAATGTACTTTTAGATAGGCGATATGTAGTACTACTATTACGGAGTACTATGGAGTGACCTTCATATTTTAGTGCTGAACGAGTACGCTCTGTCGAATTGAAAGAGATCAAAGCAAGACCTCATTCGGTACGAGTAATGGATACTATGGGAGGGAAAGAGGAAAAAATCTCACCCAACTGTCGCGTGTCTGGAGTTCACGGTCATTGACACTCCGTATGATTAAATCTCACATCCATGTTCGGGTTCGAACATGGATCTAATCAAAGTCAATATTGATAGATCTACTCTACTGGACTCGTATCTATCTTCTATGTGGGCAAAAATGTGGGAGTGAAAGCTCGAGTTTACTTGGTACATCTACTCCATACCTTTTAGTTGCTCCCACATCACCTCGTACACCCCCCAATTGCCTCTTTTTTCTGCTACAGTAAAAGCGGACTTGGACGGACTTGGCCGCCCTGGAGACCTCCATGTCTAGGGTCCGCGGTGTATTGGTAATATCGATCCCACCTTTTCTGTTGATGTAAGTACGATACGCTTTGTACGGAGACTGACTGTATCTTTCTTTTTCTCTTTCTCTTTTTTCGATGACTGCATAGACTTGTTTCTTCTTGCGACCCTCCGACACAAACTACTACTTGGAAGTTGTACATACCTCAGTATATAATACCCGACAAAGACCAGATTTCAAACGCTTCACAACCACACGGATATCACCATCGGAGCAAACGGCAAACAAAATTCTTACTTGCAACAACCTGGGTGGGGATCGGATAAAAAGTAAAGGTCCATGACTTTTGAGCCGACGGAGAAGGAAACATCCCACGGAACTCCCCTGCGCGAAGAAGTCCAGGACGAAAGCCGACACGCGACGACTCGGTCTCATTCAGGACGGGCTTCTGCATGGTTCGAGGACAACGAGGGCGTTCGTCCTCAAGAAGGTCGAGGGCTTGTCGGTGACGAGAAGAAACCTTCATGGCACGAAAACGAAAAGGCCATTGTCTGCAACGAGCGGGACGACGACTGTCAGGATGATTATGGCGCCACGGATAGTTCCCATGAGACGTCGGAACTTCGAGATCTTCGACGACATCGATCCAGTCTAGAATGTCGAGAGAACACGGCCTTGTCTTCGGTCGCCGCGGCCCCATTCACGCCTTACAGTCTCTGCGACGGCGACCAGGCCAAAATCCATTATCATGGCTCGGGGGGCTCGTCGACACACCGTCGACGTCATTCGTCGGGAAGCTGCACATCCACACTGCGAGAAGTGCCGAGTAACCTTGCAAATGCGAGTCGGCAGACGACAGATGGCTATGGAAACACATATCCCGAAGGTGGGAGAGAGGCGTGGCTTTGTGTGTTTGGTTCGTTCTGTGGGTTGGTGGCTTCTCTTGGGTAAGTACTGAATTCACATCGCCACTCCAAGTACAACGAACGTACCAAAAGAAACTATAAACGTACAAAGGCACCAAGTCAACCAAACTTACTGACGACTTGAACCAGGATGATAAATACTATCGGTATATACCAGGCGTATCTCTCGACCCATCAACTCAAAGACTACTCCGAGAGTACTGTCGGGTGGATTTTCGGCATCTACGCCTTCCTGTCCTTCTTCTTCGGCATCCAGATCGGACCCATCTTCGACGCCAAGGGTCCGCGCTACCTCATACTCTCAGGCTCGGTGCTGCTCACAGCCGCCATGTTGATCCTGGGCGTGTGCCGCGAGTACTGGCACTTCTTGGTCACCATCGGCGTCATGTGTGGCATGGGGACTTCGCTCATCTTCACCCCGGCCATCGCGGCCGTGGGGCATTTCTTCCTGCACAAGAGGGGACAGGCCACGGGGCTGGCCGCCACCGGGGGGTCCCTGGGCGGCATCATCTTCCCGCTCATGTTGCAGTCCCTCTTCCCCAGGATCGGATGGGCGTGGTCGACCCGGGTCGTCGCCCTGATCGATCTGGTCCTCTTCGTTTTTGCCAACTTATTCATCAAGTCTCGGCTACCCCCCCGCAAGGCCACCAAGGAGAACATCCTCCCGGACTTCCGCATCTTCCGAGACCCCGTCTTCGCCCTGACGACGGCGGGCACCTTCTTCATCGAGTGGGGCATCTTCGTGCCCCTGACCTACCTCAGCAGTTACATGTTGAGTTACGGCACCTCGACCGACTTCTCCTACCAGATGCTCGCCATCCTGAACGTCGGGTCCTGCTTCGGCCGGTACTTCCCGGGCTTCGCGGCCGACAAGATCGGCAGGTTCAACTCCATGATCGTCACCATCGGTCTGTGCCTCGTCACGACGCTGGCCCTCTGGCTGCCGGCCGACGGGTCCGTCCCCCTCGTCGTCGTCTACGCCTTGCTGTTTGGCTTCGCGTCGGGGTCCGGTATCTCGTTGACCCCGGTATGCGTCGGCCAGCTCTGCAGGGTGGAAAACTACGGCCGGTACTACGCGACCTGCTACACCGTGGTGTCGTTTGGGTCGTTGACCGGCATCCCGATCGCCGGCCAGTTGGTGACGAAAGCCCATGGCAAATACTGGGGTCTGATCGCGTTCAACGGATGCGCCTACACCGCGTCCCTGGCGATGTTCATCGCCGCCAGAGTGGTGGGCGCAGGGTGGAAGGTCAAAAAGGTATATTGATATCGGTCGATCCGGATTAGTAGTACGTAAGTCACGAGCATTATACATACGAGGCGTCGAGCGATCTTTGTAAATAGCATCATGTACATACGCATAATTTTTTCAAAAATGCGACACACATGGAATTATTCATAAGTGAATTTATCGTACAACTTCAGTGCCATCTCCGCCTCCTTATGAATACTGGGAATCGACCAAAACCCCCCCGCAAAATGTTGCACGATAATACGAGAATGTCCCTTGTTAATTTGGGGGCCAGAGTCTTGAAGCTTCCCGTCTAAAACATGGTCCAACATCAGCTGAAGAGCTATTGGAAATTTTCGACATTATTGTTCGAGTCTTGAAACATTTACAATTCAGTTTCAAGGGGTTTGTATTTTCGCCTGATCTCAATGCTCTCTGCAAAACATCAGCAGCCCCCGGGGCACTGATGGCGACCAAACATTGAAAACCTTCGACGACTCCGGAACTTGATGACGAAGCAAGATGGATGACCGAGGTTTCATTCTCGACAGCGACGCATCTCCCCAAGACGTTTACAGTACCTTGCAGTCCGACGAGATTCGCACGTTACTCGTTGAGCCTGGATCCAAGGGAAGTCCCATCGTCTGCGAGCTGCAAGTGATTCCTTCACCGCGGAGCAATCAGTATGAGGCTTTGTCTTATGTGTGGGGGGACACGGCCAAGTCGACCTCCATCTCTTGCAATGGGTTCAAGTTTCCAGTCACGGAATCGCTACATTCGGCTCTCCTCCACCTACGCTACGCGGACTCTTGGAGGCGACTGTGGGTGGATCAGCTCGGTATAAATCAAGCATCCCAAAGTGAAGTCATGAAGCAGGTCAGCTTGATGGGCACGATTTACTCTTCCGCCAGTCGTGTCATCGTCTGGCTGGGGAGGCACGACAGGAAGATGGCGAGGGCGTGGAATGTCCTACAGGAAACCACCCTGACCTCGAGTCTGGTCCGTTCCGACTTTTTGTCACCCTCCTCCTCGGCGTCGTCGCCGCCGTCGCGGTCGTCAGTGACTACTCCTCAAAAGAGGCCTTCTGGATCTCGGTGGTCAAGCAGCAGCAACTCCTCAATCTCCAAATACTCCTCCAACAAACGGGCGTCATCGTCACGAGAAAGTCTTCCTTACTCCAAACGGGCATCGTCTTCACGAGAAAGTCTTGCTTCTTCTGCTTCCAGTCTCAATAGCCTGACGCCAAAACGACCGCCGAATAGACGCCACGATACGCCTCCTGGCCTGAGGAGTGTCCTCTCAATATTTCAACATGTCTGGTTCCACCGCAAATGGACCTTTCAAGAGATTATTCTCGCAAAAGCGGCAATCATATGCTCTGGTGATATGGAGATGGCGTGGAGTGATCTTACCATGTGGTATTTTCATTACGCATCAAAACTCCGCAGCACGAGCATCCTGTATGACTCGCAGGGCTTCTTCGAGAATATCATGGATGTCCGAAGTGAATTGGGCAAAGGAAGCTTGAGACTGAGTAACTTGCTCATGGTGACGAGGCCCAGGTTGAGCACCAAACCCGAAGACGCAGTCTACGCCCTTTTGGGATTGATGCCAGACTTGGTGGACTCGTTGGACATGGGTTTGTCGACAGGTTGTGGGGATGTGGTTTCGTCCCATCGGGATCACCTCTATCAACTCTACCTGGCTGCTCTGCGATATTGCCTCGGGAGGGAGAACGACCTTGCCATCTTGAGCGCCGCAGGGGTGTACAAAGGGAATACGCATCCAAATGACTGGCCATCATGGTTGCCCGACTGGAGACAGCAGCTGCCACTGCGGCCGTTGATACTGACCGAACAACATGAGCTCGGGCCGGAAGCAGCATTTGACGAAGAGACTTTCGGGGGTGTCGTACCCAAGGATTCTTCGCAGCAAGAACCGGTGTACGAGTTCAAATGCCGTCCTCCTCCCAACGATTCTGCTTCCGTGTTGCGCCAACACCTGGCTGTTCGCGGGGTTCGTTTAGGCTGCGTTGTAACTCGTACAGCGTCTTGGCCGAGTACGTTCTTCGTGGCTGATCCTGTAGCATTGGGATCTTTGGATAAGGCAGGCGAACAAGCAGGGGGAGGCGAGTTCGCTCGAGCACTATCATCTCTGACATCACGGACTCAGGAGTCTCGTCTTCTTCACAAGTCTGCGGCAGAAACTTCACAGACGTATTCCCAGAACCTCATTACACAGTCTCTCAAGAATGATTCTCGATGTCAACCCATCCGAACTTCATCAATGGCAGAGACGGGAGACTGGATTTGCGCTCTGAAGGGCGGACGTGTGCTGTACATCCTCCGCCCAGCCAACGATCCTGGGTCTCCAGATCAGCGACACCCTCAACACCGTGGCAGGTTGTCGAATGTGCTCCGGACCTCTATGCCCGTGACTACGGCGTCGGCCCCCGAGAAAGAATCATCGGATCATCGATGCAATTTCATTGGCGAATGTGCCATCCACGGTATCAGACCAGGTGATATCCTGGACCCAGAACCACGATTGATGTCGTTTGAACTGGTGTGAGTATCCTGCTACGGTTCTTTTGCTGCCAATGAAAGTGACCAGATCGAGGCCGGAACATTCCGGCCTCGACCAATCAAGTCTGTCCGAGTCCAGATACGCCAATCACGTGTCAGGCTCCAGGTTCGCGCTGATATTCCGGCCAGAGCAATCACAATGAAGCGACTGTTGTGTCTTTGCGTTTCAGAAAAGATACCATTACTCAACAATAAAACGGTTGAGGAGGGGCATGGTGGGCTTCTCCATTTCGACTCACACAATTTTCCCTGCTCGACTGCTGAGTAAATTGCACATGAGCGGTCATCCTGGGGACCAACATCACTGCTGCAAGAAGTATTTTCTTGGATCAAGACAACCACGCCTTACAATCGAGGGTGTAAAACCTTGACGACCATCATGATACTCTTGAGGATATTTGAAACGCCAGTCATCCTCATACAATCTGCTGAAATTTGTATGGGAATAGCGCAGTGTCGAATCACGTGCCAAGACAAGGCTGTACGCTCCTTGAGAACAAACACAATTCGAGAAACAACAATTTGGATTCGTCTACCAGCGTCGCTTGACATGACGGTAGGAGAAAAAGTCTTTTGTTGGATTGTTGATGACCCAAAACCCCGCTGACAACGTCGCTTTTCTCCTATCTGACGGACCCATTTGATGAGGGATTGTGGCCGGAATTAGAACCGGCCACGATGTATATATGAGTGCCTGTGCCCGGTTTCCTGTTTGCGAGATTCGCCCTCTGGTCTGAACACACCGCCTCATACTTGAAAAGGCAAAATCAGCGAATTCATCAAAATTTCCTCAATTTAACCAGACCATTACGAGTGGTGGACAGAATCCGTGTCTTTTCCTTTCACTCATCATGTCTTACCTTGCAGACGCACCGCCGTTGCCTCCATTGTCGACCTTGTTCCCTCATCTTCATTCCGATGCAAAGAACATTCCTCCATCCACCGACCCTTTTACGATCACGACGACAACTGGGTTCCTACCATGTCGTACTCCATTACGTCGACTGCCGGCACAGTTCGATGCAATGTCCGACATCCTCGACGAGATGCCCATCATGAAGGCCGACGGCACTCCTGGTCTAGTGGCCAAGTTCCAGCTCGGTCCTCTGATAGAATCTGGGAAACTACCCGACCTCACGTCGTGTATCGACGATTTACGAGTGTCCAAGGACGAGTACGACCTTGAAGCCATTACAGCTCTCTTCCGCGACTACAGTTTCTTGGCCAGTGCATACCTGCTGGAACCCTGCTGGGAGAGTTGGTCCAAGGACAACAACGCTGGATACGGTCTGGGTAGACCTGTTTTGCCTCGATGCATTGCTTCACCTCTCGTGAAAGCCGCCGACATGTGAGTCCTTTTTTTACCTCGAACATGATTGCTGTTTTCCGTTTCTTTTTTATTATCGTCTCGTTTTGTAATTGTAATTGTGCCCGTTAAGGCGTTGACAATTTGTCTTCTTCAGTCTCGACATCCCACCGTTCATGTCTTACGCCGCGTCGTACGCCTTGTACAATTACCACCTCGTCGATTCCGGGTTGGGTGCCGGCGTGTATGAGAACCTAAGACTCATCCGGGCCTTTGAACATGGCCTGGACCCGAAGAGTTCCGAGGCCGGATTCATCTTGACTCACGTCCACATGGTTCAGGAGACGGGACCGTTGATTCAAGGCGCCACCGACCTTTTGAGTACCATCGAAAAGTCCCCGGCGGACACCGACGCCGCCGTTTCCGCTTTCCGGACCATGTTGACCGCCATGAAGCGCATCGAAGAACACATGGAACAAATGTGGTCTCACTCTCTACCAAAGGACTACATCTCTTACCGCACCTTCATCTTCGGCATCACCTCGCAGTCCATGTTCCCCGACGGTGTCATCTACGAGGGTACGAGGTACGGCGACGACAAACCTCTGTACTTTCGAGGCGAGTCCGGGGCCAACGACAGCATCATACCGTTGTTGGATCATCTCTTGGAGATCCCCATGCCCAGCAACCCACTCACGGACATCCTCAAGGACTTTAGACAGTACCGACCGAAACCGCACCGGGAATTTTTGGCCTGGGTCATGAGTAAGAGTGGTGAGGTCGGGGTGAAAGAGTATTGTACTGGCACGAAAACAAAAGAGAAAGATGATAATTCTTCTTCGTCTTCTGAATCCTCGGCTCTACTTCTCACGACACTATATCTCAAACTTTTGGAACACGTCCGAAGTTTCCGTTGGCGTCATTGGATGTTTGCCAGGGAGTACATCATCAAACGTACCCCCCATCCTACCGCGACGGGTGGAAGTCCCATCGTCACCTGGTTGCCCAATCAACTCTTCGCCGTCATGGATCTGATGGAGTCGGTCTACATCGAAAGTGGGTTGAAGGGTATCGTCGAGAGTCGAGAAGTCGGTGGTACCGGTCAAAGTCCCGAATTCAAGGCGGTCAAGGAAATCATGGACAACGCCATCATGCAGAGAGAGAAGTTGGACAAGGAGGTCAAGAAGTTTTGTTCAGAGAGGGGTGCATGATTTTGACACTGATCGAGTGAGAGATTGGAGATTTAGGGTGATTTTGGTTCTTTCGAGCAAGCAAGGAAGTAGACAAGGATGGAGTAAAGGATGCCAGGAATGTCAATTTTTGTAGTTCCATTTCCTCGTCGCGCCTTTTCCAAGCCACAACAATTCCCCGTGCCAATTCATTTCCAACATCAAGATCCAATCTGGCCAAACTTCAGTGCAGGCCAGAACAAGGAGTCTTATGAGAACGCTGGCTTCAGTAATTTCTTCTTTTTCAAAACCAAAAGAAGAATCAATCGTGTTCGGATGGTTTTTGTTCATTTCACCAATTCTCCTTGATCAGTCTCCAGGCCGCACAAGTACCGATTGTGACCATCATGGCGTGAGACCAGAATGGTTTGTTTCCGATGATGCCGCCTCCACCACCCGTTGAGGGAGTCCTAGCAGAAAGTGTCGTCCCTATCAAACCCATCGGGGTAGAACAAGCTATGACCACACTCACCGCCTTCCAATCGCCCAAAAACACCAACACGGCCACGGAAAGACCGATCATCAATTGACTACCGGCCAACAAATAAACGTAGACGTTCAAGGGTCTGTCTCGCGGTTGTGGGAAGCCTGCTCGTTCGGCTACGTGATGAGCGGCGGGTGTAAAGGTGGCCAAGGCGATGGATAGGAGCATGAACGAATAGACGTATGCCCAGACGTATGGCCATGCGGAGATGATGGTGGCGGCTGTTGTTGTTGAGGATATTTTGTCCATGGAAATCATGGTTGACGATGATGACGACGGTATAGTACTGGTAATGGTGGTTGTGAGACGATGATACTCTTATGGTGCGTTGTCGCTTGCTTTGTTTTTCTCTCGTTCGACAAGAAAAATGACCGCTCCGATGGTCAAGTAGAAGATCTTGGTACGGATGGATTTTGATCATAGTTTGAAGTTCCAGACTGGAACATCTACGGAAGCCCTTGATGAGTGAATAATTCGTATCTCGGTTATGTGCTTACATTTGATCAACGTCAGGCCTTCCAACCCAGATAAATCATCAACTCGTGCAGTATCCACCGAACCACATTCTCTAGTTCAGGTAAAATAGTCAGATGTTGTACTCCGTACTGAGTCGTACTTTATGAACCGAGTATGTCGGACCGAAAATGATATCCGTACTCCGTAGATTGTTGAGATAGGTAACTCGATAATACTTCCATCCCAAATGCAGTAGTTGAGGCCCCTGGATCTTTCAGCCAGTAGTAGATTCTCACAACATACTCGTAATGCATTGTCCTCTCTCTCTCTCCCCCCCCCCCTTTCTCTCTCACTTTGCCGTCATCTCATTATCCAATTTTCATGCTCAATCACACAACGATTGAACAAACCTCACACATTCACATTCAGTATTATCTCACGGTGGTTTGTGTGCATTCAGTGTCCTGCGCCTCTCTGATCTTTTCCTCATGGATATTGCCTGGTAGAGATGCTTCTCCTCACCTTGATTGACGGCTCACTCATTCTCCGTGTGGTGTCGGGCGGTGTCTTTTTCGCTCACCAATTGATCGACAATACAGCAACCTCGCCCTCCGTGATGTGGACTCGTTCGTACTTTCATCTCACTTGCCTGTTCAAACTTGTCACTGTTGCGACTGACTGTACAAGTGAAGTGCCCATTATCGCTAAGCCAAATTCCATCACTGCAGCACTCCATTGTAGCTTCACTGTCGTAGACAATGTCAGCCTAGAGAGTCGCGACTCACGCTGCCTCCTTGTTAGGAAGGCGGTGCGAATTGAATTTTCCCTCTCACGGTCGTCACGGTCGATCTCGCCGCAGCCATCGTCGCAATGAAAAAACATATAAATATTTGTTTCTTTCTCTCACATATCGCTCTCTCTTCTTCTCTTTTCATAACATCATAAAATATATATATCAAAGTCAATCGTCACAACAAAACACCACAAGGTGTGTTCCTTCGTGTCTGGCTGTGAACAGAAGGAACACACCTTGTGGTGTTATCTTGTCTGAGAACCGACACAGGCGACGCTGGTCTGGAACCTCTTTTTCTCGTCGCGTCATTTCAACGTCACACTGACACCGACTAGACACAGTTCAGTGCCAATCGGGTGCACTTCTCAGCCTGACTGTGGTTCGCTTTCAAGGAACAAAAGTGGCGGTGGTCGCTGCTGTTTTCGTGTCATCTGTGAGTCGTCATCCCATCGGATCTCTCACTTTACCTGTACCCAGACCAAAGCTAACACATCATGGTTTTGCAGCAGATCGAAGTAGTGAGCCCTTTGCTGCTCTGGCCCCTCCGTGTTTGCTGGTACTGAGAGGCTGCGTTCGAGGATGGCTACGCTCAATTGCAATTCCTATTCAGCGCCATCCATGAAGAACCCTCTCTAGCCAGCAAATGATGGAGCAATACATGGTCCTCCAGAGGATGGTGTTCTCAGAAAAGAGCCGACCTTTGTGGCATACCTTTCAAGCCGATAGACCATCTCTGCTTCCACATGAAAGCTCTCATTTTTGTGGCCAATTTAACGAGCCAGCGGACAATCGAACAATTCGAGATTGGGCCTGAGATCTCGTCCACAGTACAGAGCCGATCACTCGTCGCCAATTTATCTAGCCAGAAGACTGTCGCAGCTGGGACGGCTCCTTCAAGAAAACTCTGCGATCGAGGTCGATATGATCATTCCATTGGAATCACCGCAAGTTGACGATCGAGACGATCAGAGCTCCGGCGACCTAAGTCAGCCACCTTTTTTGCATGATTGCGGTAAATATATAAATTTCATTTGGTGGAGAGGTCAACCACAACGACTAGTATGTTGATCCTTTCTGCCGGAATCACTGTGTTGCTGACATTTCCCAGCTGGCAAAATCAATGTTCAGTTGCGTCTGCATCGACAAAGCTCCCTTGCCAGCCTTGAGCTATCAGTTCGCCAAGTTTGGGTATGAGTGTCGAGTGGTGACAATTTTGAATCTAACCATACACTTTGTTCAAGGTTGATTACATTGCAATCCCTCGGTTGATTGAACGCTCATATTGACTGATACTGGCTTTGGTCAAGTCATTGCAGCTTGTGTTGTGGTCTTGATATTGGTTTTGGTCAAGTCATTGCGACGTGTGGTGGCCTCGATACAGCTTGACTGTCCGCTCGTCACCGGAATCTTCTTGAACCCTTTGAGGATTTCGCCTGCCATGATGGCTGGAGATCTCGCGTCCCCTTGTGAATGAGAATCAGCAATTGACAATGGTGAATATCACGCAAATGCTATCATCAAACTTTTCATCTCACAAAAGAGACCGCCAATTCACTGTCGTTGATTGAGATTTCACCCCGATCAAAATTGAGAATAGACTCACCAAAGTCAGCCTCAACAAAAGATCATTTTCAATCCATTCGACTCCTGGTGAAGTGACAATTTTCAAGGACAGATTAAAAAGTGATCATCAAGGTCACTGTCGTTCCAAAATCTCATCGTCAACCATCGAGATCCATCAAAGCGAAAAGATCAATCTGAGGTCGACTCAACAAAATGTCAAGCCAAGAAAGCGAGCCCAACCACAAGAGGCGTCGGACCAATGCTGCAGCGCCACATGGCCAGAGACAGGGTCGAGATACTCCTCAGGAGCGTCAGCAAGAGAGTGGAAGTGGTGACGGTCAACAACAGGTTCTGGGAAGAGAGCAGCCGGCAGGTACGTCAGCCACTCCTGCGCCTGTCCAGCGTCCTCTAGCAGGGACCTTTGCAGGGCCGGCCGGTCGATGGAGACAATACACCCAGAGAGAAGTTGACGCGTATCACGGTTTGCTGATGCTTCGATACGGACCGATCGTCGATTTCCAGAGAAGGGGAAATCCGACGCAACTCACCATGTCTTCTCCCTCTCACCTGCCGGTGGCGGTGGGTTCGGGGATCACGAGTGAGAATCGAGCCTCGAGGAGTACCGATGACGGAACCGTGGTCACTACCGCCACTAGCAGCAACACCAACGCCGCCACTACCACCACGATGGGACCACCTCCACGGCCTACCACAGTTCACCCACAGCAAGGAGGTTTGACAAAAACAACACAGCCCAATCACGAAAGCCAGGGCAAGGGCAAGGGCAAGGGCAAAAGAAAGCCCAAACCGCCAGCGAAGAGATACTCCTGCTACCACTGCCACTACACTGCGCTCGGAGTGACGTACGTGTGTCGACACCTACAGAACAAGCATGGCGTGGCGCCAGACCAGGTGGACGTTGCCCGTATTCGAGCCTCGGAGGTGCAGTGTTTGTGGTAGGACACGAACAGTTGAATAAGTGAATGAATTAATGATACCTGGTGGGGGGGTGTGCTTGTTGGTCGAATTTATTCTTCAAGCAACCATCGAAATGGGAGAGTTTGGGGGAGTCCCTTCTTCGTCGAGTAAGCTTCAATACAGGTGACCTTGGGATCAGTAGGCCATATGGCCGAACAACCAGGCGAGTCCTTGAGGGCGAACCCGGCAAGTTGGCTCTCTCTCTCTCTCTTTCTCTGCCCTGGAGGTTTGGTTTGTGGCTAAGAAAGGAAGAAGAGGACGAGGCAGACATGGTGGAGCGGTGTTGATTCTTGATCGGCACTGGACAACAGATGTCTAGGGGTGTGCAGGGCGTTGAGAATCATGTTGAGAAGGAGAGGATGAAGATGGAGAGGAAGCCCAGATTCCGATATGGACACGGATAGGATCCGATGAAATGAGAAAACAAAAACCAAAAAAACTCTCCAGTCTTATGCTTTTAGCTCTCTTTCTTGCCATGGTTAGACTTTGGTTTGCCTTTGACCAGTGATCGCAGCACGAGCCAAATCCACCATATCGTATTTCCGGCCTTGCCTGACTCGTAGTCCTGTGACCGGTCACCGATATCTGCCATGGCGCAGACCAGGTCCGCCAACTCCTTCTGGACTTTGTGATGTAGGTATGCAGCCGTCAAGTCGAGACCATTCGTTATACCACCTGGATGCACACCAAAAAATGTGTCAGCACCGGGTAACGGAGAAAAGAACTGTGAGAGTCATGCGTTTTTGTAGTAAACGCCCGAAGGGTTAGGTAGATGGATGATCGAAAAGGAGACAAAGAGTGTTGTTAAACCCACCAGAAGTCCAAAGTCGTCCGTCTCTTTCCCACCTCCGATCGACAAAGTTGGCGGCCGGGAATTTTTCCTTCAGCTTGGGCTCTAGGCCCCTCGGACCCGTCGCCCTCTTGTGGTCCAACAATCCTGCGTAACCCGCGGTCAAACTCCCCGTGCAAATGACTAGGAAATCGGTCTCTCCCTTCTTCTTGTGTGCGTGGATGAAATCGACGACGGCCGCGTCCGGGACGACGCTGGGATCCGGGCCCGGGATGAGCAAGACGTCCAGTCGCCCCGGCTGTACCTCGGGCGAGGTGAGGGAGTCCGTGATGGGCAAAGTGGCGTCCGCCGTCATTGGCGCGTGCGTGCCTGGCCCGGATTGACCGATGTAGTGGAGAGAGACGGGGATGGCCAGGTCCAGCAACGGTTGAGGCAGTCCGCATGCCTTGAGGTATTCAGGCGTCAACATGCCGAAGACGTCTATGGCAGAGGCATCGAGCAGCTGTACGGGCGGGACAAGAAGCATCCCGACGCGCAAGGACGTTGCTTTCCGTTGTGTAGAAGTCATGGTGGCTTTGGAGGTATGATGGCTGATGTCAGGACGGTCGACGAGTCAATTGTTGCCGTAGTTGGGCATTCGATTGGGAAAAAGGCATCTTGTTCGTGGGATGCCGACGTTGTTTTTATACATGCCATTGCAGTACCATGAAGCTCAACGACAGGTTTCCTCGTGGTCGGCGTAGTGGAATGATTATTCGTCGTCGCTGATATTCCCAACCTAGTGGTCGGAGAACCTCCAGCAGGCTGCCATAATTCTCTCGGGCCAAGGCTGAGCCGTGTGCTCGATGACTGGACAGTGGTGGAGCGTTTTCCCGTTTTTTAGTGAGAATCTCAGGAAGAAGGTGAGGTCTGGGCTTTTTGAGGCAGCCTAGTCGGAGACACCAATAATGATCCACGGCCAAAACGTGCGGTCGAATGTCAGTCCGACTGTCCTTGATCGGGAAAGTCGTCTGAAAGAGGAATAAGAAGAACGACCACCAAACTTGAAATCATATATTCTGTTTAGTGTCCATGTAAGTCTCTGCTAGGCCCACGATTCATACACTCTGTATGGTTGCTGAAAAATACTTGGTCTGCTTGTCGGTGCCTGGGCTCGAGACGTCGACGTGAAGATCTCCATCAACGATTAGCATGCCTAAAGACACCTTGGATCGGAATCTGATACATCCTTTTGTTCTGCAGTGCCTGTGAGATTGGTGACCAAGTCTTCACGTAAATACTGGACCAAGGAGGAAATTCCAGACAAAGACGTGGCGGTTTTTGCATGTTCTCACAATGTCGGACGATGCATGGTGCGTTGGCCATTTACGACCGGACTCCGTAGGTGGTAGTTTGGCATGATGTTCGATTGACCTATATAGAGACACATCTTACCAGTTGGGGCGCTGTACGGTACGAGTACAATGCAGAGATTGCCTGGGGTTGTCACTGGACATGAGAGTCGATTTGTGTGATACGGCTTTCCTATGGCAGTGACAGAGTCTGGAGAATATCTGCCCTGGTGCCTCTACTTGACCGTACTCCCTAGTCCGCAGCGTAGCCACTGTCTTTGGCTCCCCTGGTGGCATTAGGCATCGCCATGTCCTTTTGGGCATCTCTAGCGACGGACTTTGGGCGGGAACCAGGCGGCACTAACCTTCCCCGAGCCTAAGATTACCTACTGTAGATACGGATACAAGTGGGCAAATTAGATGGTGACGCCAGCCCGGAGTCCGTAAGCTATACCCGATTGACCTTGTCGACAACCTCGAATCCGGGCAAGGAACTTCAACTTTCACCTTCATTCGACCTGCCACCATCTTTTTTTTATTTGGTGCCAACTCCGTTCGTTTCATCTCGCCGCCAGCTTTCTTCTTCGTTGAGGGCTAACCTAGTCTTCACGCGCTCTCCTCGCTTCCCCTTCTTTCTTTTTTCACAGACCATGCCACCTTTCTTCAACATGCGTCGTTTCTCCCGCAGCAACTCCATCCATAATCGTGAATCTCCTCAGTCGCCGCCAACGTCCTTCACCCCTCCACTCACTCACGCTCCGATGATGCCGAACGGAACAGCTGGTTCTCAACAAGGCTCTCATCAGTCGCGACCCGTGTCAGCCAACACTAGCTCAAGCTTTGACTTTGCCAATCGACCTCCGGCTCAGTATCAAATGTCGACTCTCCCATCCAACACCATCGGTAACCTTTCACGGACCGACCAGGTTGTCTTGCGACACTTTTGGGAAGTGAAGAATGAAGAAAACAAAGGTAGAGACCTTCATTTTGTAAGTTGCAAGCCCAGGTGTGTCTTCATATTTGCAAGTGATAAAGTCATGACTGACCTGACCGGCCCCCCATCCAGCTCAAGTTCCCATTCTTTTCTCAATATCCGAACCACCAGGATCTGATCCCTTATTGTGAGATCTACCACCTGGTCAAGACTTCACCTGGTGCCAAAATCATCAGTTTGGGCAGCACCAGCAATGGTGTATACATTGGGTAAGTTTGGCGAACGTGAACTCAGACCTCACTACTACTGTGACAATATGCACACACACACACACGCGCGTGCCCTGGACCTGGATTTTCCCCAAGCACCGGAGGCAATCTATTGTCTGCGTTTGTATCACACAAACAGACCTACCCCGGTTTATTTGTGTGTATGGGGCAATGCAACAAGCCATTTTACGTACCCGGGCTGACCGCATCCGACCTCTAGATTCGAATTGTTCTCCGGATCTCAGCTCCACATCGACATGGACGATTCCTGGCACAACATCTCCCACCACCGTGTGTCTTTCAAGTCCTACGACAACATGCTCAAGGACCCCACGTCGGAATCGACGTTCAAGTCGTGGCCCAAGCCTCTTACGATTGAGTATCTGGAGGAACAGTTTCAACGTTGGATGCTCGACCTGACCAGTTTCTGCTGGGACACTGCCGAGGTGCGCGAACTAGGTGGGGAAGGTGACGCGCAGAGCGTCGAGCTCAAGGACGACATGTTGTAGAACAAAACCAATAGCACCCACTAGTCCCACCGAATCAGGTTGTACAAAACATTTGCGGGACAAACAAAAAGCAAGGCTGCCTTTTGTCCGCGGATTGAATTGTTTTCCAATCAGCCTGTTTCAGACCTACATGGGCCATGTCACCACCCATCGTGGAGAGACGGCAGGGATCGAATTGGAAAAGGAAAATGATCCAGCCTCACTTGGGGACCGCACCCAAGACATGCCCCGAGAAACAAAAACTGTGTTACCCCCTTAACAGTACGGTACAAGTACGTACACCGAGCCATTCAAATCGGGGATGGTCTATCTGGCTCAGCTTTTGACGAATCACGAGATATGAAAATCGGAATTAAACAAACAAAAAGAATAAAACACCTGGGCGCACACTGTGTACGGCTTTGGATTTGGGTGGGTTTCGAAGGAAATGAAAGCACATTAGAAACAAGGGCAGAACTTGGGGACATAATTTGTAATACGAAAACACTATCACACAGCTGGATAAGGAATGAAAATACTCCGTACAATTTGACATGAAACCTTGGAAGAGTACACGCACGTTGAAATTTACCCTTGTTGCTCGTACGGAGTACCGATAACACACGTGGTAGGTACCTTGTTGTAGTTCCGTTCTGTCTTTGACGACAAAGTACGGATAGAGGACAGTCTGAAACAACGTGGCGTCAATTACTCGGTACATTCACCTTCGGACCCCTTCCTGTGACGGGCGCGGGATCGTGTGATAAAGATGCGGTGTATTGACGGAGTGGAATACAGGTACGTAAGAAGAAGGCAAATAAAAAAAAAGGTACGGGTAGGAATTGACAGGTCAACAGGGACATGCATGGGGGAATGCGAAGTAGGAGTCGAATCAAAAGGGACCCTCGCCTATCCGTACTCCGTACTCCGTGCGGATACCTAATGTTTGATCCCTCCTGGACGGTCATTTTCCCTCGTCACAATTTCCCTGGCACGAGTACTCCGTACAATCCCTGCTTTTTCAGCCTCACCTACGGAGGAGTCCCGGCCACCTCGCAGCGTGACGACCGCCTCGATCCATTGGTAAGAAGGAGAGAAGGAGGAGCCAGGGGGGAAAAGACGGTGAGAGTGTCAATGGTTCGGATAACTCGAAAATCTCGGATGGTGGAAAAATAAGGCAAGTCGTAGTTCTCATTCTTACATCGTATTTTCAAATTGAAAAGACAAGGAATGAAAGTAAAAAAGGCCGTCAAGTCATGATCCCTCGCGACCTGAATTTCCCCTGTCGTGCCACGATACCGCGATACATCAAGCGTCGGGGAAATTGTCAATAAAATCCCGGCAAGCGATTTCATACCCAAGGTACAAGTCCAAATCCCGCCCACAAACGACCTGCTTCATCGCGTCCTCGAGGCCCGGCGCCTAGAAGCCAAGCAAGGAAAGATTTACAAAAGTTCAATTTTGTCGAAAAGAAAAAAAGCAGGAAAGGCTGCGTTGAATGTCGGATTACACGTACAGCGCCAGGCTGCATGTTTGGAGCCAACGACTGCGATCCACCGAAAAGGTCGGAGAATCCCATACGCGAGCCTGTCTGCAGCTATTGTGTGCGCCTGTCTGCCTACCCATGGCTTCCAGTAAGTAGTCAATTTGTAAGAATAGACCCTGTCCATAACAATAAATTTACCGATACCGACCAAAGTCGGGCAACGATCATCCTGTAGAAACCCAGCCAGGCCGAAGCCGAAGCCAGGCAAACGTGAAGAGGTCATACTGACCTCGGGCAAGTCGGATTAGAATTAATTTTGTGACCGACACGTATGGTTACAGTGCTGTCGCCGATTCATCATCCCCTGAGGAGCTCCTGCCTGCAGTACGCCTCGAAGGCAGGCATCGACTCTTCGGTCACACGGCCAACTTCCATAACTTTGACGTTGTGCTCGACCGTGTGGTATTTTCCGAAATGAATACGACTGGAGGGGTCCAAGGTCTGATCGTGTCGGAGCCGAACAGCGATCGGTTGTTTCGAAAAGCGAGGCTCGCCGGCCAAGGGGTCGGGGATTCCTGAGCCTTCGTCATAGACAATGGCGTGGGCTTGCTGTTCCTGGTGGTTGAGATTCTTGGAACCGATCCCCTTCCGCCCATGGGTGCTGATAGGGACGCACACAGAGTATCCTTGACGTCGTAGGGCTATGATCATACGGCGTGGTCCGCTGTAGATGGGGTCGCCGTACCGATCGAGCAAGGTTCTTGCGTTTGTCGCTTTCGACTCGGCTCCCATGCTGGAATGTTGAATGATCGAGATCACTCTCCCATGAACAAAGAATGCCGCACATTCGGGGCCAACGCGCACTCTATAACTGGGACGTAGGGTCTTTGCGTCCCGTTCTGTAGGGCCTGTGTTGTCTGGACGAAATTCGGCGTTTCTCCCTTGATTTGCCGTCGGAGGGTACTGAGTTTGGAACGTCTGTAGAGACATCCTTCTTCTTTCTACTATGGAACTGTTTTCGGTCGGCATAGGATAGGATGTTTTTGTTGTCCGGGCCACCGTTCCTGGACCGGGACCATCGAGGATGTCTTGCAGTGGTTTGAAGGCCGGTGCCGACCTGCGCGAATCAGTTCTCTCCAGGGATGGCCGTGCTGAAGCGGACGTGGGAAATGATGTCGGGGGCATTGTACCGGAGTAAGAGCGTGTGGCTGGAGAAGCATGACCGGCTTGCGCGCGAGAAGGTTCCCGTGGAGGTCGAGCTTCAGCATCAAGTCTCCTCTCAAGGACGTCGCAGTTATAGCGGAATTTTTCGAGCTCGTTTGAATCATTCCTAATCAGATTCTCGAAGTAACGATCTCGCTCTTCTCTGTTGTTGTATCTGCAGTCGTCTCTGCAGGCCTCGATAAGTACAAATCGCTGAACACAGCGCTTTGTAAGAGCGATGTTGCCATGCTGTTTTGCCTGCGACGCCGCTGTACGAAGCTTTTCGAGGTCCGTTTTCAGAACATCCTTGTGATTGTCGATGAATTTTTTACAAAGATCAAAATTTGCGAGCGGAATTTCGACAAATCCCAAGATATCTCCTTTTAATCCAAGTGGAATGCCGACACGTCCCAAGACGTCTCCTGTTAATCCAAATGCCCTTGCTCCAGAATCAGTCGCCGACTGGACGCCTCTTGGTTGTCGAGGAGCGTTGTTTTGTTCCTCAACTCTGCGCTGGTTGGCGTCATCAGAGTGCTCGTCACTCGCGCTAGTAGGTCTGGTGTATTGCTGGCGAGGTTGACGGTGCGTGCTCCTACGGCTTTCACTGACGGGGTCTGGATGCTGCTGTGGGTTCATACCGAACGAGTAGCTTCTCGACCTGATTGGCGCCGCATAAGACTGGACATCTACTTGGGCCCCAGCTTCTCTTACTTCTCTTTGGCGGTATTCGGGCTGATATCGGCTATACGCACGAGAACTGTCGTTGCCTCTTGCTATGGTATAAGACTGATCCTGCGGAGGAGCGCGATAATAAGACTCTTGTTGGCCTCGATTGTCCGGACTATACAAAGAATAAGTCTTGAGCCACTTCAAGTACAAGTGCTGTATGCATACCGCGCTGTGTTGGGTTCTGATGGCAACGGCCTTTGTCCAGGGTTAGTAGTCCGATTGTAACTAACCTGCTCTGCAGTCACATGCTGTCGGTTCCTTGGGGTGTGCCTTGGATAGTCAGAATTCAATGGTTGAAAAGGTTTAGAGATGAGGTGGACTGTACCCATGCGCATCTATATCCCCAGTGCCGTCAGTCTCGCCACGGCGTCGGCCTTCTCTCTCTTAGTAATGTAGGCTGGTATTGAAATGCGCAACGGATCTTACCATGATGCTCAAGGGCTGGCCGGGAGGTCCCGTCAGCAGCTCTTCTGCGGTCACCCCGTTTAGACTCCATTAGACATATGTCCAAGACATACTCACATCCGAACCAAGGAATGGATCATGGGTAGAGGAGATTTACATATTTAGAGGCTTCCATAATTTGAGCCTCAAGGTTGCATATGCTCTGGATGTAGTGGCATCACTCGTCTCCTCAAAATCACAAGGGGCAACATTAGGAACCGAATGCCGTTACTCATTGCTTGGTCTTGACCCCGGGCCATCAAGATAGCAGGTTTGGTGCAATGGCACTTGCAGTAGTGATAGTCATCGGCGGCTTGTGGACGATTCCTGGAACTTCGTGTCGTCCTGACGTTGCCTTAGCGTGGGGACCACCAAGACGTCTTACTCGTCCCCGGCCTCTACTCATGCCTTCATCGCTGCAGGTCTAAGTGCTGCACGAAAAAGGAGCAGTGTGTCGGGGTTTTGAGGCGAGCATTTCCCTGCCTCTTTGGTCTTGGTCAGGTGCAGTTGATCGTAAAAATCGAGTGTGTCAGACGGTCCATTACGAAAAGCAAATCAGCGCAGATGACAGAATCAGGAGGCAGGGATGTGTGAAATGGAGGAAGGTTGTGGGAGAGAGAGAAGAGAGATTGGGCGAGAAAGATCCCTCTCTACTGTACAGGCGTCGTGGCCTCTATTCATTTGTTTAGCGTGCGCCAAGTAGCCTCTACCGCTACGTACCAGACTTTGGGGCGCTCTAGCCTGCTTTATAGCCTATTGCCCTCCTTAAGACGCAGCATCCACTGCGCCCAGGTTGCTAACTACCCCCTCCCCCCCTGCAGGTCCCTCGTATGCTTGGATCCGGGCACTGTAGGAAGTGAAGCTAAGCGACTCACCCAGAACGAGCCGTTCACTTTCATCTTTCTCCGGTGTCAGTTTATTCTTCAATTGTCCTATCAATAACAGACCCCAATGGTGTTGAATTTTTGACAGCTGTTACAACTGACCCCTTGGACAATATTTGTCTGAACGTGACTGCCCTTATTGTAGGTGTCTGGGTGTCATTATCTCCCTCTCCCATCAGCAGCAATTCTTCTCTCATGGACATTGTTTACTCTCCTCGCGTTCGCGTCTTACCACCCCCCCTTTTCGCACTCTATCCCTGCTATAGCGTCGCAAAGCGCCACTGTTATTTCATTCTCGTCTTCTACTTTTCCTCCCGGTAAAGTGACACGTGCGGAGGAGTGAGTCTTGAACTGCTGATGGGACGGACGAGTGGCTGTTCTCCATGGCCCAATGGCTAATTTACAACGCTGCACTTCGGATCCTTCCCTCCTCTCGTGAGACAGCACACGACTCACTCGTCGTCCTACCAGAAGACTGACACGTCGTGTAGAAATGATCCCTCCTCTCATCATCCTTCGGCCAGCCTAGAAATATTGTCTCGTCACGACCCCGATGTCAGTCTTGAGAAATTTCATGGGCAATTTGCAGATACTCCTTCGAGACCGTCTGTGGCATACTTAGGAGACATGCAAGGCAATTCGTCAGTTGGAGATGGAGCAGATTGGCTCGGCCTACCTCGATCCCACGGAAGCAGCAGTTTCGGTTATCATGGCCGAGGTGAAGAGTCCATATCAACCCGCGGCGATGAAGTCCTAGCTGGGCATACACCAAACCCACACGCGGACAAATTAATACAATTCCTCCGCCAGTTCCATCGTCTCTACGATCTGCGGACCGATGCTCAGGCGCTTAGACTCCACACCAGGGATGAAAGAAACAAAGTGAAATCCAGTACGAGGCGCCTACAAGGCATAACACGAAGGCTGGTTAGAGGGATCAAACTTCAAGGCGATGTGACGGCAGACTTGCAAGCTCTGGAAGGGGTCATAGAAGAAATCGATGCGCAGTATATCAATCATGATATGTATGAGAGTGATCTGATACCAGTCGAGTGGAAACTCAAGGAAGCAGAAAAGAACTTGTACGAGGACTTGACTGGGGAAGCTTTCCTAGATCCCGCATGGTCTGAAGACGATGGCCAGTCATCCCCCAATGTCGCGCCCCAGTTATCCTCCTTGGGAATCACAATGATAACGACGGAGAGTCCACATCAACCTCACCGTCCCTTGGACGATGCAGTGGCAGCCCTGAAGGCTTCGGAACTGGAAACGACTTTGGAACTTGACAGACTAAAGTCTGAGTATGATGAAATTATAGAGGATGCCAACATGTACTCTGCAAGTGGTATGTCAGTAACCACCTTAACACAAGACTTTCTTTCCGATTATACTCAACGGCGCGAAGCCTTACTGGACAAGTTGGCAGTGCTATCTGAAGACATACGCGCCCTTGAATCTCAGTCCTCAGCTGGAGACCGACCCAAATCACCCACGACAGATTCCCTTCCTGTTAATCAATTCTCTGATCGAGCAACTGATGTGCTCTTGCGGACTTACGCGGACAATGGTGACGAAACTCTCCAGCTACACGCAGCAGACTATAGAGCAAGAGAAAGTGATCTCACTCCAGTACTGGATTGCGTCGAGTTCAGTCGTGCCAATGACGGTATTGGCATACTGCCGACGTCACTTGCGACGTTGAAGAAGGGTGGTTATGCTCATTCCATCTCCCTCGAGCAGCCATACGACGGTGGCATCACTACTGTTTCGAAGTGGCTATCCCATTACTTCACGAGTTCGTGGTGGTCGGCCGTACGATTCGCCTTTGAGCACTACCTTGACAACACATTCTCCTACATAGCCATCAAGAGATACTTGACAGATCTATATATCAAGGAGGCAGGCCTACCAATCGCCAACGAAACCTACGGGTCAGATCAGAAGAGTGCCTATACATATTGGTTCCCTGAGACAAGCAATTCAACTCCAGTGGGTGTCGATCCACCTGTACGCACCTATGGCCAGCACAGTAGTCCTCAGAAGAGAAGGCACAGTTCGGGTGATTATTCTGAGAAGTTGAAACTAAAGACCCATGTAGTTCATAGTAATCGTCCCAACACACAGTAAACGAGTGTTATACGTACTCGGCCCATAACTTTCATAGAGTGATTTGGAGCAATATACTGGAATGATACTGAGCATTCAAAGTCCGATATGGTCCTTGACATTATTTTTTTTCCCTTGTCTTTTCGAAGCTCAAAATAAGCTCCGTAGATCTGTCTCCAGTTTCTCATTTTCCGTCTCCGGCCCGTGCAGCGGGATCCAATTTAGCAAGGCAGTGGTGGATCAGAAGGCTCGATCTGGCCAGGTACATACGGAGTAAAAGCCCACCGGAGGGTTTAGGTTAGTTAGACACATTGTGTGGTTGACGGGTAGCAATAATCTGTGGCCATCCAGCCTGGCGGCGACAATGATATTTCGATACACTATTAGACAGAAGGGACCGTGTGGAATTTTTTTTTACTGGCCAAAAAAAAGAGTATGGAGACCGAGTACGCCTTACGAGGTCAAACACGGAGGAGAACAAGAGCCATCCATCACCTGCGCCAGTAAGTAGGTAGAGTCTCATCGGGCCAAACATTGCCCACCTCGGGTCAAGGTGCTTGCTTTCCACCACCTCAATCCCCCAAATCATAATTCCCATCGGCCTGATAGTATTCCGACGAGTTCTTGTGTGTAGGGGCGAGTCTCGCAGATCGAGATTCTTTTTTTAATTGTGCCGTCAGACTGAAAGGAAAAAGAAAGTCCACGCGTTTCTTCCCCCCCTCTCTCCCGCTTCCACCAAAGACTGCTTTCCGTACTCGCAAAGCAAAGCCACTTTTCTTTCGCAGAGCCGCATGCGATACCCGATCGAGGCAAGGCAAAGAAAGACTGGTCCTCGTGACTTGTGAACACGCTTCCTTCGATGGGTCCAAAAACTCCCGACGGGACTGCGCTGGCTACGGGCCACAGCTGAACGTGGGGTGGGGCGATTCCCCCCTTTTGCTGTATTGTATGTGGACTGCTGTTTTCCCCCTCTCTTTTGCTTTTGCCGTTGCGGAAATGGTGTTGGTGGTGTTGTTTGATAAGTTGTAACAAGTTGAGTCAGGATTTGGTCAGCTGAAAACAAAAACCGCCAACAATCCATCTCTCCACTTATCACCATCAGACCAGGGTTACGCAAATGCCAAGGTGGACGAACTTCAGCTCTACCCTCCCTTCACGGTACAGGGGTCCAGGGACAAAGGGGGGCGTTTCTACGGAGTACAGTAGTGATTATCACTGGACATTTCAAGCAAAAAGAGAAAACCGGCCGAAATCGAGATCTTGCTGGCAGCTAGTACAGGGGTGAGGCTGAGAGTACCCGCGCGACAACGCCTGCGGAAAACTCACCCGGCCTCTCATGACGATTCGACGAGAGAGGATGTGATATCGCAAAGGTACGAGACTGAAGAGTAGAAGCAATTCGGCGCTTCCATTTCCGGTGTAACTGTGATGTGTCTTTGACGCGTTGATGGCAAACTTGAACGATTGGACATTACTACTCGTATCTAACGACTCTGCCCTGTCATTTTCGACTCATCTTCAGTGGTCAGACCACGAAGGGTGAAGTTGGCAAGGATTTGAGGATTTAGAACAAGCCCAATTTAGCAGTTTAGCTGTACTCCTTCTAGATCATAAGTGTATCGTACGTCTGGTCTTGTGACGATGGGAAAAGTCCCTTGCATTTACCTAGTCACCCAGATTGGTCCTTGTAAGCGATATTTGCCCTCCTTCTATTTCCTGGTTCCGTACTGAGGTAGTCTCAAAAGACATACAATACTAGTATAGTACGGACTAGGCCCTTTCCATATCGCTTAATCGCGGCACCGAATGCACCTCCCGACGCGCTCGTTCGAGATCAAGATGCTTTGCAGCCAGCAGCAACACTTTTGAGGAAATCTTTGAGGAGGGAAAGGTTATTTCGGTTTTCCCAGTCACCGGTTATGCCGGAAAACGGCTGCCTTGCATGGTGAAACGTCGGGCCCTGCTTCTTGCCGCGTCGCGCCTTTAATGCTAATCGTCAAACGGACTGCACGAGGCTTCTAGAGGAGGACAAGGACGAGGGACGAAGCGTGTTTGCTGGCTGACAGGTGCCCGTTTTGTGTCTGTTAAACGCTCTTGCCCTCGAGAACAGCTCGAGTCAAGTCATGTTGTGCACCGACATCACCCACTACCCCATGCTGCATAGTGTCAGGGTACCACTTCGTTGATGCTTGTCAAAACCGGTCTGGACTCCATGAGCAGAGAGAAAAGAGAGCATAAATTGTTGCTTGAAAGGGCATCTCGAAGAAACAGCTGATTCATAATTGCAGCCACGTCGAGTCATGTCGTTTGCTTCTTCGGGTAAGATCGCCTTACCGGTCAAGTGCGAGGTTGTATACAGGCCACTGGATGTACAACTGCCAACAAGGGGCACTTGGCGTTGTAGTTGAATCCAGCGGACGTTTTATCACCCGCTCCCTTAGTCAGTCCCTCATTCTCACCAGTGGATGACTCTCGAAGCGTACGTAATTGCACGCGGTGCGGCAACGTTCGATCGAGGAGGAGGATGGCTGTCAAAGATACAACACATGTTCAGGCAGACCTTGTATTGGCCGGTCGCTCAGAAATGTCCACAAAATTGGTTGCCTCACATCGGGCACTCACCGCTATTTCCTTTAATGCCAACCATTTTGATGATTGAACGGACGACCAACTGTGTTTTGCTTGCCCAGTCACAGCTCAATGCCGGAAGATGTACACTTCTCAATGAGCAGGTGATCGGCAAATTGGGTGCATATCCAGGACTGTCGACTTGGAATGGTCTGCTACGTGTTGTTGATGGTATCTTTTCTTTTGAGAGCGCTGTAGTCCAAGATAAAACAGTAAATTGCCGAGACGAGGCTGAGGCTAACAAGGCTGAGGTCGATCGAAGCTGCCGCCCAAAAATCCCCTTCACCGATTGCGGATTTGCACATCAACGCTACGGAGATTGCGGAACATTGTTGGGTTTCAAGGCGTCCGAATTACCGAAGCGATAGTCGACATTTCAAACATAAATAGTAACAAACGGAATCGATATTGCGAACTTGATTAATGGTTTACCCAGTGAAAAGGCAACCACTAACTATGCCCAAAGCAAAAGTTGGAGAACTCTGAGACGACCTCATCCAGCGCACAGCGACCGAAATATTGAAATGAGAGCTGCTTCTTCTTGTCTCGTACCCACCGAGAACGATTCGATATTGCTTTGATTAGATCCATCAGGCCCTCAATCCGCCACGGCCTATAGAAGGCCAGTCTGCATGCTCCAATTTTCGCACCGCAGCCGCGACCACAATAATTGCAGTCACGAAGGTCTAACGAGACCCTCGCAACCAAAACGTATGATGAAGATATGTTGTCTTCGAGTCACATTCCTCACGGTGCAGAGGTTTTGCGGACCGCAGCCTGGGCTGCTGCAGTGGCCTGTAGCTGCCAATAGTGACAGAAGTAAGCCATCGATTGCGGGCTGACGATTCCCACATCCTTTACTCTGACATTGTGCTCGATGCTAAACACCTTGTCAAATCGGATGCGGCTCGCAGGGTCAAGCTTGCTGTCTTCGGTGCCTTTGTCGACCATTATTGGCTTCTTCTCCAGGTATGGCTCCCCGTTCAAGCGTACAGCCTTCGTGCCGGTCATGTGGATGATGGCATGTGCCTGAATATCGGCCTTGTTGAATGAAGGTTTCTTCACACCTTGGGACTGGTAAGTGTTCATCCCCACCGCCCACGAAAACCCATGACATTCCCTTACAACAGCGAACCGTCTGATATGGCTGAACACTCGCTGGCCGTGGATGCCATCAGCTGTAGACCCTTGGCTCCTCAAGTACCGATTACCGGAGGTTGCATTTTCATGCCAGAGCATTTTAAAGACCCGGCCCGTACAGAAGAAGCGGCTATCCCTGTGTGTGAAATCTTCGTGAAGGGGTTTCATGAAAGTCGGAATTGATTGACTCTGGCGTCCTTCTTCAACACTAGGGAGGGAGGGGTTGTGAACACTTCGACGACGATAGTGGTTGAGTGCTGGCGGTATGACCCATGACTCCACAGACCATGTTGAAGCCATGTCATCGGGCACCTGGACCGTGTTATATCGCACCCCGGCTGCTTGTTTGATTTCATCGAGTAGCTGTGTGAATGTCCCGCTTTTCTGGTCCAATTCATCCTCATACGCAAGTCTGTCAAAGAACGCCTCTTGCTCACACTTTTCCAGGAATTTGTACTTCCTCACCAGGAGATAAATTCGGGCACACGCGTCTCTCAGATGGTGGTTGCTTTGCGCGTCGAATTGGACTGCGGCAAGCAGAAAGGAGAAATCTTGCATCTCGAACAATTCTTGATACTCTGCAAGGAATTCAGCTTCCTGACCTGGATCCTCTGCCCATGACTCGATGGCTCTGCGAGCATCTTCGTCCAAGTTCAGACCTCCGAAGCTAAGCAAAGCCGCCTCGGAGACAGCTCGACCTTGAGATGGTGCTCCTACGGGGCACCGGCTTAGCGGGCTGTTCGACCGACATCAGATGCGCCTACCTAGGTCTTCATCCGAGCACGCCTTTCCCTTTCCTTTGGCTGCGGCTTTATTTTCATTGGACAGATGGTCTGTATTTTCGTCCGCTTGCGAGCTCTCCAAAGGGTCCTCATCTTGATCATTGGAGGAGCTGGAGTCGGACTCGGGCCTTGCTGGTGCCACGAGACGGCCGGGCTGCCGGCGGTACTGATAGGACATACTGGAACTTAACGATGGATGTATGAGTCTATTCAGATTAGCCTAGTACAGACCCCAATTCTATTGAAGCCCGAACCAGTCAGGGCGTGTATGGAATGTCATACCGAAGGTTCGGCTGGGAATATGCACAAAACAACCTGTGAGGTCGACTGAGTTCGGTGAGGCAGGGCTCCAGTGAGATGTGCGAATATCAGGCTTAGCCACTGAAAATGGAAGCGAAAGACGACTGGGAGTTTGTCAAGGGCATGATTTATAGTTATTGGAGCTTATGAGCTTGCGATCCATCTGATGGCATGCGGCTCAAACGCTCACTAACCTCATCTTCATAGTCTGGTGCCGACCTGTTCTGCATCTCTGGAGTACTGTAAGCCACACGAGGAGTCAATTGGAAGGCTTCAATTCAAATCGAGGCCTGGCTAGTGAGGCGACGACACGGTATGAGAGCTAGGGATGCAAGAGTCTGCACCACGAGAGACACGTTGCAAGACGACTCTGGAACGCCGATGCGCCTCCCTCGAGTCTGGGATCCGGAAACAAATCAAGATAGAGAGACCGACAGATGTGCTGAGGTAGGTGAGCAGGGGTGTTGTGAAATGGAGGGCGGGAAGACGCCAGCTCGATTGCAAAACGGGTGGTAATTACTGTGCACGAGATTACGGGTAAAAGGGGGCACCAACGGGTAGCGCCAGGCCCCCCCGATGCGGTCCGGAGAGGGTGATTGCAGGGATAATCCCGGGCGGCGCTCCGGGCGGGCGCAGGCGCTAAGCAATTACGGACAGTGCATGATGGTGGTGGGTGACAGACCTAGAGGTGAGGCTGCACCTGATGATCCAACACCTGTCAGGATGACCAAATCGAGTAACTAAGGGCATCGTGCCCTGTTGGCTCAGACTCTCCTGTTACTAGAGACGAGAATGTGCCCCCATGCATGCCTGGCGCAGATTGCTGGTCCTTTCTAGTATTTATCTCTCTTACGTCGAAAGGTCCCAACGCCTATGGCTGCCGCTCCCTTAAGGCTGCTTCGATTACCACGGCACCCTAGCTGGCTCTGTTCCTTTCCACACCCTCCTTGACCAGGCTACGTGACATATGTGGCGATTCGGAAACAGAAACAACAATCCTGGTGTGTCACCAGAGGACAGGTATGATTGAAGCCTATTTTGTCGTCTTTTCAGAAGGCTAATATGCGTCTCGTAGTTCCATAGGCGAAAAGGCTGAACCGGCCAATGAGACCGGGCTTGGGGGAGACGTACAGGATGTCTCGAAACCTACAAAGGACGGAGATGGGTATGAGGATGAGGACGAGGTCCGGGCAATGCCGCAGGAGCAAGATACCCACGCGACCAGTTCCGTAGACATGGACGCAACCGACTCCCACACGGGAATAGGATTAGACCCAGCGTCAGAAGGGTCGCCTCCGGAACAGAAGGCCGTGGAAGAGCGAGGATCGGCAATCGAAGCAGTGTATCCGGCGACAAGTGCTTCCTCTGCGAAGCCCCAGAGCACCACCAGAGACGGCAACATGGCAGATTCGGCTCTGGCTCTGACGGATCAAGAAACACATCAGGACGTCACCGAGAAACCTACTCCCGGGTCATTGGATGCCGCTTGGAGGCAGCTGAGCGGTACCGTTGACTCATACACTGCCGCCTTGATCACCACAGGCGACGTTCGGAGGGGTGCACTTGAAAAGCGGAAAAGCGTCGTCCATCAACTGGACACACTCATGTCGTCCCCGGAACTTTCGTTGACAACTGACCTTCGACAGGCGCTGTTGGACCTGCAAACGACCGAGAGGAAGCTCGAGGAGAAGGACGATTTCTTGATCCAACAAGGCTACCAGATCACATACCGAGGCTCAAGGATTTTTGGGCCTTTGGCAGAGTCCTCTTTGGACTTTCTACGGCAGCAGGACGTCACCGTACTGTCGGTGCGTGCCGACACCGAAGGAGGCTCCGAGGTCTCTCAGAATGACATACGCCACGATCAAACCGTGGAAGCCCGACTGTTTCTGTCCAAGAAGGGTGACATTGACTTGCTCCTCGAGAATTTGATGGAATTGGAAGAGGGAGAATTCCCGGCCGGTGACGAGGGTGTGCCGGAGACGGACGACTCGACGATGCTGAAAAGTCTCGAAACGAGGAAGCGAGATCTCATGCGGCAACTGGAGGAAGCCGAAGAGGAGCTGCTGACCCTCTGGGAAAAGTTGCCCGACCGACCAGAGGACATCCCTGAAGATCAGCTACGCTCCTCCGTCGAAGGGCAAGAAGAAACGCCCGCGGCGGATGACGGATCTCCCGAGGGCCAAGGGGTGGAAGAATCGAACCAAGACCCTGAGAACGAGAACCGTCTCGTACCCGGCGACCGACGACACAGGTTCCGCCAAATCCTGGATTCCGTGACCGACGGTGGTGGTGGTGGTGGCGGCTCCGTCAGACCCGACACGCTGGTCAATGCCTACCTGCTGCACCAACTCAGGTCGTCGCCCGAGGAGCAAGCCGCCTACGTCGAAGCCATAAAAGAGGTCGTCGAGAGCACCGGCGTCCCGCTCCGGACGGACCTGGAATCTTTTGCGATCCGCGACTGGTTCGAGGACGTCCCCAGGTTCAAGTCGAGATCCTCCAGACGTGGCAAGCCCGCGGCGAGAGCGAGACGGTGGACCTCCAGTCGAAACGACGAGACCTCCCTCGCCGTGCATTCGAACCGAACCCAGGCGACCCGTGGGCGGAGCGAGCCACACGTCCGTCAGAAGCGTCCACGTCCACGTCCACGGGCCCGGTCCAGAGCCAGCGCAGGGCACGATGATGATGATGATGCAGGTTCAACTCGACGCAAGCCGAATTTTGGTCGACAGTAGGGGCGTCCACTCGGATGACAAAAAGAAACGGTTTCCTTCATCGGTAGACTATAAACCCAGCCTGCGTTCCTATTTTGCCATTCAGACCCAATGTGCCTTTGCTGCCTGCCTCGAAAACGGTGCTCGTTTTTGTCACGGTCGTCATGTGCGTCCTTTCCTTTTTCAAGTTGCCTGTTCCTTGACATTTTTTCAGTCAAAGTTCACCCCATGCATCGATATTATCGAGTCACAATGTATAGGAAAAAAGGGGTTGTCGACAGACAAAGGAGGAACTCTGGTGGCATGGCAACCTACAGCGAAATTCCCGCGGGAGTTCTCCAGCCCTTCCTTGTAACTGCCCGGCCCAGCGTTAGAGGGAGTACCAAGTAGCAAGCAAGGACGACGTCGTAGAGCGACGAGCCGTCATTCAATTCCACCCTCTGCTCCGGCAGCCAAAAGTGATCCGTCGTGCTCTGCTATGTACGGGGACCTAGCAAAAGAAGAAAAAAACTCAAACAGAGACGATAGATACGACTTGTATATACCCACAGAGTGTATACACGTGGATCCTGATGTGGTTCAAACATGCAGGACCGCTTACGGAGTAGGTGTTCTCGTCTTTATTTTATGTTTATTTCTTGTTTTTATCTTTTCCTTCCTCCATCTCTTTTTTGCCTTTCTACAAAGGGAAGATCAGGAGAAGAAAGGAGCCTGTTTAAATACAATGGTTTTGAACGCTCGTACGCCGAAATTGAGACACCCAGAAGGAGAAAAAAGATCCGACGCCGTTTCGCTATGCAAACGAACTCTGAATACACAGGGTGGGTTTCGATGGGCTCATATGATGTCGTTCAATGGCTTCTTTGGCAATGGTGGTCTTCTCATGGGCGGTCGTTTCCTCGAGGGCCTCCGGTTGCTGGGGGGAAGAGGCTCCCACAACTTGCTCGTATGGTTGAATTGGTGACTAACAGAATGGAATGAATGTGTTAGTTTGTGGTGGTGTCTGCAGTAGGCTGTTTGGCCGTTTGGAAAAAGGGGAGGGGAAAGGGGATGATCCGGTGTTCTTGTGTTTGGGTCTCGTCCTCGACATTCCACAGAATGTCAGGAAACCAAACAATGGCCCGAGGCCAAAATCATCCCAACACAGATTGGATGACCGTTGGGGGAGGAATGTGGTACTTACTGTTCATACACGGTCAATGTCAGAGATTTCTCGCCGTATTCCTCCTCCAAGAGATAAGCATACTCGAAGGGTATCTTGACGTGAATGCCCTCGAAGAAGCTGTCGCGAAGTGGAAATATGTCTCGCTCCTGAAAGATGAAACACGGTCAGTTCTCGGGGTGCGCGCACGAAAGGAAAGCAAAGTTTCACTGTTTCCGTCACCACAACACGTACCAGATAATGATGTCTGTCCTTGCACATCAAGGCACCCTCCACGCCTTCCGCCCTCGCCGTGTAGTTGGCCCTCACGGTCGAGATGTCGATGAACAAACCGGTCTCGGTGTCGATCCAACGTGCGTCGATAACGTTCAGGCTGTCTTCGACCCCTCGAATGGTGAAGTGCGGGTTGACCTCCAACAGGTAGTTCCTGCCGTTCTCGACCCCCGGCAGTCGGAAGTGGTACTCGGTCATGTTGTAGTACCGGGCCAGGAATGCGATCGTGTGCTCCGACACCTGGACGTCGATGTCCGAGTCCCAGGGTAGGATCTTTTGGTTCCACCACCAACCCAGCAGCGTGCCGTGCATGATCCAAGTTTCGGCGCCAATGTCGGCCATGGTGGCCAAGAAGGTCTGCATGAGTGCCGTCAGGTGCGGCAGCCGCTCTTCCTTGCCAATCTCTTTCGCCGCGAAACGGCCGTCGTAGTGAGGGTGGAAGGTCGACTCGTGGAAGTACTTGTCCTTTGGGTCACCTCTCTTCCCACTCCGGTCCCGGTCCAGGTTCGTTCGTACATCGATGAAGTCGGCGTCGCAGAGGACGAAGGAGGGTAGAAAAAGGAGGAGGAGGAGGACCGTCGTCAGGCATTGTCTGACGGTGCTTCGAACGATCATGGTTCTCTGTTTCGTCAAGGGGAGTGCATTTGTACGGCAGAACAAAGTTGCACCCAAAAATATGTCGACTTGCTTGCCGGATTCGGATTCGGAGTCGGTCCTTGTCCAGCAAGGAGTGAGAGAGGGAGGAAATGTGTACCTCAGTGGGTAACTATCGAAGGTGTGGTTTGGTCGTGTGAGCGTTGAGTGGACCGAATCAAACACCAAAATTAGAAACTCGGGGAGTGCGTTTGGTGAATCTCGCAAGCAAACAAGAGTTCCAAGGGTATATACAAAGAACAAAGGCAAAAAAAAGGACAAGAAGTTATGTACGGCAGTGCCAGTTGTAGGCACGACAGATACACAAACACGCAGCCTCAAAAGGAAGATAGAATGTGTAGTTCAGTGCAGTGCAGTGCAGACAGAGGGATAAAGGCAGTGCAGCTGAGCGCAGCGCCAATAATGTAGTAGACTCCGTATGTAGCCCCCGAATAATGACGCCAAAAGAACGGACCCAGAATAAGTTGCGTCGTGTGGCGTCTCCCCCCCCAAAAAGATAAGGAAAGGCCCAAGTATCCGGAAAAGCCGAGTTTGGTTTGCAGTTGGAGAGAAGTACAAGGAATTATTGATGTTAATCGTCTCTTTGAAAGATATTAAGGTAATTAATCATAATATGTACTCGCGCCCAGTTTTGCTGGCTACTACTCTCGATGGAGTGAGTAACTGCTGGTGAGTATTCTCCCATACACATCTTTCCTAACCCTCGCTCTCAAAAAGAAAAACATGGGCATACGCGTACAATTCCAATGTCGTCCACCCCTACTGTTCCGTGTCGGTGGGTACTTTGTAACCGGGCTACGGCTTTGGTTGGACTTTTTTCTTCTTTGACGGGCGCATGCCATTTAATTCGAAAGGGGTGGACGGGGGCCCATACCAGAGGTACGTATACGATATTTCGTTTGGATCGAGGGAGGACGAGGTACTCAGTACTCCTAACACACACAACCACACGAACTTTATGGAATGGGAAACGAGTCCATTCCTGGGTCTCCAGAAACAGTTACCAAGTCATTGATCTACATTCCCCCTTCCCCCTGACAAGTTTGGTTCTTGGGTCGCGTTGGCTTGCTTCAGGAATGATAGTAATCCTTGGGGAAAGGGCCCTTTTCTGTTTCTCGCAAGACTTTCTCCTTCGGCCTCCGGAATCGGGATTGGCAGCTTAAACTAACTCGTAATTCCCTAACAAACGACAAGCTTTGGAGCCGCAAAGCTTGGCTGACTTAAAGTGCCTCTTGGCTTCTCGCTTGGATCCTGCAAAATGAGGGGGGCGCGTGTGCCGCAAATACTCCTGGAGACCAGAACAACAAGACACACCTACCTGGTCCCCCTTCGCACTGCCACAACACCCGCGCACGCAATTCCCCTTGGTGATCACCTGGTCTAGACTTTTGACTTACTGTCCACGAGGCGCAATCTCCACCGAAAGGTCGGACATGATTCACTGGTTTAAACACTCCGTATTATTGACGCTTTTGATCGAGTGGACACAAGGATCAATCCATCGCCGAGAGACAACAGACTCGCGGTGGTGACAGGTGCACACACTCCCTTGCAACGTCCTACTCATCACTTGGATGGATCCAATAAATTGAGTGGCCCGCAGCAAAGACGTGCGGCGAGAATCAAATGGTCACGCGGTGTCCCTCCCTATCCCTTGTTTATACCTGGCCAACGCCCTCTCTCGACACGTCTTGTGGTCAACCATTGGCCTTGGGTACCCATTCTCCTTTGCGACCTTTTCATACCCACGGTTGTACGGATCGTGGATTCCCTTGCTGTCTTTGATGTCGGCGAGTTCGGGCACCCATCTGCGGATGTAGTCCCCCTGAGGGTCAAATTTCTCGCTCTGAAGGAGGGGGTTGAAGATGCGGAAGTACGGCTGCGGGTCGACACCACAACTGGCGCTGAATCCCCATCCTCCGTTGTTCGACGCAAAATCCCCGTCGAGCAGGTGCTCCATGAACCACTTTTCACCCATCCGCCAGTCTATCAGTAAGTCTTTGGCGAGGAACGACGCCACGATCATTCGACATCGGTTGTGCATGTACGCCATGTGCTGCACCTGTCTCATGGCGGCATCTACGATGGGGAAACCAGTCTTCCCCTGTGTCCATCTCTCGAATTGATCAAGATCGTACTCCCACTCGATATTGCTGTACTCGGGTTTGAAAGGTTTGTTCATGCTGCAAATAAACTCATCAGAACGATTTTCCTCCAGTTGTCCAGATCTCTGGCAAACAACTCACCAAACATAAGGCCAATGGCAAAGAACATGTTTGTAGAAATCCCTCCAAGCCACCTCCCCGATCCACATCGAGTGGCCTTGTTTTCTATCGTCGGTCAACTTCTTATTCGGTGCAGCGTCTCGCGCTTCCCGCACGACCGTACGTGCTGATATTGTTCCAGCTGCTAGGTGAGGACTCAGGATAGAGGTGGCGTTGGCCGAAGGAGTATTCCGCGTCTCGTGATAAGATCGTACTCTCTCCTGCAGGAAGCGATTTAGCCTCTCGAGGGCCTCTCGCTCCCCTGCCGGCCATAACGCTCGATATCGATCCTTCTCCTCTTGAGACAGGTTTTTCGATGCGGGTGCTTGTGGTATTTGGGAGGTGAACAGATCGGCATACTTGGTTTTCGTGTTGCTGGGATTCCGGGTGGGCGGTGCGTGACATTCCAGTTCTTTTGGGTGCTGGTTCAAATATGCACACCACTTGCGATGCCACGGACTGTAGACCGACATCTGCCCACCAGCTCCTGTCGATATTTTGCCGGGTTCGACCACACACGTATCGTGCACCACATTGAACGAGATGCCCCGGTCCAGGCACGATCTCACCATTGCCGCCTCCCGTCTCAGTTCATCCACTTCGTATTCCATGTTGCAAAAGACGTGCCGAGCGCCCCAACTATCACAAAGCTCCATCAATCTAGACGGCAACCCCCGTCTCTTGTTCACGGTCTCGACGTACAAGGGGATGCCGAGCTCTGCCAGATCATCTTTTAGTGTCTGGAGATTGCGGAGGATGAAATCAACACGCACCGGTGCCGTGAGGTGTGCTTCAAAGTCCTGCGGCGAGACCAGGTAGACACAGATGAGCGGAACTCGATTTTCTTTTGCCTTTTCACTCGCGAGATGAAGTGCCTTGTTGTCCAACGTGCGGGTGTCGCACTTGAACCAGTGCACCACGCTCTCGTTCACGGGTATCTCGTCTCGTTCTGGTTTTGTCTCCCGTATGGCCTCTTTCAGGGCCTCAATTGGTCTTTCAATCTTTCCCGAGTTATAATCACGGGCTCGGTCGTTGGTCATCTCCGGAGGGTAGTATTTGCGAAGGACAATGCCGTACTTGATCTCTTTGGTCGAGTCCTTGTATTGATGAGATGTGCGTCGCTTCTTTTGCGGACGTGGCGCAGCAGCCACCGTTGGCCCGGCTATCGTTGTTGATTCAGCGGCCCTGCGCTTGAAGGGAGGCGCCATTGTCCACAATCCTGTCAGAGATGCTCTAGAGGTAGGGGTATGTAGGAGAAGCGGCAGTCGAACGAGCTTCAACATGAACCGAATATTGAGGAGAGGGGAAGTGTAGGTAGGTCGCAATAATTGAACGGACGCATGTTTCGGTTCGTAGTAATATCATCAACTGGTGCATACGGAGTACCTACCTAGGTATATACAAAAAGATACAATCATGATGTCACCATCCACAAAGATTGTTTTTTCTTCCCCAGATGCTGCTGATCTTCTTGCCGCGCTCTGTCGATCGATCGAGCTCGCGTCTTTGGCACATGCCACGCGCGCGACAATCGGAGCCCTCCCGATATTTTCAAACGCCAGCCATTAAATTATATCCCTGGGCCTCAGGAATGGGTTTTTTGGACATCGTCGGCAGGATGGTTTTTTTAGAGTTCTGAGTCTCTCTCATTATACTCGTAGTATCCGTAATAGCTGTAAAATGGATGCGACAGTTCCCCTAAGATCCAATTCGTTCCAATCCAGATCTTATGATTTTTATTTCACACAATACATCTCTCGCCAGGGCCCTCCTGTTTGGTACCCAGTTATTCAAAAAAACATAGCATGATGCGTCAAACCAGCCAGCCAGCCAGCCATTCCAGGCCATTTTTCCACACAAGTCACACTTCGTGCGCCGTCGCTGCTCCCTTTTCGTATGCGTAGCCATTTTTTCAGTAAATCCAAAAGTTTTCCGCCCAATTGATGCGCCTAATCACCCTAATCAATCAAACCCCCTGATAATATATGCCCTTCTTTTCGTAATGTCCATCGGTCGTCCTCATGCATGTAGAAACGAGCAAGTCAGTTTGACTCGACCACAAAGAAAATCATGACAAAGGAGACACATTGTCAGAATCAATCGCCGGCACGTCTGGATCGTTGACCTTGGATGGTGCCACCGGATGACCGTTCACTGCCGTCGACGTGTTTAATCGAGGCACCAGCGGTGTGCTTCCTTCATTCTCCTCCTCCGGTATGGTCGCGCAGTACTTCTTCAACACCTGTTTCAACGCCGGTCGTCGTATGGGCTTGGCGAGGAAATAGTCCATCCCAGACGCCATGCACTCATCTTCATTGGACTTTTCGGCAAATGCCGTCAATGCCACAATTGGGGCTGAGAATCCCATTTCTCGAATCAGTTTCGTCGATTGTATGCCGTCGAGGTTCGGCATCTGGACATCCATAAAGACCAGATCAAATCGTGCTCCACTGTGCATCGATTCTCGGACCTTGTCGAAAGCTTCTTGCCCATCCTTTGCAATGGTTACATCTGATAGCGTTAGAGGAACGTGTGTTCATACACATCAGCACAAGACTCACCGTAAACGTCCTCCAGGCGGAGCATGCGGAGGACCACTTCTTGATTGACTTTGTTGTCTTCGGCGACAAGCACTCGAACTTTCCGGCCCTTTTCAACTGCTTCATTCTCGACCTTTTTCATCTCGTTGATCTTGGCCTCTTGAGATTCGCTCTTCTTGCTCTCCTTCGCCACGTATGGCTGCGTGAAGCCGACGATCCTAGGCACATCGGCGAGTGAATCATTTCGTGTCGACCCGAGAGACGTTGTAGAGCCATTATGATTGTGAGTAGTGTCGCCAGTGTCGTGTAATGGCTGGCCAACAAGACTGCTTGCTTTTGAGTGGGATCGGTGTGTGGAGGAGGCCATTGAAGGGGACCGCTCCGACACGTACCTTAGGGGGATACGCATAGTAAACTTGCTTCCGACGCCGACGGTGCTGTCTAGAGAAATATCACCGCCCATAAGTGCCGCTAACTGAGCGCAGATACTCAACCCGAGCCCAGTACCTCCGTATTTCTTGCTCAACCCTAAATCACCCTGAACGAAGGGTTCGAAGATCTTCTTCTGTTGCTCAGGCGGAATTCCTGGGCCAGTGTCTTCGACCTCAAATTCGAAACTGAGATCTTTGGTATTGATAGGGGGCGGCGACATAGACCTTTGCCGTTCAGCGACTTTGTGAATGTGTGTCGTACCGCCTGCTACGTTGATGCTGAGTTTCGAGTCTTCATTTGAGCTGTTGTGAGTGTTGGTGTAGCCTTTCTCTTGGTCCACGCTGTCTTGAGGAGCAAGTGAGCTGTCTGACATTCGGACCCTCTTAGTACTGGAAGTCTTCGACTTTCGCGAATTGAGAGATGATTTTCTAGCACTGCCTGCCCTGCTGAGCTCGTGCTCAACCAAGCCGGTGCAGCGTACCCGAACGGTCACCGAACCATGTGGGGGTGTAAATTTGAGACTGTTACTGACGAAGTTCATCAGAACTTGCAAGATTCGGTTTTTGTCGCCCCAGAGACACATGTCTCGAACCCGGCCTGTGCCACCAGGCCCATACAATTTGTCGCCAGAAAAGTCAGATGCATCGCCGAATGCATCGCTCGTACCGAGGAAGAGCACTTTGAGGTCAACCTGAGCTTCACGAGCCTGCTTTTCGAAGGTTGGAAGTAGTTGAGCACTCAAGTCGCTAATTCTGAATTCGGCTTCATCAATAGACAGTTGTTGTCCGACTTCATTCTTGCTGAATGTTAACAGGTCGGTAAGGAGGTGAAGGAGCAGGTCACCAGACTTGTAGATTGTGTTAAGGGTCGACCGTATTCTTCCTAGGTCGTCTTCATTCATACAGACGGTGGTCAGTCCGAGGATGCCATTCAATGGAGTCTTCAATTCATGCGAAATGTTCGCGATGAACAAAGTTTTGCTCTGATTTGCTGCCTCCGCGGCCTTCTTGCTCTTCTCGAGCTCTGCAGTACGCTGTTTTACCCTTTCCTCCAGGCGCTCATAATGCATAACCAGCTCGTCCGACATTTCATTGAAAGTCCGCGTCAGGTCAGTCAGCTCATCTGTCACACAATGCCGGCGTTCGGGCACCTTCCGCGGTATTCTGAAAGTCCTACGACGCGTTCGAGGAGTGGAAGATCGTGAAGCCTGCCGAGATTTTGAGCTCTTCAAAAAGGCACCAAAAAAGCCTTCTTTCCTCGCCAGATTTTCGTCTGGAGACTCCTGAGCGTCTTCAGTCTCGGCATTCGGAGCACCTGTGGAACTAGAATAGGCGCTCGCATCGTCTGGCTGGTAAGGTTCCACAGTTTTTGCCGTCGCAGCGTAGAGCTGCCGAATTGGGGTGATGGAGTAGTGTGCAACCGGAAACATGACGAAGATCAAGAATCCAGTAACACTGAACACACAGGCAATGACAACATCGCGTAAGTGATTGATCGGTGCAACGACTTCTCCATGTGACTCTTCCACTAGGAGAACCCAGTCTACCAATATGTTCGAGATGGTGGCATATCCGACAGAGACTTTGGCATTGTCCTCGTTGTGTGTGGAGATATATGCTCCGGCATTATTGATCGCATTGTTTTTCTTCGCCCATGCTGCTACAACTGCTGGGTATGATGACATCTTGAACGGTATGGTAGCGTTTGCTACACTTGCTCTAGCTTGATGTCGATGCTGGAGTGTAGAATTGCTGTGAGGAGGGAGCACAAACCGTACCGACTCTTTACTTGCTTGTTCCGCCGAAGAACCACGAATCTTGATGTCGAAGTGGTTATATGTGGTATCTGGACCTACAAGAAGCATCTCGCCCGTGGAACCCAGCCCCTCGGGCGAATTTTGGACATTATAGAGCATTTCGCAATTGACCAGCACAGTCAACCATCCCAACACGTCAGACCGAGACGTGTTATTGATAATGGCGACCGTCACAGACAAGAGCGAATAGGACTCGTTGACAGCCATCGGACCAATGAACAAAGGTGAGCCTGGAGTGATAGTTCGACCATCATACGACACGGTCGAGTAATTTTCCCCTGATACTTTAGCGCCGTAGGTCAGATTAGGATATAAAGTAGGCGGATATCCTTGATCTGGATCGCCCAAATAGACGTCGGAGCCATTGGGGTATTTGTATGGTAGCTGGACAGGCGGAAGCCCAGCAGCTGTAACATTTGTAAGCCCGCTGGCGGTATTGGAATCACCTTCACCGACGTTAGGAAACAATGCTGCCTGTACCATGAGTGAACCGTCCGCCAGGGCACCTTGCAAGTCGCTTTGAGAGCGGACCCAGTTCTCATCGCTGGTGTTGCCTGCGTAGTATCTCCCGAAAGCGCTCTGGATCAAAATCCTCGTTGAGACCGAATTCACCTGCGACTCGTAAAGAAGGAGGGAGCTCGAAATTTGAGCTGCTTTGAGGGAAGCAGTTAACGATAAGCCAGATAGTCGGATGCCCTTGATGAAGTTGTAGTTCTGGAACCAGACTGCAAGTGCAAGGACCATAAGAGAGGTTAGAGAGCAGAGGAGAACAAGCAACGCAAGTTGCTCGCGTATGGATATCCGCATAACGGCGGCTGGCTGGACCAGGAAGCCCTTTGCATCTCAAAATCAATATCCAACCGCGTCCATTCTCTTTCGCCGTCGGCTTTGTCACCTGTGCATACTGATGGGCGTCGGAAACTCGCTGCGACAGAGCGACAGAGCCTGGTAGTTCGACACGTTCGAGGACAGGTGGTCGGTCTCGGTGTCGTGAAGGAGGATTTGATGAAGGATTGGGAGGAGCAATAGCCGAGTTCTTTTCGAAGTCGAGGCTCTTATGCCGACTTGCGCATGAGCGAGTTGTATCTGAAGTAGGAGTGAAATCGAAGAGACCACCAATCAACCGAGGTAGTCGTAGAGGAAATCTAATATCGAGGACCAGATGGTATCTGAGATCGGAGGAAGTACTGCGGAGGGCGATTAAAGGCGAGCAGAGAAGAGTAACAACAGTGATGATCGCTGGGGTCGAAGAGTTGACAAGCCCTACGAGCACAGCAAGGAGTGGGTTCAGACGCCGGCCAACATGGCAATCTTTTTAACCGGGGAATATGAGGTACGGAGGACAAGTCGCCCAAGCACTCGTACTCGTACAATAGGTGTACATAGGCACTTGGCTCCGGCGCTCTAAAGGGACTTAACCTCCTTGGTAATCCGGACGCAGTTTTTCCAGGCACATTTGAGTGGTCTAGATGCCTTGCAAAGGGGGAATTAAGCTAGGCTAGTGTTCCATCACATCTCCGACATACCAACGCCCGCCGTCTAAAGAAAGCCACGAGGTGTTCGCAACACTAAAAGACACTCGCTACTCGCTGGTCGTTCCGGCAAACTTTCAACGTCCAACAAAGGTCCCCGCCGACAAGTCTTGTAGCACAAGGGGCGAGAAAGTATCTCCCACCCAGGCACACTCCATATTACGGTGGTTGCCGTACTGGGTTTGTTGATACAAACACCCAAGATATTGGCCATGTTGTTAGGCTGATTGGGTGGAGCGCACCATTGTCCAGCAGAATCGTCGATTGGATGCGCCACTACCACTGGCACCACCAGACCATCGCCTTCTGAAAGGCCCCATGCGTGGAGGATGAATTGCCCATCCCTTTTCAGATTGGCCTCTACGAATAAGCGAGCTCCACCAAAACTCGCTCCAGTAGCCTTCCGAGCATCTGTTTCTGCGGACTTTGGGCGGTCCGTGGTATCTGCTTGCCCTTGCTCTCACTTTGGGTACGAGTAGCGTCTCAGGCGATTCTTGTATACCTATATGCTGAATGGTACATTTGAGGAGAGATGCATGCCATGTGATGCAATGCTAATACTGACTCGGGGGGCACGTCCAACCAGGAACAGGAGCCTTATAGCCCTGGACACGCGGGTTTGACGTACAACCGGCGCTTCCAGTACCAGTTTGTGCCATTTTGAGACTGACCAGAGATGCACACCATCCCAAAATGTACAGTTGGCAGTGGGAGAAAAACAGAAGCTATCACTAGCACTGTGGTCAATCTGCCGCACTGGTCTCAAAGGATCTTCTATCCTCCGGACTCCATTCACACTAACGATATGGGATGAGGTGTATTCTTGTCGAGAACGACATATATTCTACAGAGTACCTCCGTATCATCGTCGACTATCTACTACACCTCAATCTGCCAACTGGTGAGACCTGAAAGGCGAATGCTCCGATGTAAGGCCAAGCAGAGAACCACAGCTGGTGTGGCATCGTGCAATGCACGAACACCCCATAGCCCAGTTTTGTGGGTAAAATGATACGCCGTTATCACAGCAGGATTTGGCGGTGAAAGCAGCACCAACTGTAGAAATACCCTCCATGGAACGTTCCTCCTAATCAAAGCTTCCTCATCATTTTCCCACTCGAGCCACGATTGTGATGCAGCGAATATAATCATCGCCGAAAGGCTCACTGCTGACATGATTTTGGCCCTGGAAAAAGTCCGCTGCATTACCATACCTGCCGAGATGACTGTGTGGTCGCCAGCTCCCATCTGTCTACACGCTGGCCTTCCACCAGTGACATCTTGTTCCCTACACAGGTAAGCTGTGAGTGGTGACACCAATACGGATTTTTGGGTGAGTGGCCGGGATTTTTGTTCATGGCCATCCCTGATGTAGAGAAATCCCCAACAACTGCGCTGCGCCGCTTCCCCGCTGCGCCTGAACCAGCCTTGTGGCGTATGTCTTCTGCACACTTTGCAAGTTCACGTCGAATTGTGTCGCGCCACTCGGAGGACATTGTCGTTCGAGGCCTGATGACTTTCTTCTATTTCTTGTGTGCTTCCTCTTGGCTGTTGTATTATCCCATCGACGTTTCTGCGCCTCAAGTCTGAGATGGCCAACATGGCCAACACTGGTACGTCATTCACGCAACCACCACGACCTCGAGTCACTTTCTAATGGTTTGGTCGCAGCAGCCATCGCCTCAGTTCTCGGGGTCGCAGGAGCTGGTTTTAGGCTGTCCCTCATTCTCAATGCCATCAGCTGTGAAATTGTCAATGCTGGTTTCGAAGTCCACGGTATATCCAAAGGCGTCACTCTGTTTTCTACGATGCTCAAACAGACCGGCACTGTCCTTCAGACGGCGGATTCGGTCCACTCCACAGAAGCCATCGAGACTGCAATGTCAATAGCGGACGAGAGCACTCGCGTGTTTGATGAAATAAACGATATGCTTGATCGCTTGGGCACCAAGTCTAGCGATGGAAGTGCCACCCCGAGTATTCAGCAGAGATTCAGATGGTGTTTCAAGAAGAACAGAGTGACATATTTGATGGCCCAGCTGGAGAGCTTGAAGTTGAGCCTGGCAGTCATGCTGCAGGTTATCCAGCTGGGACAACTCATGGCATCCACATCCCGCAGGTGCGTAGCACCAGTGACTAATAAATGTCGCTATTCTAACATACAATCGTGTTGTATAGAGATCCTCCTGAAGAAGTCGCGCTGAAGACAGAAGCTATCAAGCAAGAACGCTTGGAGGCGCAGAACGCTGTCATTGTTCGTTACTGGCAGATGAGCAAGATGGATCGCGTCTTCGAGGCGTCCAGGAGAGAGGAGGAAGATGATCGTCGAGCCAGCATTGACAATGAGGCGGCCAAGGATGATGAATTGAAGTTGGTGTCAACAAACGAGTCATTATCCACATACGAGCCACCTCCCCCGGAATATGCACCCTCGACTACGCTGATCAAACTGCCGGTTTTCTCTCTAGGTGAATTGGATCAAACCCTTCATAAAATCAAGGGCTCACCGAAAGAGATGATTCAAGTCTCGGATCAAGCTATTGATCCGCTTCTCGAACGATGGACAAACTGGCGCGAGGTCAGGGAAAGGCGGCACAATCGTGATTCTGGCGGACGTTATGTCCCTTCGGTCCAAAATCTTAATGAGGAAGATGAAGATCTACCTTATCATGAGCGCTACCGGGAACGGGATGACATATCACGAGGATACTATCTCGAGGGTACTACCACCGATTGGAGAAAACCCAACTCTTCGGCAGCACGACATGAGGCCTACCGAAGGAGAAAACGCTATGAGAATTATCAGCCCAGCGTGAGTGCTGCTAGCAGCGATGTTGAGGATTCCCCTGGGAGCACCAGCTCTAAAAGAAAAGTTGCTCGGCATCATGTCATTGACTCCAGCTCCGAGTCGTCAGCATCAGAGGCAGAGGTTGCTCAGCCTAAATCGCGACGGCGAAGTAGTGGTGAAGGACCCACACCAGAGCGCAAAATATCATACGCAGAAGGCGCTCCCATTGCACATGCTCATACCACCACCCAACCTCCCACATGGATGGCTTCCAATCCCCCAAACAACACAAACAGACCGCCCTCAATAACGTCCGCTCAATCAACAGCATCCAGGCTCTCCTCCCCAGCATACCACCCTCCCGGACATCGTCCTTGGGCGGCGCCGGATCAGAATATGGGGCATCACAGCCTATCCTCACCCATCCCTCCCATCCATACAGCCAACGCGCTGAATCCCTATTCTAATTATTCTACACATTCGAATAATGCATACCACCAATACCCAGCTCAATCTCAACTGCAACCACCTTCACCCTACCTACCACCATCGAGTCCACAGTCCAGATACTTGCAACAGCCAACAAGCCGGATGGGTTTGCCACCACGACCTGTTTCTCAAGATGGTAAACAAGCGCGGTCCCCTTCCCGCCTGGCTCAACACAACACGACAGCGCGATCACACGGCAGAGGGGATGGTGAGAAGCGCCATTCCAGAGAAAAGTCAACCAAACAAAACTTAAAAGAAGGCGCTACCAAAGGCTTGCTCGGAGCCGGAGCAATCGCCGGTTTCTTGGAAGCCCTAGAAGGCCTCAGCCTCTAATGAAGATATAGGTCATTCCTTGTACCCATTTCCCTGTGATACCAGCCCACGATGGAACGATTTCGATGATGTATTATGAAGAGTTGAAATATACATATCTCAATAAGAATTGCACATTTTGGCCGAACATCCAGAGTGACCATACACAGGTGTTTTCAACGCCTGGCTCGTTCTACTGCCTCCAAATCCGTTCCCCCCAAATTCATCGGTTAAGTATTTCGGAAGACCACTAGCAAGGCCCGCCGATTTTCAGTGTTAAGGATGGCCTTACTCAGTAGTCGTGCAATCTCTATCATGCGATAGTGATGGCAGCAGAAGCTCATCACCACATTGCATCATTTTGCAAATCAGAGCCAAGTCTTCTCGCTTGTATGATGATCTTGTGCTCTTGAACCCAGATCTGAAACATATCCGGCATCAGTGGCAGGCTGGGGTAAAAGGTGTGAGTTTCATGGTTGACAGGGGGTATAACAGTAGTACGTTTATCGCCAATCTCAGCTCCTCAAAAAATACCAAAAGAGCGAAGCAATCAAACTGGCAGAAGCCATCCGCGTGGGTTGAAAACCTCAGACTTGTAAATACTCGACGTACATGGAAGGTTGAACACAAGCACACCAAAAGACAATCAATCACGCTGGCAAGCCTACAGTAGAGTACTCTACCTTTACTATAAGCCACTTTAGAGGTGAACAAGCCTTTGAGATCCACAGTCTCACGGACCGTATGAGAGGGTACAAGTAGTTGCGAAATTGTTAAACTGTACCGAGTAGTACAGTACAAATTTAGTTCTACAGAAGAGTGGAAAGTTTTTTCCGGTTCAGTCCACAACCTGAGGTGGTTCAAAAGCTTATGCACGGCCGGCACCACGTTGGCATATACTGGTCCTGGAACTCTTTTTGCAGGTGTTGAACACCGTCGTCGGAAACTTCGTTTCCCACACTGCAGCCAAGGTATGACAAGGACGTCAGTGTCCATGAGAAGAGTTCGACCTGGTGGTTGGCTCGGCCAGCAAGAGCACCAAACGCGTCAGTCATCCACGCACACCAAGGAAAAAGAGTGAGCAGCGTTGAATGGCTACATGGTAAGCAGGTATACGATCACAAGACGGGATATTCCTAGACTTGTCGAAGCAAGCGAAGTGTGCCATCACTCGTGACCCTCGACTTCACAGATAGAGGAGACTAACGAAGAACGCCTTGGGACGGTGAAGGACGAGTAATACTCGAACAATGACGAAATGGCGCAGGAGGGCTGCGTGGAGGAATCACAAAATAATACAAGCCAATCTTCCGTGTGCATGGACATAATACAAAGCGTGATGAACAGCGGACAGCGAGCAGATGGCCTGGACCTACTACTCCCTATAGTACCCATAGGCGGTGTTTTTTTGAGGACGGTAGTGCCTCGGGTTGGGCGAGTGAGTGTACTATCATATAATAGTAGCTAAGGGAGTACACGTATCGGACTCTGTATTCTGTACTCGTACATCCCACATACTGTAGAGAACATCATCCACTGTGGCGGCGGTTCTCACAGGCAAAGATTTCTGATCCGTTGAATCCGTGGCATGGAACTGACTGGATTTATTGGTACCTCGGTGGCATGGTCCTTTCTTCGCCACTGGTCGCCGTTTGCATAATAACCCGGGTCCTTGCTAACGAGGGATGGAGCTTGACTGCAGCTAGTTCGAGATGCGGTAAAGACAGTCCCCGCCAGCCCTTGTGTTATAGGCCTGACGCGCCCAGACTAAGATTTACCGCAGCCAAATTGTGGAGGTTCAAAGAAAGGGTCCCTGGTCGAAGTTTTTGGCCCTTCTCAGGCTGTCTCTCGCAGTGTCTGTCAACGCTGCATCTTGCTTTGCCCATTCCCTCTTCAGGCGGTGGTGATCTTTCAGGGGAGAGAGAGAATGACAAGACACGCTTCGTTTTTTCCTTTCCCTTAATCCCCCCGCTTACGCATAATCATACCCTGTATTGCTGTCCCTAAGATTTCTCCTACCGGGACACACCAACCGCCCCCCCAAAAACCTTGCACCATCATCTTCACTCCCTACTATTGCTATTACTCGAATTATTATCTATCCTGGTTACTCGTTCCCAAAAAAAAAGTCCTATGGAGTAGAACTACAGCACAGTAATTCCTCGTCGCCCTTCTTCAATCGCCCTTTTGCAAACCCGGGGCCTCTCTTTCCCACCCACCCCTACTGTCAATCGGCTCGCTTAGCGCAGTTTGGCATCCCACCTACCCAAGCCCGCCAATTGTCCAGTGTCGACTTACTCTCCGGAAATTGATCCATCGCATACCATCCTACACCTTCTCTTACCCGTCTCGCCAGCACCGACGTTCGCATCACCAACCACGCCGTCGCCTGTGTCCACGCTCTCGCCGATGCCTGGACGTGCCTCGACCGCCTAAAGAACGAGCATCGTCCGTCGAAAGCCCTTGACTACGAACCTGTGAACCTACGACTCCCCATCGGGCAAAGTGGCTCTGCGGCCGTTTTGCCTGCGCTGCTGGACGCGGCCGAGAACTCGAGCCCTTTGGCACATCGATAACGCTTGCCACGAACCTTCGACTTCGACGCCTCATGAGGAAGAACAGCCCCTAGAGACGTCTACCCCGTCCATGTCTCGTCCGGACGAGACATTGCTCGCTGCTGCGGCCATTCTGCGTGGATTGGCCAAAGGCTCTACCGCACAACCTTCGCAAACCAATGGCTTGAAGCTACCTCCCTACAGTCTTCCTGGAGAAGATACGCCGACCAAAGATGAATTCGAGGCGGAAATTGCAGCCCTGGCACGAAGGATACACTACCTCGAGTCGCGAGCTGATGTCGTTGGGCGGTCTCTGCCAGATACACCAGGTGAATTCCAAAGTCCCGCCTCACCTGGATCGCGGCCATCTGAACCTCGAGGCCCTCTCGGCGAGTCGTATACTGACTCGACGGCAGCTGCCTCCGAACGAGCCGCCTTCATTCCATACCAAGCCAAACGCTCCACGCAACTTCCAGCCAGGGAACCCTTTGTCCCTCCGGGTACGGTCAGCGAGGATGATATAAGCATACTGAAGGAACATGTAGAGAAACAGGCCGAACAAATCAAGAGTCAGCGAGAGACGATTGCAGAGATCAGCCGAGGCCTCCGCAATTCAGAAGAGCAGGCAAAGCAAGCATTTATGCGAGTCGAGAACGAAGATGTTTCGTTACTAGAACGAGAACTGCGTAAACACCAACAAGCGAATGAAGCATTTCAAAAGGCGCTGCGTGAGATCGGTGGTATTATAACCCAGGTTGCCAATGGCGATTTATCCAAGCGTGTGCAGATTCAGGCAACCGAAATGGACGACGAAATTGCTGCATTCAAAGTCACCATAAATACCATGATGGATCAACTAGAAATTTTCGGAAGCGAGGTGACTCGCGTCGCGCGCGAGGTCGGCACCGAAGGAATCTTGGGCGGTCAAGCCCAGATCAGCGGAGTGCATGGTATCTGGAAGGAGTTAACTGACAACGGTATTTATGTTCTGTCTTACCCTCTTACGAGGCGATACTAATTGGTTGTGTAGTGAATATCATGGCCGCTAATCTAACAGACCAAGTCAGAGAAATCACCACAGTCACGAAAGCTATAGCACGAGGTGATTTGAGCCAAAAGGTACAGAGCCGTGCGAAGGGTGAGATCTTTGAGCTACAGCATACGATTAATACAATGGTGGACCAATTGAGGACGTTCGCTACCGAGGTTACGAGAGTAGCCAGAGATGTAGGCACAGAGGGTGTCTTAGGTGGCCAAGCTCAGATTGAAGGCGTGCAAGGCACGTGGAACGAACTTACGAAAAGTGTAAACGCCATGGCAGACAATTTGACCACCCAAGTGCGAGATATCGCCACGGTCACAACTGCAGTCGCAAAGGGTGACCTTACTCGGAAAGTGACAGCAAATTGCAAAGGCGAAATCCTCCGATTAAAGATCACAATCAACAACATGGTTGATCAGCTCCAACAATTTGCTCAGGAAGTAACTAATCTCGCAAGAGAAGTCGGCACGAACGGTATCCTGGGCGGACAAGCTACCGTCCATGATGTAGAAGGAACGTGGAGGGACCTCACAGAAAATGTGAACGGCATGGCAATGAATTTGACGACACAAGTGCGAGAGATCGCCACGGTCACGACATCCGTTGCCAACGGAGATCTATCGAAGAAAGTCACCGCTGATGTTCAGGGAGAAATTCTGGATCTCAAGGTCACAATCAACTCAATGGTTGACAGGCTAAACACCTTTGCTTTTGAAGTCAGCAAAGTCGCGAGAGAAGTCGGTACCGATGGGACACTAGGTGGTCAGGCAAAGGTCGACAATGTACAAGGGAAATGGCGAGATTTGACGGACAACGTCAATACCATGGCTTCAAATTTGACCAGTCAGGTACGGAGTATATCCGAAGTCACCCAAGCTATTGCCGCCGGCAATCTGGACCGCAAAATCGAAGTGGAGGCTCAGGGAGAGATTCTCACGTTGAAAGTCACCATCAACAACATGGTTGACCGGTTGGCCACTTTTGCACATGAACTGAGGAGAGTTGCTCGAGACGTAGGTGTCAACGGCAAAATGGGCGGACAAGCCAATGTTCACGACGTTAATGGGCGATGGAAAGAAATCACTGAGGACGTCAATACCATGGCTGAGAATCTGACTGCTCAAGTGCGGGCTTTTGGAGAGATCACGGATGCTGCCACCGAAGGCGATTTCTCCAAGTTGATCAGCGTTGAGGCCTCCGGTGAAATGGACGAATTGAAGCGAAAGATCAATCAGATGATCTCCAACCTGAGAGACAGTATTCAAAGGAACACGGCTGCTCGAGAAGCAGCCGAATTAGCCAACAGAACGAAATCCGAGTTTTTGGCAAACATGTCTCACGAGATTCGGACTCCTATGAACGGTATCATTGGCATGACGCAGCTCACGCTCGATACCGACGACTTGAAGCCACATTCGCGCGAAATGCTCAACACTGTACACAACCTCGCCAACAGCTTGCTGACCATCATTGATGACATTCTTGATATTTCCAAGATCGAAGCGAACCGGATGGCGATCGAGGCTATCCCATACACCATCAGAGGCACCGTCTTCAACGCCTTGAAATCGCTAGCAGTCAAAGCGAACGAGAAAACCCTTTGCCTGGCGTTTGATGTTGACAACTCGGTACCCGATTACGTTGTTGGTGATCCGTTCCGATTGAGACAAATCATTCTCAACCTGGTTGGTAATGCCATCAAGTTCACCGATCAGGGAGAGGTCAAGGTCACCATCAAGAAGTCCAAGGACCTCATGTCGAACTGTGGCCCTGACGAATTTCCGTTCGAATTTGTTGTCTCTGACACTGGCATCGGCATCCAATCTGATAAGCTGGACCTTATCTTCGACACATTCCAGCAGGCAGATGGCTCGACGACGAGAAAGTTTGGAGGCACTGGGCTTGGATTATCCATTTCCAAGCGCCTCGTGAACCTAATGGGTGGTCAAGTCTGGGTGACCTCGGATTTTGGCCATGGAAGCGAGTTCCATTTCTCTTGCATCGTCAAGTTCGCAACCGAAGACATCAGCGTCATCAGCTCGCAGCTGTACCCCTTCCGCAAGCATAAAGTTCTCGTGGTTGACAAGGGCACTTCGGCGTTTTTCAAGAAGGTTCCAGCCTTGATTGAAGAGCTTGGTCTGCACGTCTCTGTTGTGCACGACGAGCTCAACATACCAGATCCATTGTATGAGAAGAAGGTCAGATCTGTCGATGGGTACGATGTGATTGTCATTGACCGGGTGGAGACGGCTTACAAACTACGAGAGTTCGACAAGTTCAAGTACATACCCATGGTGCTTCTGAATTCTACAGTGTCCATCAACCTGAAGACCGTACTGGATCTGGGCATTGCTTCCTACATGACGACACCATGCCAATTAATTGACCTTGGAAACTGCATGATTCCGGCGCTGGAAGGCAGATCCACCCCTATCATCAAAGACTACAAAAAATCCTTCAATGTGTTGTTGGCGGAAGACAATGAAGTCAACCAGAAGGTAGCCATCAAGATCCTCGAAAAATACAACCACGTGGTGACAGTGGTGAGCAACGGCCTTGAAGCGGTCAATGCTGTCAAGGAGAATCGCTTCGATGTCGTACTCATGGACGTCCAAATGCCTGTCATGGGAGGATTCGAGGCCACACGCGAGATCCGCCAATTCGAAAAGGAGATGCACCTGCCTCGAACGCCTATTGTGGCCTTGACCGCACATGCTATGTTAGGAGACCGCGAAAAATGCATCCAAGCTCAGATGGATGAGTATCTCTCGAAGCCGTTGAAACAAAACTTGCTGATGCAGACCATCTTGCGCGTGGCCTCGGACCGGGTGACAGACATGTTCAACAAACATGCTCGGACCAAGTCAACCGCAAGAAATGAAGCGAATCAAGCATCTCGGCATTCCGCAGCCTCCACGGGGAAGACGGAAGCGGCGTCAACCCTGTCTCCAAGACCTGCCTTTACTGAGAGGTCGGTCACGACGTCTGGGCCTGTCAATCATGGAAGTGCTGGGAGCCCGTCGGCAGCAACAGACGGCGACCCCGATCCGATAGCGGTTGCCAACAGTGTACGTTCAATGTCATGGTCTAGCTGATACATGATGGAGCTAACCGGGTGTCTAGATGCTGTTGAGATCTCACAGTTCATGAGTAATGAACGACCCCGTGCTTGGGGATTTCACCTCGGCTTTCGGCTACAGGTATGCATCAAAGGCGCGTCTTCAGTTTGCGGCTTTGGAGTTTTCAATTTGTGATGCACTTCAGGAGCAATGGGGAATGGACATTGGCATTATTTTTGGACTGTTTTGTTTTGATTTTCTGATGTGATGGGGATGGTGTTATTTCTTTGGAGATGCAAGGACTCTATGGAGCCGTGATTGACGACGTTCTGAAAGAGGGCAGTATTGGCCTGTTTGACTTTGGGTTGGCCGTAAGGAGCAGGTCATGTTGAGCCGCAGAAGGAGGTTTTGGAGCATCGGAAAGGATCGCAGGGATCGGGTCGTACTCGTAGCAGTAGGTTGAGTCGATAAATCGCTCATACGGAACTTCCCCTGTCAACTGAAAAGGCAAAGACTTCAGTGCTACGGTGTATTGCTAGTGAGCCCCTTTCCCTTACGACCGTCTGGGGTCGGAGCCTCAGGTACTGTACTTTCGGCTTGGTGAGCCATATATTCTCGGGGAACTCGGAGCTATAGGCGCCGGAGCCGACCTGAATTTCGTGTCCACATGACGACAAGACGACAGGAATACAATGAAACGATCGAAGAGGTCTCCTCCCCTTCTTCTTTTAAGACTTCATTGGACCGGTGGCGGGGATGGTGGTTTGTCATTGAAAAGAAAATATCGCTCATGTTCATGTATGGGTGGTTGTTAATGAACTGCGCCGACTTCATTACGGAGTATCCATGGAAAAACAAGGTCAGGGATGGTCACCTGCTCAACAGTTGGAAATCGAGTCATCGGAGAGGAAACCAAGGTACCTGAGCTTGATCATCAGAAGCAATGACCGATGCACATCTACCGAGGAACCAAGGGTCGATGTCATATCTTTCGAGGTAGATGATGTACTCACCTCATATGTGAGAATATAGATGCTATAGGCTATAGGGCGGCTTGACCAGATCCTTAGGTCCTTGTTGTGCGGACGGGAGACAGCAGAACCAAAGTACGGAGAGTTGTATTCCGTGTGCCTAGATGCCTAGGTACGATTAGTCAAAATAGTTGAATACCTAAACGTACATAAGCACTGCGACTTTCAAGTTTCGCCGCATGCTACATTATCAAGCCTTTGTAGGTACGGAGTACCTAGAAGCATATCGACCCCACCAAAAAATCGCAAAAGTCATTCTCGTATCGCCATTTCATCACGATACGAAGGGAAACAAGATCGGTTGTATTCCTCGACCGCCCACTCATTTTAGACTTCCCACTACTTGTTTCTCTTTCATATGCTCTTTCTACGCATCTGCCCCTCGACGTCGTCGTCGTCGTTGTTGTTGTTGTCTCGAGTCATCACATTGTCGACACAGCGCCGCCCGCCACGATGATCCTTCCCTACCACTAACTAAACCTTTTTGCGGCCTCTTTACATCATGGAATCTCCGGCGCACGACGACGACACTCCCGGATTGCGGTCGACCGCCGCCCCAGATGACATGAACGTCGTCGATGACTCGAAACGCTCTGCTACCCAGTCCACTGCCACCTCCGCACCTCGCCTGAACCCACGGAGCTGCGTCACTTGTCGGCGACGAAAGGTCCGGTGTAATAAGCAAGAACCGTGCGCAAACTGCGTAAGAGCTGGCATCGAATGTATCTTCCCTGCGCCGGGCAGGGCCCCCCGCAAATCCAGGAAGCCGCCGGACGCCGAGCTCCTGGCGCGCTTGAAGAGACTCGAAGGGGTGGTCCACAGCCTGGGTGCTCAGGTGGACGACCATGGCGTCGTCTCGCCGACCACCACCGTGGCAGGGTCGGCAGACATTCGCGCCCGCTCGTTCGCTGCCGGCGACGCCCACGCCGGAGACTCGCCAAGCTCGGATCGCTCAGATTCCAAGAGACAGTCGATAGACAAGAGTCTGGGTCGGTTGGTCATCAACGAAGATCGCAGCAGATACGTCAGCAATTCCTTCTGGACGAGCATGAGTGACGAGGTTCGTGGATGCCCATGATGGAACTTTGCGCCCGAGCATACTAACACCAGGTCTAGATTGCCGAGATGCAGGATCTGCTGGATCCGTCCACGACCGACGACGAGGACGAAAGTAACTCGCCGGTGCAGGATCGCCAGATGGGCAGCCACCAAGGCTTCCTCTTTGGCTATTCCTCGATCATGCTCGATTTACGGGAGTTACACCCCAGCCCCAGTCAGATATTCATCCTGTGGGAAGTCTTCAAGGAGAATGTCGACCCGGTGGTGCGCATACTTCATCGCCCGACCACGAAAACCATTTTGATGAATGCGGCGAGCAGCCTTGATCGAGTGTCGAGACCTGCCGAAGCTTTGTTGTTTTCCATCTACTACGGCGCCGTGGTGAGCATGACCCACGAGCAGTGCCGACAATTGTTGGACGAGGACAAGGAGATGCTGCTCAAGAGGTACCGCTTTGCGACAGAACAAGCCTTGGCTCGCGCGGACTTCCTCAACAGCTCGAGTCTGATGTGTCTGCAGGCATTCGCTTTCTTCTTGGTCTTTGTGAGGCACGTAGATGATTCTCGGTTAGTATGGGCCTTGGGGGGACTCGCCATTCATTTGGCGCAATCACTGGGCATTCACCGAGATGGAACCAATTTCGGCCTCAGTCCGTTCGATACAGAGATGAGACGACGGTTATGGTGGCACCTGTCTCTCATGGACAACAGAGCAGCAGAAGATCATGGTACAGACCCTACCTTTACCGAACAATTTTTCGATACCAAACTGCCCATGAACTACAACGACGATGATATCTACCCTGGCATGAGAGAGTACCCGCCTGAGAGACAGACTGCTACTGAAATGACTTTCTGCTTGATCCGCTCCGAGCTGAGTATCTTGCCACGTCGACTCAATTTCACCGCTCCCGGTTCAACGCCTGGTCAGACGCAAGACCTGCCCTTGGAGCAGAAAGAGAAGTTGATCGACGAATGCCATCGGCATCTGGAGGAGAAATATCTTCGACACTGCGATCCCAATGTGCCCATATTTTGGGTGGCGGCCACCGTCGCTCGACTCATTCTGGCCAAGATTTGGTTGTCCATTAACCACCCCCGATCATTTGGCTCGGCGACTGGCGACGCGGTGTTACCCCAAGAAGTGCGCGATCGTGTCTTCATTACTTCGGTAGAGGTACTCGAATTCACGCATTTGTTGGAGAAGAACGAAAAGACGGCCAAATGGGGTTGGTTCTTCCGTACTTACATGCAATGGCAGTCAGTGGCATTTGCTCTGTCAGAAATATGTATCAGACCACCTGGACCTGACGTCGACAGAGCGTGGAGGGCGGTTGAAGCAGTATATGACGATAGAGTCACCAAGAACTCCAAGTTCCAGAGGGGGATGTTGTGGAAGCCATTGCGGCATCTGATGGCGAGGGCCCAAGAGCGAAGAAAGGCCCAATGGGCAGCTCAAACGACACAGACTGATACATTGTTCACCGACATAGACAGTTCAACAACACTGCAAAGATTTGCACAGGACTATCCCGACAACATGGTTAGCAACACGGCGGACGTATTTGGCATGACGCTTGATCACCCGCCCTCGACAGATGTACCAGTGCAGTCAATGACTGCAGGCTCGCCCCGATTTTCAGCGCCCATGTATGCGAAAACTGCCGGGACATCGTCGCAGGATGGGTCCAGCGATACGACCATGACTCCGGGACAATTCCCCTTGTCCAATAACGAAATTCTGAACTTCGGATGGTCTCCATCTTTGGGCGATTTTGCGGTTCGCCAGGAGCCGTTCGAACGCTTCTTTATGAATGTACAGGAAGAATGGTTTTAAAAACCACTCATTACGACCTTTCCCGAAGAACAATCGCAAGCAGAAGCAGAAGCAGAAGCAACGATCAATCCATCCAGAGATGCAACGTGTATCGGGTCGCTGAAGCACAGCAGCCTTCCTTCCCGCTCCTTCAAAATGGAAGCGATAAGCGATGACTGCGCTAAGATCTATTTCCAGGGCCAGAAGATCTCCGTAGAATTTGGTGCATCCGGATGCGAGTGGTGTGTAAGCGCTGGTGGCGCCGACAAAGCCCTATTCGGAGCCCATTGACAATCCCGAGGCTTGTGGTTGGTTGAGCGGCTGTGCTTCGTAGGGGGCCGACAGGGGCCGTCAAGCCTAGAAACCCTGGTGAGCCACCTAAAACACCCCGAGCTTTTCGGAGACCGTTAGTGGGAAATCAGCATCTCTTATTGGGATTGATGGGCGTGCAATCTGATGCCTGTCAATTAGCACCCACCAACCACGCAGCGCACAAAAAAAGAACATCCCCTGATTCTGGGGCGAGGGACTCCACCAGGTAAATATGGGTGACCTCGCGTCCTGAAGCTGGCGTTGCACGATCACTGAGGCTGCGCTGTCCAGGAAGAGCGATCGAGACGCTCTCACATCCTCAGGTTACACAAAGTCTGAAACATCCTCTCTCCCAAAAGCAGACAATATTGCCGCCGCCGAGGAACGTCGCTGCTGCTTGATCCCCGTCCTCACGCTCCTGCCTTGGCCTGTGAGGGTTCAACAATTTGTACGGATATTTCGCAGTCAATTTCAGTTGAATTCTCGCTTTTTGATATCTGCTTCCAGTGCAAGATTATTGCAAAACTGCTATTCTCTCCCTTTAGCAGAATTTGTGGTGTCCTATAGCCCCGACCATGTCTTTCTCAAACCAAGGCCGCGTACGGGGTTTGGCTGCAACCCTTCTCTTGTCCAGTGAGTCCAACAACGAATTGCAATCCGTTCCAGGTTTTCAACTGACATTCGTCTTCTCAGCATTCATGGCCGCTACGAAAGCTGATGTTCCCGCTTCCACATACGTTGGCATGGGCACATCTCCCAAGTCGCAAGATAATGTCACCGTTTCAATCAATGTCCCTGACAACAGCACCGACACCCTGTTCTACCACTTCTCCGCCCCTTCGTCCCGGAAATGGGCAGCCTTTGGATTTGGAGACAAGATGAAGGATGCACTGATATTTGTTACATACGCTTCGGAGGATGGAAACAATGTCACAGTCAGCCCTCGATTAGGGAAGGGTCACACAATGCCACAACACACCGACGACGTCAAGGTCGACGTACTGGAGGGCAGTGGTGTCATCAACAATGTCTTTGTTGTCAATGCGAAATGTACTGGCTGCCGTAGCTGGGATGGTGGCAAGGTGGATGTCGACAGCACCGACCAAGACATGATATGGGCATTGGGACCAGATGGAAGCTTGAAATCGGATGATGTCTCGGCGTCCATTACTCAGCACGAGGGGCATAATTTCTTCGACCTCAACCTCAAGGATGCCACTGGAATTGGCGGTGTTCCCAATGTATCCAACACTACCGCCGACAGTGACGACTTTGATGACGGTCCTTTTGGCAGAGGCCACGCCAATCCAGGTGTTGCTTTTCACGCTTTTCTGATGGTTTCGGCATTTTTGATCGTCTTCCCTGCTGGCTACCTGCTATTACGCATTCTCAACAAGGTCGTAATACACTGGGCGGTACAAACCTTCGCTTTGCTTATGGTTTGTGTGGGCACAGCAGCTGGGATCGGTATCAGCATCAGGCAGGATATAGTAAGTCTCTTGGGAACGTTGTCATGGATGGTTTCAGATCACTAACCCGGGTGCCAGTCTCCGAGTCTGAACTCTGGCCACCAAATCCTGGGCCTCGTCATCCTCGCTCTTGTCATCACGACCTGGGTCGTGGGCTTTCTCGGTCATCGCATCTACAATAAGACCGGCACACCAGCTAAGATCATGAAGGGTCACCGTGTCCTTGGCCCTGGCAGCATTCTTCTGGGTATCGTCAACACCTTTGTCGGCTTCAATTTTGCTGGCAACCACCGCGGCATGATTATTTACGGCGTTGCGACCTTCTTTCTGCTTCTCGTTGTGGGGGGATGGACCATGATCAGGAGGCGACAGGAGATGCGCAAGGCACCCATGAACACTCCCGCGGCAATGAATTTTCGCGAAGGACAATACGAGCCGCCCCAAGGACCACCCCCGCCACCGTTGTACGGGGAAGGTGGCATTCCGCTACAGAGTTACTCCAATGCACCGCCCGTTTATAGATGAAAGGGTGTTGTGTTTGGGCCTGCAATGAGTTGTTGGTTTTGTTCTATGGAACAGGAATTGTGACTTGGGAAACATTTATCTACATTGAGCACGGATTGCTTAGGTAGTGCCAGCATCAACAATAGTCTAAACTGTTACCTTTTCCTAATTCTCCAGATGGGTTTATGAATGTCGATAAAGAATGGTCTTGGTGTCTGCGTTTGTAGGGTTCTTATGGTCCAGGATTTAAGGTGCGATCGACCCTCGCAGCTCGACTTTGGATTGAACACAGCAAACGAGGTCCATGGCCAGAGGATAGAACAATGACAGGGGAAAAGTTATGCTGATATTGCATGTGGCTACCTTGAGGAAATTGATGGTCTGTAAGGTATTTACGGACGACATTTGGCTTGAGCAGAGCATTCATTTGGTCCGTCGAATCTGTCACTTCACCGACGACGAGGTTGTGCAGCTCCATCTAAACGCTGCCGACAGCTCGTGGGCTTCTGATGCGGTCAAACTCGACCTGAGGCGCCAGATTGAGGAGTTTCATACCAATTTCGGAGTGTAGTTCTCGCGCTCTCGCGTGCGTACTTTTTTTTATTATTGCTCGCCGCGATAGCAAAATTGCAAGATATGGTGTCACTACTGAGAGTGTTGCCTTCGTATCTACATGAGACCTACATGAGCGCCCTACAGTTGCATGCTCATTCTTCCGGTTGTCGACTCGACATACTTACCGCTTGTGCTTCGATATGGCAAAGCATCGATCCCCACACAATCTAGATGTCATCTCAAACGTCGACGAAAGTCTCGCCGTGACTATGCCCTTGAGTTCGGCCAGCACCCTACCGTAGGGATCCTTCGCCCATTCTGTACGGAGTACCACAGGGCTGGAATAAGTTTCACCAGATTTCGGCCTCGAGACTTGTGGGGGGAAAAGTGACACTGGGCCGAAGCACGGGCGGAAATCCCTAGTCTGAGTTTCGAGCAGAACGTGATTATGTGATGGAGACGACACGAGCTTGGAAGGAAATACCAGCAGAGATCGTTCTTTTTCTGGACAAGTTGAACCCAAGGGCAACGTTGATAACAATGATTGCCACTATTGACAGGATCGATTGTTCGAGATGAGTTTTGTGTGTTCGTGTCAACGGTGAGCTCCGGTACAGTCGTCACTATCACTCCCAGTTCCAAGAAAGGGATCGGTCGCTTACCACTCACCGTCGAGGTGACCAGAGCAGGGTTCGTGTATATATATATATATATATATATATTATATATGCTCCGAGCTGTGCTTCATCCTTTACCATGTTCATTCAGGAAAGGGAGCAAGGCCGCTTTACTCGGGCACGTGACGGAGCATCGAAGGACGCCTGACCGAGCACGGGAGAGCACCACGGGAGCCACGGCAGAGCGCAGGGGCGAGCGCCTGAGCACTGGACGAGCTGGAGGGTTCGCTGCCTAATGCCTCGTCCTTAGAAGCCAGTTTAGGCTTGGGGAGCTCATTTAGGCCTCGACTATTGTCACGCACTCATCTTAGCGCCTTCCTAATTAGGTTTAGCGCCAAGACTGGAGCACTACCTACACTTACGCACTCACTTATATAACCCTAACTTCTATACTTAGTTTCTAGTTCTTAACTTAGTTATTTTCATTAATATAATCCTTATAATTTAAGATCCTAATAACTATAAGTCTAACGTGAATAATAAGCGAGTGAGACAGACAAGTGAGTGAGACACCTTCACCTGATCACCATCACATTTCATAGCTATACTCAACCACTACGCATTGAATTAGTTATAACTACTTAGATTCCTCTTCCTCAGATGAGATTATAACTACTTAATAGGTTCTAGAGTTGTGTCTAGTGTTGCCATAGATACCACACCACCGCGTGCTCATTTCGCGCCGCTAACTCGGATTATCACTAGGCTATATTTCTTACTTTACTATGACCTAAATATAACTATAAGACTCTAGACACTAACCCTCCTTAAGCGTTATACTTTCTTTAGTGTATAGTTATTTCTTTTTCGCCTAGTAATAGTAGCTAAGTAGTGTATTCTCATCACAAAGTGTCTTAACCTTAGACTTTAATAGCGCGATCTAGTGCATAATTTCTATCGCACCCTTTATGAACTAATTAATGACCTTAAGAATTAGAGTTAGAGAGCTTCCTTAATGTTAAGAGACTTAATTCTTAATAAATATAGACTGCGAGCTAGCTTTAGTTAGGTTATTAGGTATCTTAGATACTTAGGTCTAGGGTAGCGCGCTACTCTGTTTTTTGGGGGTTAGTGTTTATAGCTTTATATCTAAATAAGTAATTATACTTTCTAAATTATAGGAAATAAGCCTAGCCCCTTAGAATCTTATCTAAACATTTTAAATCGTTATTATCTATTAAAAAGTGACTAAAAACGTAGGAAAGAAGTTCTTCTTTAAAATGTGAGTGATATTAGCTTAAACTCTCTTCTTAATTTAGTCATTATACGCCTATTTTAACGGGCTAAAACACTTAATATTAAGAGGCTAAAGAATATAAGATAAATAAGATAGTATATAGAGAGTAATAATATTGTGCTCCTTATAGTAAAGCTTAAAATTAGTTAAGTAATAACTTTTATACTTATTAAGAACTAGGAAGCGATATTTACCTATTATTTATGGTTTTATATACTAATTAAAGTGTTAAATCTATTTTAGATCTCTTTTATTTGTAATCTAGCTATTAAAAGACATAATAATAACCTAGTTATATAAAAGAGTACTATTTTAATACTAAATAAAGAGATAATATTTACTCGAAATAATAATAAATGGCGAAACTATCTAGCTTAATACATTAATACCTTAAATCACTATTACCTATTCCTAATTACTAAGCTAAACTAGCTTAATGTCTAAGTATCTTTTAGTGCTTATTATGATAATCCCTATTAAGATTATACTCATTATAAACTTAGTCTTATTAAAATTATAAATATCTATATTTATCACACTATATTTTATGACTATATTCTTTACTAGTGTAAACCATGTCTAAATCGTGTTAGAATCTTCATATTAGGCCCTTATATAGTTATATCAATAAAAGAAACGCGTCTAAAGCTCTAGTTATTACTTAATAAAGTTAGAAGCTCACTACTTCTTAATAAGAGATGTATCGCGCTCTGCGAGTAGTTAGTTAGCTATATCTTTCACGCTAATAAGTTAGAGAGAGTGCGATTATGTATTAAGGTTAAGAGTATACTGAATAATTATATTCTCTTTAAGAGAGATTAGGTTTTATGAGTTAGACATACTATTATTATGAGACTAGGTGCCCTTAAGTTAGTGGGATAGAGTTATGTGGCTATAGCTATAGATTTTAGTAGCTTTTTAGGCACTAAGATTTAGGGTTTATTTAATAGCCTAAAGAGTAAGAACTATTTAACGTTTAGTATTAGTAGATACTATATGTTATGGTAGAGAAAATTACGTTAAAAGTTAAAGGTTCAGAAAATCTGAAGAGATGTCTCACTCGCTTATCTGTCTCACTCGCTTATTATTCACGTTATATCATAATACTTAGTGATAAATGTTAATCTCTCCAAAATCTATTCTTATTTCTAGACCTAAGTATCTTGCCATTTAACCTAAGCTATAGCTATGCGCTCCTAAGCTTAGCTTAGCGATCTTAAGGTTACCCTAAGTAGTCCCTAAGTATTGTCCTAAGTCTATATATACATGTAAAGGGTCTCATATCTTAGCCTTTAAGTTCTTATCTCTTATTATTTCATATTTTTAGAATGGCTAGCTTCTGTCCCCTTAAGTAATTATTATTATAAGAATGCTTTCTGGATTGCGTTTCCGCGACAGATTGTTCACTTTCTCTTGTGTGGCAGAGGGGGTAAGGTCCTTATTACTTCCTTATTAACTACCTAGGGCGGTGTGTTCTGGGGAACCTTTTAGGCACTCCCTCTACCCTACTTAAGCATAAAGAGAGCTATTCCCTTTACCTTAACCAGATCATGATAATGTATAGATTCGCATGAACTTATATTATATAGATTATAAATAAGGTATATAGATTAGGCATAAATTGTAAGCGTGATAATTTGTATCTTATATAGTAATTACTTATACCTTTATACTGAGTACTTTAACTCTGTAATTATTCGCGCCTAGGGGGAAGCTACCACGTAATTCATCACTTAAGAGTAACTAATCACTATAAGCTTATACTTATTAGGCTTTAACACTGTAATAAATCTCGTGTAGGCACTAAGTTAGTGTGTGAATTTCACTATTAATTTACCTAAAGAGAACTCTTATTCTATAATAATAGTCCCTTTTTATAATTATAACTTTATCACTATAAAGAATCTTTTATTATTAGAGCTCTAAAATAAATATAAATAAGTCTTAATAACTAAATATTTATAAATATTTATATATATAATATTTAATAGAGTATACTTTTTATTCTTTTATTCTTATTATTATTATTTAGTAAAGCACTAATTTAAAGAAATATATTATAATCTCTATAGTATAGAGTCTTTATTAATATACTAATTATATATTATTTTTTATATTTATCTTATTTATTTATAAAAATTATAATAACTCTTAAGTAAAACTAATAATTATATAGTTTTAATATTTATTAATTATTAATAAAGACTTAAAATATCTTAAGCTTTATTAAATATATATTTTATATTAACCTTAATTAAAGGAATTAATAAATAATTATAAATAATATATACTATTAATAAGAACTTAAAAGTATTAATTTTTTATTATTAAAGTACTTAGTAAGCTATATAATAAGTAAAGTAACTTAAATTTAAAACTTAATACTTAACCTTAATAAATAAAGTAAACTACGTAATAAGTAAAGTAAAGTAACTTATTAAGAGAGTCTTACTCTATCTATATACTCATTAGGGTTTTTTTAAAATTAAGTACTTTATCTATAGGTATCTACGCGAGTTTAAGGTAGGGTAAGTGTTAAGAGAACTAGGTCATATCATAATGAGGAAGGGTATAGTGTAATAGGCCTTTATTAATGAATGACTAGCTAAGTGATAGCTAAATAAGGACTTAGAGAGCTTTTTTAGAGTGAAAGCCTGTAAAGGGGGGTAAAGGTCTCCTTATATAGACGTAATGGAGAGTCTATATAGAAGGCTTTAGAACAGAATAGGCTATTAATTATAAATTAATAGTTTTACCATGCTCAGCCTTGCGCAGCGTACTCAGCCTTACGCGGGTTAACTAGTTAATACTTTTAACTTAGAATAGTTAATATAGTTAACATAACCTAACTATAAATTATATATAAAGCTATAATAATAGTTAAGATAAGAAGGAAAGATAAGCTAAAAGGGGAATATATATACTATTTATAGTCTAAGTTATATAATATACTTAGGAGACTTAGTATAGTGAACCCTAATCACTACTAATTATGTTCCCTAACTAATAGGGTATACTTAGTAATACTTAGTATACTTAGTTTAAGTAACATTAAGTAATATTAAGTATTACTAAGTAAAACTTAACTATATAAATAATAGTTATTATATAGCTTTATTACGTAGTTAACTTTATTCATAATTATATCTATATATTTTAATTATAATTACTTCGCTTTTATACTTACTTAAGTACTATACTCTTAGTAACCTTACCTTTTATACTTTTACTTATTAAGACTATATATTTTATAATACTTTATATAGAGCGAAATATAATACTTTAACTACTTCTTAATTAGAAGTATTAAATATAATATTTAGCTCTAAGGTTTTTATTTACTTACTATTCTTTATAGGTTTAGTTTAGTTCACACTAGGTATATTAATATTTAAATTATCCTTTTATATCTCTAACTATAATGAGAGCTATAGTAATAATAATAATAAAGATAATGTTAAGAGGACTAGATTATATTGTAATAGGGAAAGGTATAGTGTAATAGGCCTTTATTAATGAATAACTAGCTAAGTGATAGCTAAATAAGGACTTAGAGAGCTTAAGGAGTGAAAGCCTATGAAGAAAAGTAAAGACCTCCTTATATAGACATAAAGAAGAGTCTATATAGAAGGCTTTAGAACAGAATGAACTATTAATTATAAATTAATAGTCTTACTATACTTAGCCTTACGCAGTGTGCTTAGCCTTACACGGGTTAACTAGTTAACACTTTTAACTTAGAATAGTTAATATAGTTAACACTACTAAGTAAACACTAGTTAAGACTATAATTCTAACTATTTTCTAGTTACTATAGTCATTACGTAGGACTAGTTTTAAGCTAAGCTAATTAAGAAGTGTGTGTGGGCGAAAACTAACTAGTTAATACTTTAGTATATAGTTACTAAGAAACTTCTTAGAACACTAAACGTAGTAAAACTAGGAAATAAAGATAACATTAATTAGTATATTAGCTTAGTTATTAATACTTTATACGCTAGTATTAACGCCTTAACTCCCTAGTCTAACCCTTCGCCACGCTCTATACCGAGATTTAGTCCAGAATATAAGGACGTCTACTATAAGGTTTAATAATTACACTAACTATAGTAACGAATAAGGTCTAATAAACACTATGAGGTATACTAATAAGCACACAATAAAAAGGGATGGCACCTCTAGAGGCTTCTCTAGAACACCCATTAGTAGAGAGTAAAGGAATTATTTAGCTCAGACTTAGGCCTATGGGAACTAGTTAAATAGGTAAAGAACAGACATAATGTGGTGCCCACGTGCACACTAACGCTTAAGAAGCCTGAAGGTAAACTTACTCACTAGACCCAGGAAAAGGTGGAGACTCTACACCAATCCTTCTTCCCTTCACCGCAGAGTGCTAACCTAATAGATATTAACAGATTTAAATACCTAACGCCATTTAAATGCCCAGAAATCACACCCTCTAAGATTGAAAAGGCGATTCGAAAAGCGGCACCAAATAAGACGCCTAGCCCAGATAATATCCCTAATAACATTCTTCACTAGACACTAGACCTTATTCTATCTCACCTCTATAGACTCTTTAGTGCCTATCTCTAGTAGAGATACTACTTAACACATTTTAGATAAAGTATCATGGTTATTCTTTGGAAACCGGGAAAGGATAACTACACATAGCTAAAGTTATACCAGTTAATCGCCCTTCTTAACACACTGGGCAAAGCGTTAAAGGCTATTATTGCCGCCTAGCTAAACTACCTGGCCAATATATATTATCTCCTCCCCAGTTAACATATAGGAGGGAGAAAGCTAGCATCAATAGACCACGCTCTTCACCTCCTTCTCCAGCGTATATATTAGGTATAGGCGAAAGATAAGGTAGCTTCACTTCTTCTACTAGACATGTTAGGAGCCTTTAATAATATGTCTTAACTAAGACTGTTACATAACCTTAGGAAACGAGGTATTAATTCTATACTTATACGATGGATTAACTCTTTCCTGAGTGACTAGTCTATAACCCTTAAGCTTTAAGAATACACAGCCCCGTTAACACCTATCGAAACTAGAATACCTTAAGAACTTATTAATGTGATTCTTCAAGTGTATCTTATTAATTTATAAGCTTCTAGGTACTTATATACTTATAGGCTTAGTCTGCCTATCTAGGCAGCTAAGCTATAGACTCCATCATAACGTGTATACCTACTAGCCACACTACCTTATCACGTACTATTCAGAAATAACTGTAACGAAGCCGCTAACCGAGCGGCCAAGGAGGCAGCAGGTTTATTGAGCGCAACGCTTCGCACGGAGTTAGAATCAGAATTATCCCGCACTCTAACAGCAACCGTGAAATTCACCATCCCACAGAGCATGCGAATTGAATGGGAAAAATCTTGGGAAACGACCAAACACGGACGAGAGCTCTTCAGGCTTGGAGTCCGGCCCGGGAATGGAGTCCTGACCACACATGTAGGCACACCACGAGCGATTAACTTGGTCATCACATAGATACGCAACAGTAAGATCGGCCTGTGTGTCTATCTTCACGCCATTAACCAGGCTAACACTGACTAATGCGAATGCGGCTACGCACGTTAAACGGTCTAACATATCTTACTAGAATGCCGAAACTGGTGCGAAGAACGACAAAGAATGTGGGTAGGTATAACTCCATGCATAAACATTAAGTAGGTTCTCTATAGCCTAATAATTACTGTCCGCGCAGCTAAGATAATAATTAGGATGGGACTGCTGTAATAATTCCGAGTAGTTTCATCCATAGTATTCTTATATATATAGTGTAGATAAGTGTTTATCAGCAGATAGAAGTCAAGAAAGACCAAGATAGGTTAGATAAGTACATAGATACAGGTTAGTTAGAAGACTGTGATACAGTTGGTGACCCACGAGAGTGGAGGTAGTAGGAGAAGCAGTTCTGGCAGGAACAGCTTAATCGTACAGAAACTTGATAGGGGGAACCACTGATACTTATAGTCGCACTGCTGCATAGCTGCTTACTGTAAGGAGCGGCTGGGACAGACTATGACGTAATTAATCAATCAATCAATCATTACAAAATAGTTTGGTCAGTTATTTTCTGATATTGTAGCACATTCAGGTTCACCATTTGTGAAGAGGTTGACATCAGCGGCCCACATATCAAGCGCGTCTAGATCCATGCCACCTTCAAAGAGATCGAAATCTTCGAAAATCTGGTTCCTTGGTCAGGATAAAATCCAAAGCTGATCAAAAGTCGTTTAGATTATGAAGACACTTACGCTAAAATCGATTGCTTCCATATCTTGCTCAACAGACGGTTCAGGAAATTCAGTAATAGCATCCCTCGATGCCATCAATTTTGTACTGCTGACCTGTCAGCGTGCTAATCTGTAAATTCAGCTCTTTTCAAGGAACCTACTTGGTCATAAGAGAAGGCTCAGCGATGTTACGACCAGTTGCAGTCCCTATCGATTTCCGTATCGACGCAAGTATTATCATGATCCTTGTAATCCTCTCCATTGCCTCTGCACCAAAGGCTGGGGTCCTCTCCGTCCCTAACCTTGACTTCACAAGCCCAAGAACCATTGTAAGAATATAGTATTCGTTGAGGCCCTTGGCCAGATTCGATATCCTACTCTCTATCATTGGCAGCACACTCTCAGCCATGGAGATGAAATACTCTGCAAGGCAAGAGCTATCGTGCAATGACACAGCGAGCCCTTGTCACTGTGAGTTTTTCTGGTTATATCCCAAGGTTTAACCTAAAGCAAAACTTACCGATACTGTTATTTTTTAGGTACAGTTCATGACAAATAGCCAGTGCGGCTTGGAACTGACATGTATTGCACCCAGAAGGGGGCAGAATTTCTTGCTTTACTAGCATTTTAAACTGACTAAGAATGCTTGTCGCTGCTTCCAGTCTTGCCCTTCTTGAGTGTGCGAATCTAGGATTCATCTCACTCAAGTTAACAAAGGGCATGTGGAGGAGAATGAGTTGCTGACGAAGTAACAAATTGAGCATTGTTTTCAGGTACAAGGGCCGTTGCGTACGCCACTCATCTGTTGCTGTACTGACCCAAGTAGTTGGAATCGCCATCAATGCTCTCGTGATCTCTTCATCTATTTCCAATGCTTCTCGAAACAGAGACTCCGCTGTTCTGGCTTGTTTGTTGTTGATGAGAGCGCATACTCGGAGTCTAAGCCCTAATGAGCGATACATGCTGGCTTGAAATGATGTATCAGTTAAGAAGTCAAGGGGCATTGGCGTCGGCGATTCCTTGGTGTTTTCATGGATAGCTTCATCATTGATATTCAAAGGGGGCCGCGAGTTAAAATCCTCTTCTCTTATGCTGGGTGGCATTCCGCGCTCCAGTGATGCTTGCAAGTCCAGTTCGACTATAGTGGCCCAAAGCCGCCGGCGCATTTCTCGGTGGAAAATTGAAATGTTTGCTAGGCCGCTGGGCTCTCTGTGGTACCCAGCCGCCATTGCTGATCTCATTAATGCTCCTGTGGCTATCCAGAATGCATTCCCTTGAATGTGATTAGCTCGCTTTGCAATTGCCAACAAGCTGTTAAGAGCCAGCATCGTCCAAGAATGCGGACGAGGCCTATAAGGGCTGGTGGAGATCCAAGCTTCGCATGCTCGTATCCATATTATAGCAGTCTCCGGTGTTATTGCATCTCTGCCTCTCCCTTTGAGGTCAAAAGTCAAATTCTCCCGTAAGCTAAGTGCTGCTGCCATTGCGAGCAGGAGTTGGGTCACTGTAGTCTCAGTTGTTGTTTGAGGGCTGTTCCAGTACTTATTATACTCCTTGAGGAGGGTGGGAAGATGTAGAATACGATTTGTGGCCTCGAAGCGTGTGATATAAATATTGAGGAGCTCATCTGCCAATTTTCGGACAGGGAATAAGCTCCTCAAGTCCAAGTCAGTAGCAGTGCTTGTACCACTAATCTGGCTTCTGGGGCCATGAGCAGTGACTTTCAGAGATTGAATCTCGTCTCTAAATATGTTTATGTTTGGAAATTGAGCTTTGAGTTGCTGTATATACTCTCGAAGTTGGTCAAACTGTGCAATGAAGATTTAGCAAACTCGAAGTTGATTTTCTCCTTGTATTGTGAACATACCTGCTGATATAAATTTCGATGGTAGCTATAACCATAGAACCTAGTAAGAGAGTCCTTCCCCTTGTAGAGAGTTACTTCTCGGACCTGAGTCTCATCGTTCTCGCTAGCCTCCACTTGGCAGGGCTCTTCGGTTAGCCTCGTCGTCTTCGTTATGATATGCTGAGCTGTCTCTTCTACTCCGATCAAAGTCTCCGGGCGGCTGTTAACTGTACTTTCCAGGATTGCTAGCTTCTCTCTGGCGAGGGGCATCTGATCCGAGCGCTCCCTGTAGACACAATCATGGGCATGATCAGCCTTTCTGCATCTCCCACAAGCTGGAAACCCTCGATCACACTTCAGCTTTCGACGATGACACGGTACACAGGAAAGAGGTGGGCGACGGCGTTTTTTGACCTTTTCTATAGCTTCCGGGCTTTTTGCTGCGTTCTCTTGGGTTTCCATATTTTAGTAAGCACCTTCTGTCTCCGAATCCATACCAAAAATGAGCTTCATACAGTCAGAAGACCATCTGGCAAGATGGGAAAAAGCTGAGGCTAGTATTTAACCATGCATGGAGCTTGGATAGGCGGGCAATGGGCACAAGAGTGAAAATGCTTGAGGTTTTTGCACTTAAGTTCTGCTCGAGTCGAGCCACCAAAGGCAAACCTGTAGACCCTCCACAGTTTTGCGCCTCCTTCTCCGCTTTGCTTGACTTGCGGGGCTCCGTGTACTCTGAGTTTTAACTTGCAATTCGAGCGACGCATGCACGTGGAAGAAAACTGCTGTTCTCAATAGCACTTGGCAAGGGAACAGAAACTCTACGGCCAATCAAAATCGGTAAGCTTCTCGGCCTTGTCGGCATTTTCCTTCAGGCGGTTGACAAAGCCTCGGACTATTCGGAATATTCACAGATGATCCGAAATTGCCGAGAGTTATTACTTAATCTGAAAAACCTTACTTTGTCATCATGAGGGTGGCAATCAAGGTGGCTGAGAACTGCTCGCAGATATTGTCTGCAGGCTGAGTGTTTCTGCAGAGGCTAGGTAGGTACTTGGATCGTGATGGGAACGCTCGTCACCAGTTTATCACGTATGAAAACTGAATTCGCAAGACAATATGATGAGCAATCGAACTCAACCTTTCTTGGGGAAAAATTGGGCGTCTATCATTTTAACCTGGTCAACAACATCTGTGTATGACTTCCTCAAGCCTGTCGCTTCTTGATTTTGAAATCGTAGGTAACTTCCCATTTGACATCAGCTTGCAAGCTGTGTGAGCCTCGTTCCTTCAATGCATCCGGACTTGGGGGCTCAAAATGGATGATGAGATCTTCCTTTACCGCGTACACAGAATCACAGTGAAGGTATTTGTCATCACTAGGGAATACTTGAGTAACAAGTCGGCGATAAGCCTTGTCCTCAACCATGAAATGGATGTGTGCAGCCCGAAATGGAGAGCGGTCCATAAGCTTCAGGATATCTCCTGCAGGTCCGTCATACGGAACTGGATAAGGAACAGGTTTGATGCAATAAAAGCTGTAGTAACCTTGGCTGTCTGAGGTGAAGATGCCTCGCATGTTTCCGTCAGGTTGGCTAGTATCCTGCTGATCATACAAACCGTTGGCAGCACATTCCCATACATTCAACGTTGCGCCTGTTTGATGTCAATCTATGGAATAGCAGGGCCAGAAATAATTGCTAGGCTCATCTTAGTCTTACCAGCGACAGGTTTCCCGCTATCCACGTCAAGAATTCGACCGTGGTACCAAGTAATTTCACCTCCCAAATACTTTTGGATGATACTCTCTCCATTTTCATACAGAGGTGCATCAGCTCGGTAGAAAGGTCCTAGAATGCAAGAATTGGTAGAAGATTCCTCAGCCAAAATCTTGTGTGTTATATCATCGACAAGTCTTCCCAGTAAGCTCAACAAGTTTAAAAAGCATTAGTTGACTGAGCACTTACGCTTCCACACCAAGGCAATCAGATATCAGCAATGTTTCGTTTCGCTTCTCGTCGCTCATTTGGCCTGAACGATTAAGAGCATTTAATCCGATGTAAAGCTCCTCAGTTGTAAGGTTGACTTCTCGACAGACTGCATGGAGATGGCGGATTAGAGATATCAAAATCTCCTTGGCTCGGCCTGGAGCAGAAGGGCCGAACGAGGCCAGAACTGAGGCTGTGAAGGGCTCATCTTGAGGACTTCCCATTTTGAAGGATTCAGTGTACATCAACCTTGAGGATCTCAAAATCCGACCGAATACTATGGAAATGGTGGAAATAACCAAAGACAGATGTTGGAGGGTGAAATATAGTGACTATTGATTCGGGGTAAGACACCCTTTTTGAAGTCTTCGACAGTATCTCAGCTTGCTAATGGGAATTTTGGCCACTCTGGCTGGTCCAACCTTCCGCCGAAGACCCCGTGGTGAAGGGTCAGCAATAAGCCGAAAGAACTGAATACGCTTGCTCTGCCTCGAATACATCTTTCCTGCTCAAATTTGAGACTTCGCAAGAGTCCGAAGTCCGAGGTCAACCGAATCACACGAGATTAGATTTTCCATTCTTCCTCTCGGCTTTTTAACGTTTCCTTCAATTCTCCGAAGCTTGTTGTATCTACAACACGTCGGCTACCAACCCCCATCACCTTGAAGTTCAATCTCAGCCCCTTTCATCAGGATAGTGTTTGTATTCAGTCTTCATCTCTTATAGCAACTTCCACAAGTTGCTTCCATCTGAACAAGATGTCTACACTCGAGGATAGAAAAATCGAAAAGCCAGTGATAGTTATCGTCCCAGCATCTTTTTCTCCACCAAGCCTTTACCGTGATGTCGTGGAGAGACTGGGCGACACTGGGTTCAAGACCATCGTTATCGACCTTCCCTCTATCGGCAGTCGCGCTCCCCTTGCTGGTGCAACAATGACTGACGATGTAAACTGTATTCGGTCCATTACAAATGAATTGGTCGATGATGGCAAGGATATTATCTTAGTTATGCACTCATATGGAGGCATATGTGGAACAGAGAGCACTAAGGGCGTTTCAAAGGTCGAACGAGAAAAATTGCGGAAGGAAGGTGGAATCATTCGGCTTCTATACATCAGCAGCCCTGTCCCAGAAGTTGGAGGCTCTATTGCTTCACAGATGGGTGCTAATATGCCTGATTTCATCACAGTCGAGGTCAGTACACCAAATGTATTCGAGAAAACGCCTAACTTTGTATCTTTTTAAGGGAGATTATCTTGTTGCTGAACCAAATGGCTGTGCTCGCACAAATTTCTCTGATCTTCCGTCTGCTAGAGGAATTGAGCTTGCCAAAACGATGTTGGTACATTCTGCAGTCAGTTTCACGGGAACTTTGACACACCCAGGATATCAGGATACTCCTGTGTCATATCTAGTTTGTGAGGAAGACCAAGCAGTTCCGGTAGAGGTTCAGAAGTCGATCATTGCCAGAATTCAGAAAGAGAGCGGCCATGGTGTAGACATACAATTTTGTAAATCCGGTCATTTTCCCAGTGTCAGTCGCACTGAGGAAGTTGTTCGTAACATCAGGCGTGCGGCTGGAGAGACTTTGAGAGAGATTACCACTCTCTAGAGGATAAATGCTAGTTTTCTGCAAATCAATAGTTCCCAACAGATGCGTCTAAGTGTGTACGATTTGACAATACTGCTCTGATTGACATTGCTATTTTCTTATGCTACAAATAATTCTAATTGGATCTGAGTCTAGATTTTTTTGCAGTCTGCCCGCGAAACAGTCCCTCCTAAGTAGACTCGGACTTCGAAGAATGTTGTTTGGAATTGAATTATTGCAGTGACAGATTGCATTCCTAAGACAAATAGTAATGTCTTTCTCTCGGCTCAATAGCGGTCCACTAGGCTGAATCTCTAGGTACTCGGCATTTTCGTGGCTACAGAAGTATACTCCGAGATATAACGACAATTCTGCTGCTTATTTACACAATTTGGAAACTCCGAAGTGAACCTATGGCCATCAAACCCTCGGTGATAGGATGATCGGAGAGATAACATTGTGCTACCTAGGAGATCACACGAGCAGAATTTCTCTCTTGGTAGCTAACAGCAAATTCATCATTTCTACATAAAGTGATACTTGTCTTACCAGGACAGCTTAGAGTGTTCAGCATCATTTTTCCAACAGCCAAGTCCTCATTACCGGAGCTATGTCTCAAAACCATATCATAATTGTTGGAGCTGGCCCCTCGGGCCTTACCCTTGCTGCGCTCCTCCAGCGTCATGGGCTTTCTTTCACCCTCTATGAGCGAGAACCCAACATCAGCTCTCGTTTCCAAGGAGGTTCGCTCGATTTGCACCCTGATTCGGGCCAACGTGCGCTTGAAGTTGCCGGTTTAGAAGCTTCTTTCAAGAAGCATGCTAGGTATCACGATCAAGATTATCGATTCATGGACAAACATGCTAAAGACTGGCTATTTCACAAGGCTCCCCCTGGAGCAGAGGGTCGCCCTGAGATTGATCGCTCAATGCTAAGGAAAATCTTGCTCGAGTCTATCGATCCTGAAAATCTCAAGTGGGACCACCATATTTCAAAAATCACCCCCCACAGTCTTGGAAAATTCGAGATACACTTTGCAAATCAAGCAAGCTCTGCCGTGGGTGATCTGGTAGTGGGTGCTGATGGCGCGTGGTCGAAAGTGCGACCGCTGTTGACCAGTACGCAACCAGAATATACGGGCTTGACAGTGATAGACTGTCGAATCTCTAACCTGGACCAAAAGTTTCCTCAGCTTGGGGAATTCGTCGGGAGAGGGACTGTATTCTCCTTAAGCGACGGGAGCGGCATCTTCATGCAGCGAAATGGAGATGAGAGCCTTCGAGTCTATCCTTGCCTGAAAGTACCAGAAAAGTGGATTTCCGAAAGTGGAATTGATTGGACTGATCACAAAGGAGTCAAAGACATGCTCTTGAATGACATATACGCCGACTGGGATGATCGTTTGAAAGAGGTTATTCGCAATTTAGACCCAGCATGGACACCACGTGCTCAGTGGAGGATGCCTTTGGGAATGCGCTATGAGACTCACCCCGGACTAACACTTATTGGAGACTCGCTTCATGTCATGTCCTGGTTTGCTGGGGAAGGGGCAAACCTTGCTATGCTGGATGCATTAGACCTGTTTCTCTGCATCCAAGCACATCCAACAGACTTGGAGGCAGCTGTTCGGAAGTATGAAGAGCAGGTCATGGGCCGAGCAGACAGTACAAACAAGATGTCTCAGGATCTTTTAGAAGAAGCCATGGCAGATGACTCACCAAGAGCCTATGCTGCATCCATGGCGAAGGCGATGGACGTCTGGTTTGCGGACGGTCGTTTATTGGAAGAAGTAGAAATTCAATAAGCGGAGATACTCACAACCAATTGTTTACCAGGCATGTTGGAGCCCGATAGTTTACTCAAGAATACGCAAATACCTACACCGAGCTTGAGTTGATCGCCAGAAGAAGATAGTCTGGGCAGAGTGAATTTCTTATGTATGATTTATGTAGCTTTGATGGTCCAGAACTTCCTTTCAATGCATGGTTAAATAGCATTTTATTCTTCGTGATCTCGACAGTACTATCCGAGCCCAGCAGCATGATCACTCTCCTCAGAGTTCACAGTAACACTTAAAGATCCCCCATCCGGGAATGGTGATCATGATGGCAATATCACTGTACGACACGTACATTGTGGTGGCTGGAGCCCAATGCCATCGGCTTTTTGGCTCGGACAATTCAATCGGTATTTCTGAGAATTGGGACCGTCGAAATAGTATTTCTAGTGATCTGCTAACCCGAAAATTCGTTGGTTATTGCATCTCTTCAAATTAAGAAGAGAATACTGTTCGATGATATCGCCCATGGAGACTGTGAGTATTGACGATTTCGCATTTAATCATCTCGAAGGCAAAACAGCTATTATTACGGGAGGCTCCAATGGTATTGGGGCACAAACTGTCAGGATTTTCTCTTCACACGGAGCAAATGTCGTGGTTGCAGATCTCGAATCCACGATAGCAGAAGCAGACGCTCTCATAGCTTCCCTGAAATATCCAGAAAAAGCGCTCTTCATTCCCACAAATACTCTCAGTTGGGAAGACATGAAGCTGTTGTTCAGACAAACCATTGAACGCTTTTTGCGTATAGATGTGGTTGTCGCAAACGCCGGAATAATGGAAAGCAGCAGCCTGTTCGATTTGGAAGCCGTCAACGACATGGGAGAGCTGCAAGAATCCACTGACGGATTTAGAGTGCTGGATGTTAACCTAAAAGGTACAATAAATAGTACGTCGCTCTATTTCTCAGCCTGTTCACATTTGCCACTTTCGACTATATGGTGAGACTGATAGCACATCCATTGCAGCGTTAAGGTTGGCCATGTTTCATATGCAACGGAACGAACCACGCTCTGCAGATGGTTCTCGAGGCTCTGTAGTTCTCATAACCTCGACGTCAGGATATTTTGGTAGTACTGGGGTGGGTGGGTATGTCACTTCAAAACATGGACTTATTGGGCTCTTGCGATCGTCCCAGCTTGCAGCAAAGAGAATAAACGTGAGAGTAAATGCAGTGGCCCCATTCGTGACTCCAACGGCGACGTTTCGGAAGGTTGCGGAAATATGGGCTACTTCAGGCTTGAAGGCGAATACAATCGAAGATGTCGGAGCTGTAATCGCACAAACTTCTCTAACTCCTGGGAGTGGAAGGTGTATCTTGGTAAGCATCCCTAGCCATCTCCGCTCGGTTTGATTGCAATGCTGATAAGACGACAGGTTGCTGGGGGTATTATGCATGAGATGGAGGAGGCCAGGACCAAATTGATTCCCCTTTGGCTTGGCGAAGAAATCGCTGAATACCTGCAAGCTGCTGGGCGACTCTTCGCAGAAGAAGGCTACCCTCTCCCAGCTGCAACACACAGTAGCTTGTGAAGTAGTGTTAGACCTCTCATGCGGAGTACTCCGCCAAAACGATCTTTACAAACAGAGGCCTATTCCTAGGCCTCAAGACACTCTTTTTACTACCCTATTTAGCACCCATTTCTCTTCCTATTCTATCTGATAAGGCGCTCGTTATTAAGGTAACCTCTAGAGCCCTATTCTTTAGGCCTATTTATATTCCTGTCCAGGAGTTAATGTGACAATAAGAACAGCCTTAACCGGAGGAAAAATTACGCTCCTTATTTACTATATGTTAAGAGGACCAGGTCATATCGTAATAGGGAAGGGTATAGCGTAATAGGCCTTTATTAATGAATGACTAGCTAAGTGATAGCTAAATAAGGACTTAGAGAGCTTAAGGAGTGAAAGCTCATAAGGGGAGTAAAGACCTCCTTATATAGACGTAAAGGAGAATCTATATAGAAGGCTTTAGAACAGAATAGACTATTAATTTATAATCAATAGTCTTACCATGCTCAGCCTTGCGCAGTGTGCTCAGCCTTACGCGGGTTAACTGGTCGACACTTTTAACTTAGAATAGTTAATATAGTTAACACACCCCCGTAAGTTAAGTAATATAGATATCGCTTAACTTAAATCGTTAATGATAGGTGTCAGCCATAAAAGGAAGGTCTATTAACTGAGAAAAGGTCGAAAAAATAAATAAAATGGCCTAAGTGAGAATTGAACGTCGATTTTTAAGGGTTATATATTATACCCCTTAAAATATCAATTAAATATAGCTGTAAACTGACTCACTGGCGTAGTCAGTGAAATTGAGGGGCCCTAGTATTGTTAAATGCAGGGTAAGAGGGTTATCTGGCTTAGTATATTAGACAGAAAGTCGCTTAGCGTTTAGTAAGTGACTTGCGCTTCCAGTTATAATTCCCTAGTCAGTTAATTCACCTAGTTTCACTGGGGGTTATTCCACTGAGGGTTATTCCACTGAGGGTTATTTCACTGAGGGTATAGGTAACTACTAACTTCATTTATAACTAGGCCTAGTAGCTAGTTATAAGAGAAGATAGTAAATCTCCTTTTTAATGTATAAGTTAGTTAAATAACTTATATTTTTACCGTTTTTTCCTTTTCCTTAGAGTTATTAAATATCTTATAAGGATATATAGGTTTTAATAAACTAAACTTAGTTTATTAGTACCTATTAACTCTATATTATAGAGTTATAAGGCTTTAAGGCCTATTCCTTTAATAAACTGAGTCCATTTATTAGGGGGTATAGCCTTAGTGAGTCTATTAGCTAATTAGCTTTCTGTTAATATCTATATAAGGTTTAATAAGCCGTTTTTAGCGCATTCTTAGACGTAGTGATATATGATATTAATATATTTAGTCCTGGCGTGATAAATAGGGTTTTTCGTTAACTCTATAGCCGAGTTTAAGTCACTATATATATTAGAGATTTCTAGGCTATAGGCGCCTATCTTAGATAGTAATCCTCTAATATATTGTTATTCTTTAATGGCGTCACGTAGAGCTATATATTCTACCTCATAGAATAATAAAGTGACTATTTTTTGTAGTTTTAAGTTCTATGATAAAGGGCTTTCTCTATAGAGAAGTATATATCCTGTTATTAATCTCCTGGTGCCTATATTACCCCCCTAATCTGAATCCATATAGGTATCTATATGATTTAGACTTAAGTGATATAATAGGCCTAGATCTTTCGTTTTAGTAAGGTATTCCTAGACCTTTTTAATAGTTTTAAAGTGTTAAGGGCCTAGGTTAGATATATATCTTACTAATAAGTCTATAGAGTAGACTAGGTCTAGCTAAGTTTTTATTAATAGATATAATAAGGCCTTAATTTATTGTTAATAAGCTTTAATATCTTCTTTTTTTATCTATCCTTCTAGGGACTCTATTTTAGTCCCTAGTGAGATTGGGTAGTCAAATTTACCTTCCTTAAAAGGTCTAAACCTTTTTAGGATCTTTTCGATATATTATCCTTATTATAGTGAAATAGACCTTTTAGGTTTATTTCTAGCGATTTTAATTCCTAGAAACTTATTAATATCTCCTAAGTCTTTAAAATTAATAGACTTAGATAGTTTCTAATAGAGATTTTTAATCGTTTGTGTTTTAGGTAATAAAATAAGTAAATCGTTAATATATAATATAAAAATAGTTATTTTATCCTTATTTATATAGATTAATTAGTTAATCTATAGTGAGTATAGATCGCATTCTTTTAATAGTTATCGTAAATACGTTTCTCACTCTCTCCCTAACTATTTTAGGCTATATAGGGCCTTATTTAGTTAACAGATATAGTTAGGGTAATCCTTATTAATAAAGCTAGTTAGTTAACTTATATAAACCTTTTCTTTTAGGGTTGCATTGATATAGACTATTTTGATATCTCATTATCTTATTTCCTAGTCTAGGGAAGTCCCTATAGCTAGGAGTAGTTACTAGGTAACAGGGTTAACTGTGTTAGTAAAGGTTTCGAAGAAATTAACGCCATATTTCTGTTAAAAACCTTAGGCGACCTATCTAGCCTTATATATAGGGTTCCTATTAGCGTCTTTAACCTTTAGAACCTATTTACCTTCTAGGACTTTCATATAGTTCTCTTTAGGCACTAAGGTCTAGGTATTTTTAGACTTTAGGTTGTTAATCTCCCTTAGATAGGTGTTTTTCCATTTTTCTAAGTCTTTAAACTTTATGGCCTAGTTATAGGTAAGGTCAGTTAATAGTAAGGCTATATTATCCATAGATTTATCCTTATTAGCTTCCTTTAGTTACTTTATAAAGGATTTATACTAGGCATCAGTGTTTTCAATATTTTTGACGTTATTTAGGTCATTATTTTGGTCTGTATCTATAGGTTTAATATCTATAGGTGTTACGTTAATTAATGGCGTGTTTTAGGCGTCTTTTAAGGCCTTTTTGAAGTCCTTAGCCCTTTTAGAGGCCCTAGAAGGTAAATCCTTAAGGAAATATCCTTCTATTATATCGAAGTCCTTAGCCATGATGGTTTTCCTACCATTTAGCTCTAATAACTTAACCTAATTAGGCGTCTCGAAATAGCCTATAAGGTAATAGGGTTTTGCTCTATTATCAAGTTTTTTAAGGAATTCTTTTAGTTCCTTTTTATAGTAAATAGAGCCCTATACCTTAATGTTTAATATATTAGGTTATTTTCCTATTTTAACCTTATATAGAGTTATATAACTCTTTAACGCGCTATGTGAGGTCCTATTATATATATAGGTAGCCGCTAATAGCGCTTCTCTCTATAGAGATTTAGATAAGCCTAATTCTATTAGTATAGACCTTATCTTTTCTATAATGGTCCTATTAAATTGTTCACTTAGGCCATTTTAACTTAGGCTATAGAGGGTAATAAAGGTTATATTAATGCCCTCATTTTTAGCGTATTCTTTGAATTTTATAGACTTATATTTATTATTAGATTGAAGTCTTTTTATAGGCTTTTAAGATTGTTATTCCTTATATACCTTATAGGCTAGAAATTCATCGAATACTTAATCCCTTATTATAAGTAAATAAATAGTGATATACCTCAATTTATTGTCTATAAAAGAGACAAAATATCTCTTTTTAGAGATCGTTTTAGGCGTTATAGGTTTATATATATCGCTATGAACCTTTTCGAGCGTTTCTAATGCCCTAGTCATAGGTTCTCAGCTTATTTTTAATGTTGCCTTAGCTTTTAGGCATGTTTCGCACCTTATAGGGTTATTAGGCTTCTTTTTCTCCTTTTTATACCCTTTAGTGACATTAACTAGTTATTTTATAACTGTTTTATCTATATAACCTATTCTGAGGTGCTATATATTGTTTTCTGTCAAACTTATATAGGCGTACTCGTTTTTGGTGTTCACTATAGCGCTTATTACTATAGTTATAAGGTTTTTAACGTAAATCCCCTATACCATTTTCCTTTCACTCTTAAATAGGCCTATTTCCTTAGGGCTTATTTTAATGTTAAATCCCTTTTTAGATAAAAGGCCTAGGCTTAATAGGTTTAAGTCTAGTTCTAGTATATATAGATAGTTAGTTATAGTGCCCTTTTTTCCTGTGAATAGAAAGTGAACCTTTATATTCCCTATCTAATTAATAGTTATATTCGACATTTTTTCCTAGTTAAGGGTAGTGTTATATAGCCTTAGATCACTAAAAAGTGCCTTATTAGCGTATATATATCTTAAGGCGTCACTATCTAATATCTAGATATTTTAATCATAGATATCATTAATTAATAGGGTAAATTTACCTTATTCTAAGTCTTTCTTTATTCCTATTAATAGAGTCTTCTTATTTTGAGATTTTTCAGTCTCTTTAGCCCTTTTAGGCTTTAAATGTGGGTGTTTTTTTCAGTATTTTTCCTCTTTATGGCCTGCCTTTTTATAGAATAAGTATTTAGGCTTGTTTTTAGCCTTATTAGTTGATTCTGTAGGCATAGCCATTTCCTAAGGCTTTTTAGACTCTAAACGTTTATTTTCATCGATTAGATAGCTAAATATAGCTATTAAATCGATATTTTCAGTTTAAGTTCTTAGGTGCTAAGTTATTATGGCTATCACGTTCTTATATTCACTTATAAGGTTATTAAGCGCATAGATAACTATAATCTTTATTAAAATAAATAGGTTTCTAGTCGCTAACTCGTTTAATAAATATTTTATTCGTGTTAAATAAGCCTTAATTAAATTCTTTTCTCTAGCTAAGGTTATTAAGAATAGCTCCTTATATAGAAGGAATTCCGAACTAAAGCCTTTAGGTTTATATAGGGCTTTTAGTTAATCCCATATCTCTATAGCTATTAGTAAGCCTTTAACTTGTAATAGTGACCTATTGTCTAGGGCTAGACAAATTAGGGCGGCTACCTTAGTCAAATTGTTTTCTCATGTCCTTATGTAGGCTATATAGGCTTCCTTAGTGTCAAAATCATCGATATAAGGCTTAACTAGATATAGGGCGTTCTCATATCCCTTATCCGTTATATAGGCTTTCATTTGTAGGGCCTAGAACTCCTAATTAGTGAAGCCTTTTAGGCGCTAAACTCTAAATGGATTAGAGTTATTAGCCATTTTTAACCTTATACCTTATATATATAGATATATATATAGGTTATAGATTATTATATATTAATATAAGTATTCTAAACCTTATAAAGGTTTTAGAATAAATAAAGAGTTTTTCGGAAATCTTAGATTCCTTAGACTAGAAGGTCTCTTTATGTCACTTAGTAACCGTTCCTTATAGGGTAAGGCGTTAATATAAAGGTCATTTATATTACTAAAGCTACCTAGGCTCATAACCTATTAAGAGAACTAGGTTATATCGTAATAGGGAAGGGTATAGTGTAATAGGCCTTTATTAATGAATGAGTAACTAAGTGATAGCTAAATAAGGACTTAAAGAGCTTTTTTAGAGTGAAAGCCTATAAAGGGGGGTAAAGGTCTCCTTATATAGACGTAAAGGAGAATCTATATAGAAGGCTTTAGAACAGAATAGACTATTAATTATAAATTAATAGTCTTACTATGCTCAGCCTTACGTAGTGTGCTCAGCCTTACATAGGTTAACTAGTTAACACTTTTAACTTAGAATAGTTAATATAGTTAACACTATATAATAAATAGAATATTATTTTATAGTTATTAAGAATAGACTTAATAATATATCTTATTAAATCTCTAATTATTTTATTACCTAAAAAGTTTTATAAAGCTTAATAGTTATAAGTCTAACTATTATATTTACTTAGTAATTTATTATATATAATAGTCTTATCACTATAAGGCTAATTAACTAGATTAATTAAGTATAATTTAGCTCTATACTTTAATAATAAATAGTATAATCCTATTACATAATACCCTAAAAATAATTAATATATTAAGTCTAATTTAAGAGCCTTAACTTACTAAATTAGTTATTATTATATTATTTAACTTAAACTTATAAGAAGCCTTTAAAATATAAGTAAAATACCCTATAAAGAGTATTATTATCTCATTAATTATAAGGAAAAATAAGAGCACTATTATCTACTAATAGTTAACTCTTATAATAGAATAAATAGACTTAATTTAATATCACTAAGGCGTATTAATAGTAATAAACTTAGTTAACTCTATATAATTAGTATTAAATAAGAAAAATCGATAAATTTACTTCTATTAATTATACTCTATAAATCTTATAAGTATACTTATTAAGCTAGTTTAGTACTTATATCTATAAATCTCTATATAAATAACTATATAAAAAAAGTAAACTAAGTTAATAGAGAAGTTTTTCTTCTATAAGAGAAACCTAGGGCCTTATATTTCTTAGGGCTAGGTCCATTAATTAAGTGGCCCTAGTATTTATTATATCACAGATTAATCAAATTAAGTTCCAGCCTAAAAACCTTATAAATAGATTAATAGGCTCTCTGCCTAACGCTAATATAGTTATTAGCCTTTATAGTACTTAAATAGGTAAAAGATAAGAAGGATTCTCCTTAGGTTTAAGGTCCTTAACCTCTATAGCTATATTAATCCTTATAGGGCGTGTTTTAGGCACTTTCAGCGCGTTTTTTTTGCTTTTTTTTGAGGTCTAGGTGATATAGACCTATCCTTTTCATCGAACCAGCGTTTAGCCTTTGGAATGCGTTGTGAACGTCTCATGGCGGGTGTTTTGTGGAGTTGGCACCTGTCAAACGCGTGGTTTGCCAAATAGAAAAACGCGCCAAGACCATGCCAAGCCACCAACATAACAAACGGGCTGCGGAGGAGATAATATATATATATACACACACGAACTCCTCTTCTTCGCCACGGTTTGCTGGGAGTATGCTCGAGCACGCACGGTACAATTGTGTATCAGGATACCAACGGGGTCATTCCTGGCTCTCGAAGGCTTTTTTTCTTTCTCGAACCGGGCTCGACATGTCCCGCCCCACGGATATTGGAAAGTGGCTTGGGAGGAGAGAAAGAGAGGGCCGGTCGAAGTCAAGAATGTCATTCCAATGTCGACCGATCCAGGGTTCGAAAGGTGTCGCCAGTGGGCATGTGTCCATCAAAGAAAAATCCCACCACCCTCTCAGAATTGAAGGGCTTCAAAGCAATGGTGAATTCAGTAGTACCGTTCTTCCCCCTACCGAGTACTGTCGTACTCAATACTCTTGTCGACAGTGTTTTTGTTTTTGGCATGGCTACCTAGGTGCGAAAAGTTGTGCACACTCGCTCGAACTCAGGATCCAAACATGATCCGAAAAGATCTACACCATACACACACTTGGGGCAAACAATTTCTGCTTTGACCGAGATTCAGTTACAATCACAATACGGTTAACAAACAATACATTGCCTGTGCTGGTTCGTTTAATGCGCGTTCATGACGATTTTCCCCCGCGATTGTCTAACTAGAGCTCGGCGAGACTCAACTCCTCGGCCAATCCTATTCTCAATGTCCTCACCACCTCGTCGCCCGTCACCTGCTTGTTGTCCTTGAACCTCTCCCGCCAGTCCCATCCTTTCGGTGCAGTATCGTGGTTCTGGCCGGGGCCGGGGACAAGCACGCCGCTACTGCCTGCACTCTTGCCGCCACCCGTGCCCGTGCTGGTCAGATCGCTCTTGCCCAGCATCTCCGAACCCATCATGCTAAAACTAAAAGCCGAGTTCGTGCCGGACGACATGCTTTTCTTGAGCATGGCGTGTGGACTCGGCGGCTGGGAGCCGTGGAAGTTCCGCAGAGCGGCCTGCAAACATTCTTCCGTGGCGTCGTACACCCGCGCCGACACCGTCGAGAGGTCTTCGATCGCGGCCAGGATGGAGTAGATCTGCGTCGGGGTCAAGACCGACTTGCCCGAGGGGTGGCTGTCGGCGAGCAGCGCAGTGGCTTCACCAAGCAGTGTTAACAACCCGTCGACTTGGATGGCAGATTGGCGTTCAGGGTCGTAAAGACCGCCATAGATGCTGTCTGCTGCACTGTCGATTGCAGCGACGAGGGTCTTGGCGGCAGCTCTACGACGGGCGAGAGGTTTGAGAGTCGAGGGCTTCATTTGTAAAGCATCTTGGTCGCGTAGAGTGTAGAAGCGTCTGAGACAAGCATAGCCGACAAGGTAGAATTGCAGAATTTCCGCGGCTTCGGGATCGGCTTCGGCGATATCTGACAGGGCAGACTTGGGGTTTCCGACCAGGCTTTGTAGTCCATCGTCCATCTCATTTTCCGGTGGATATGCTCGAGACTGGACCAAGGAGTAGCTGATCAGCAGATCGATCAATTGTCGAATCTTGTGTGACGCATGACTCCGTGAGTAGCACAGGAGAGCTGTGCCATAGTCTGTCGTGTTGTTGACGAGATGATCTCCAAAACGATCCGAGACCTTGCGCGCTTCTTCCTGCAGGCCGAGATCCGAGCAAAGATTGGTAAGCTTCTCAGCTCGATCCTGGGAGACAACCTGGAGCTGGTCAAGATAACCGCCAACAGCAACTCGCATGGCCTCACGGTCATCCAGTCTGTTCACGACCGAGATTGCCACTTCCCAGCCCTCAACCGCAGTGCCGTCAGGGAGCCGTAATATGTCCTTATCAAAGAGCTGATCGGCGTAACCCCGCAGAATATCATCCTTGGACACAGCTGGCTTCTCTACGCCGTAGCTGAGCACCATGAGATCCTCATCATTCAACCCACTTGGTCGAGAAGCGGAGCCTTCAGTTTCTAGCCATCCCGCCTTGGACCCAATCTCGGCCACAGAAGCAGCAATACATTGGGACAAGACACGGAGCACTAGAAGAGCTCCTTGAGTGTTACCCTGGAGCACCGCGGCTAAGCCAACCTCAACAGGCGACATGGCATTGATTTGGAATGCATTCTTATCTTTGGGATCGGTCACGCTGAGAAACGAGTCTCGCAACCGTGCGAGATAGAGGTCTGTCTCGGTGAGGTTTGCCGCTTCCAAGTTATTAGCTCGGCTGACGTCGAAACTCCATTGGGCGACTGATGCATTTGCGGTGCCATCCCACCATACCGTCAAAGAGGTCGCAGCCTCGAGCCAATCCTGAGACTGAGCAACAATCTCTTCGGCACTACCGAGCATGATGTTGTAGATTATTTTCAAGTTCTGGTAGATCGTCCAAGGCAAGGTCGATTTGGACTTCTGCCCAAGCTTGGCGAGGAGGGTTTTGCCAGGTTTGCGCAATCCAAAATTCTCCGCCTCAAAAGATTCATCATCGTCAAGTTCTTCGTGAGCTGAAGCCTGATCTGTCAAATTTTCCAGTTCTGCCTCGACTTGGCTCCGAAACAAGTCCCACTCCGGGCCTGCCACATTCCAATCTTCGAGTTGAATTACAGGACAAGAGTTGAGTAGGACTCTTGCGCGGTATATGGCACTCTGGACTGCTTGGAGCTGTGCGCCTTTGTAGCCGATCTCATCCGTGCCCTCATCTGTAGCAGATGCGGCGTATCGAAAATCGGCATCAGCAAACAACTGCATGACCATGCCCAATCTGCCCCTCAGCACCAAGCTTTGAACGGCATCCCAAAACAAGTCGTGAGATACGCAACTGGGTTGAGCTGAAGCTACGGAGTTGTAGAGCGACTCATACGAAACGTGATACTCATCGAGCCATTCTAGGAGAAGCTGTGGCATTGGAGTCGAAGGGCCGTTTGGAGAAGGAGGAGGATGCCGCAGGGCGAGTAAGAGAGATGCTAGATAGTTGGCTTTCGTGAACGCAGGCGCCGAAGGCTGTGGCCCGATCTCGCTGCTATCGAGGGCAGGACGGTCTATCTCCACGAAGCGATGCCAGACGGAGATCAACTCGACGACTCGCTCAGAAACGGCTTCGAGGGCCCTGTTGCTGTCCATCAAGTACTGCGTCTGCTCGTCGAGTTGTCGGAGGAGCTGTTCGGTTTGCAAGATCACCTCGTCCGGTTCGGCTAGAGTGGCTGGTTGTGCCCTCGTGGCCATGTTCTGCGCCAGACTGACGACGATGTTTTCATTGCCTTTGTTGGGCAAGGCAGAAATTCTCGAGGCCCGTAAAGGTCTACTACGATGCTGATGGGACAACATCCTGGAATCTCGATTGTTCCCGCTCATGGTGCTGAACTTCATGAGCGATGCTGCCGATTGCTCATTCATAGTTTCAAAGCCCCGTGAGAATCCAAACTGGCTTGTCCCGTACTCCTCCGCCACCCCTGGCTCTTCTTCTTCCATGGCTTCTTCATCTGAAAAGTCCGCATCTGCATCATCTAGGTCGGTGTATTCTGAGTTTTGCGACAGCCCAAACGAAGTGTGATATGGTCTTGCCATTTTGCTGGCTGGCGTCCCATTCTTCGTGCGCGGCTCTTCGTATGATCGGGATTGTGGAGAGCGTAAGGGAGGAGACGATTTCGAAGGCTTGGAGGGCAATTGTAGTTTGCTGACGCCAGTGTTGCCGAAAGAGGAGCTTCCGAAGATCTGGGAGGGAGGAGGCGCGATAGGGGTCGTGCTGGCTAGCTGCGGAGTATTGGAAGCGAAGAGATTTGCGCGTGGTCGTTCGGGCTCTTTGCCAGGAGTGGAATTGATGCTGGACGAATAGTCCGCGGTGAAACGGTTCATGATGATGGGGGGCGGATGAGCTATTCGCGGTCTTCGATCAAAAGCATTGCCTCGGTAGCACAAGAGAAAGGATCTTGTCAGTTTCGTTTGCGACTGAATATGGCTAGATGGTGGGCAAAAGTGCCGTTGTCGCGCGTTGTCGTGTTGTTTCAGTACAAGAAATAATGGTCGATACGGAGTACACAAAAAACGAAACGCGGTTTCAAACAATGACGCCGCTTAGTCATGCAGCCAATGGACTCCAACACCATCAACCACCATCACCACCACTTGCCCTTTCCGAAGAGGCACCACAATCATTATTGACGGTGTTGGTATCATACAGACTCTCTCGGTCTTCACCTCTGACGATTTCGGGCTTCATAGGGATTTATAAGAACTTGTATGCACCGTCTGAGATCCTAGATCCCTGTTTATCGACTGGCTTGGCCGAGATTCCCATCAATCCGCTCACTTCCCGCCTTTGGCATCTCCATTTCCAGCAATTGACCGAGACCATCGATTTCTGGACCGAGGCTTTGATAAATCATCACTTTTCCCTTGGTAAAAGCTGGAAAGAGATAAAAAGAATAATAACTCTCTCACATTTCGAATCGAGACAGCTGAGCCTAGAGTCTGCATTCTATCCTCTCCAAGACAATCACTCAGCGTCATCATCCTTGTTCGTTTGAACCACACTACGATACACAATGTCAACCGACTACAAGTTCCAAGGCTGGGTCGGCCTCGACAAAGACTCTGCAAACGGCCACATGGTCTGGCGAGACTTCACCCCCAAGCCCTTCGAGGAAACCGATGTTGACATCAAGATTACTCATTGTGGTATCTGTGGCTCTGACCTGCACACCCTCAGGAGCGGATGGGCTCCGGCCATGTACCCTGTCGTCGTTGGCCACGAGATCGTTGGAACCGCGGTCCGCGTAGGGTCCAAGGCCGAAGGAGGGATCAAAGTTGGCGATCGAGTTGGCGTCGGAGCTCAGAGCTCGTCGTGTCTGAGGCCCGACTGTGATGAATGCTCCCACGGGTCCGAGAACTACTGCCAGAACGGTCAAACGGGCACGTACAACAGCAAGTATCGCGACGGCAACAAGTCCTACGGAGGCTATGCCAACTATTGGAGAGGCCCGTCCCATTTCGTCTTTCGAATCCCCGATGCTCTACCGAGTGATGTTGCGGCGCCCATGCTGTGCGGAGGTGTTACGGCTTTCTCACCACTCCTCCATCACAAGGCTGGCCCCGGCAAAACGGTCGGCATCATCGGCGTCGGTGGACTCGGTCACTTTGGCATAATGGGAGCCAAAGTTCTGGGCGCCGACAAGGTCGTGGCCATATCGAGAACGTCGACAAAGAAAGCGGATGCTCTGAAAATGGGCGCTGACGACTTCATTGCCACCGACGAGGATAAAGGGTGGAATCGCAAGCACAGGAAAAGCCTCGACATCATCGTGAGCACCGTCTCCAGTCCTAAGATGCCTCTACAACAGTACCTCCAACTCCTGCGGGTCGACGGTGTGTTTGTGCAGATAGGTGCTCCCGAGGACGCTCTGCCCCCGGTCAATGGCTTTCAGCTGCTAGGAAAACGATGCAGCATTACAGGAAGCAGCATTGGAAGTCCTAAAGAGATTAGGTACATGTTGGATCTGTTTGCAGAGAAAGGGGTGCGGACCTGGAATAACAATGTCCCGATGAAAGACGCGAATCGAGCAATTGTGGATATGGAGGCGGGCAAAGCGAGGTACAGATACGTGCTCGTGAATGAGCAACATGCCTCTCGCCTATAGGTGCAATGTGAATACACCTTTTTAGTAACCAACCCAATATCCAACACCATCATCCAGTTCGTCCAGTAAATTAGTAAAACCATGCACAACACGGAGTTTGGGCTGAGTAGTCTATGCGATGCCCATTAACTCAGCAAGCTCGTCAGGACTGAGTGTGCTCCTTCTTCTCGTGGCTCTTCCCGTAGTTCTAGGCTGACCGTTCTTTCTTTTGTTTGTTGTAGCAACAGGACGCTTCTGTACCTCGACTGCTTCCGCCTCAACCATTGCCAGCTTCGTAGGCACAGTCATCTTTTCGCCCTCATGTTTAATCTGTTTGATATTGAATCAGATCTGGGTCTCGCCATATACGCAACATGTCGTGCTCACCTCATTTCCCGTCGACATTTCATTCTCGTCACAAAACCGGCCATCCGAATCGCCAATGTCTGAGTTACTGCTCTGTTTCGAGAAATTTTTGGGCTTCACCGCTCGTGTCGGCGAAGGATAGATATTCTGGTCGATTGCCCGGAGCGGACGGACTGGTTTTCCTATGTTCAGGGCAGCCTTCCGAGCAATCGATGCTCTTCGTTTTCGGGCAGAACCAGGCGGTCTTTCAACAATTTCTTCTGCGTGATTGGCATCCTCCCTTTGCATAAATACCGGACACTCGCGATCGATGCCCTCGTTCGTGTTCGCCGACTCGATGTCCTCTATATTAGTGTTTTCGTAAAGGATCGAAGACAGTTCTTCTTCGGCTCCAAAGATTGGTTGACCATCAGGGAATACTGCCATGCTTTTACCATATTCCAAACCCGAAAGATCTTGACCCGGCAGGCTTTCGCCGTTCTCCCCCATTTTGCGGCGCCAATTGTCCATCATAGTCACTGCCTCCTTCCATCTGTTGGCCATCTTCTCCCAGCCAATCCTCAGCTTGATGATTTCATCGTCACGCAGCTGCACCTCCTCGATGGGGACAAAAGATGGGTCCTTCAATATCGTCCGGCAGTGGTCGAGGGTGGCGGCCATCCGGGTCGCCAAGGCGTCGCAAGAAGTCAGGTTATGACGTTGTCGGGTGGCTATTGTTCGTCTCGACTTGCGGTCCTGTCCTGGTATGCCAATTCCATTATCATCATCAGAGTCCTCGTCAACCATTCCATTCGCGCAGGTGTTCTCCATGTCGGTCAGATCTCGTAGTACGTCCATAGTCTCTGTGATTATTCGCCTCAGAGATACGTTCTCCGTACTCGTCTCATTTACTATGGCTGCCAGGAAATCATTTGTTTCTTTCTCCAGGCCGCATTCGGCCCCCTTGACCTCTCGTCCATTGCGCTTCTCTTTGCCTTTGTGTTCCGGTTCGAAGTTGATGACATTGATCTTCATTCCCGATGCGTCTTTCCGTCCTCGCTGTATCGATGCCAGGTGCGCCTTCAACTTGTCGAGCTCGACGTCCCTTTTCCGGACATCGCTCAAACATTTTGCGCGCACCTGGTCCATGGTGGATTTCATCTTGAGCATTTGATCCTTCAATTCTTTCGCCTGAGCGTCCGCTCTGCGGGCTGCAGCCTTGAGTGTTCTTTCCTGCGCCTCCGCAGTTGAAGCCTCCCGCACGAGTTCGGCATTCTTGTCTTGTAGGCGCTGGAGATCCAAGAGCCGTTGAGCTTCGTCCACCCGGGCTTTGCGGATGTTCATGGCCAAATTTTCCCTCTGCTCTGCATCTTGATCTCGTCGTAGGACCAGGTCGTGGACGAGATTGATCACTCGGGACATGGTCGCATCCGTGCTTTGTCCATGACGGTCGGGCTGCGCGAAATCGATCGCCTTGCCGCTGGGAAGGAGGCCGCGAGCAAGGAGGAGGTTGTTGAGATACTGTGATGCTCGATCCAGGCTGTGCGAGTCCATGATTGCGCCGTGGTCAGTGTCGAGAGCGCCGTGGTTCGACTCGAGGTATGCCGCATCAGCTGCACAACATGATTACCCGATACGGGAGAGCGTAAACATGCCAAGCCTGGAGGTGATGCCGCCCTTAGGCACTTAGTCACCCCCAACTTCAGTCGTGGGGGCCGGATATTTAGGTACCTAGTTTACTGGAGATTATGAAGTCTTGTTAATACATGATCATTCGGCCTGTGGAATATGCAGACCTGACAGCTATGCGAGGACATTCTCATTGTTGAGACAGAAGAACCTCATTTGGAGATTTCCGACAAAGTACTACCAGAAAGCTAGCATACCCCAACGATACAAGCAAAGGTTGGCTTTTCACAAGTAACACCCTTGGTGCGGCAGCGTACTTTGGGTGTGATTGACCAATCCAAAAAGGTCGACAAGCAGATCTGTTGGTGCTCAGAGTGAATCTGGGTGTATCATCTGCCTTTCCCAGCTCTTGAATGGTCCGGATTCACGGCAGATATTTCTATACTCCAGCATTTGTCTCCGACCTCGTTTCAACTTGCTCTGTTGAAAGTTCGAACTTTTCCCCAACATCTCCTGTATTGCCACGGAGATTCAAGTCTTGTCCCTCCTTAATCATCCTCCTCAGCTCCGAAGCCCTTTTGACAGGGTTGGTCGTAGGGTCCATGAAGGCGAGGTCCACCAACTCAAGCGTCAAGCCAGAGGTTTCGGGGAAGAAAAAGTAGACCAACGGGACGAATGCCAAGTTGAAACAAGAAAAGATCAAGTAGGTCTTCCAACCGATATTGGAAATGGCGGTCGGGACAATCTCAACCACCACGAAGCTCCAGATCCAGAGCATGCTGTTGGCCAAACCCAATCCTCGGCCACGGAAGTCTAACGGAAGAATCTCCGGTCCGTAGCACCAGACACCTCCCATGAAGCCCCAGGTGTAGAACGCCTGGTAGGCAAAGAGCATGACGGCAGCCACTATGCCGGATGCGTGTGTATCGATGGCAATCATGGCCGCCAAGATCGCCATGACAATTGCCATGGCGGTGCCAGTGATCATGAACATTCGGCGCCGGCCGGCGCGCTCGATGAACCACCAGGTCCCTGCCGAAGCAATCAGGAACCATATCTGGAGAAAGCCCGACATGAGCAGGGACATGTGGCGGCTGAACCCCACGGATTCTTCGAAGCTGTCGACAAGATTGTTATTGGGGTGCACTGTGTAGAAAAGGTATGGCGTCTTACATGTAAGTGGTATAATAGCTGACAGGAGTACTGCCACTCCATGGCTGCATAAAGTTCACCAAACATGCCAGGATAACCCGACGCCTTGAACCGACCAGGTCTTCGTGGCGGAGAAGTGCCATCCACCCCCTCCTCCTCTGGCTGTGTTCGACTGCGACGGCTTCTCGGATTTCCGCCATCTCGGAGGCCACCACACTCTCGACTTCGGGGTTGGCCGATCGCAACGCACGGAGGACCTCTTTCGCTTCATCGTAGCGCTCGTTCATGATGAGCCATCTGGGTGACTCGGGCATGAAACACAACATGACGCTCATGAGAATGGCGAAAAGAGCCTGAAAGCCCATCGGAAAGCGCCACACGATAGTGCCAGTGTACGAATTCATTCCATAGTCCATCCAGTATGCAATCACCTACAGCATGTCAGCTGGTCATTCGACCCACGCTAGCATGTAAGCGATGATTTCTTACCTGGCCCACAAGGAGAAAGCTGAGGGAGCCGGCAATCAACGCTCCTCTTTGAGCCTTGGGAGAAGTCTCGCTTTGCCAGATGACAACGTTGGAGGCGATGATGCCCAGACCAAACCCGGCAACAATTCGTCCCACAATGAGTTGTGCTGTTGAAAAGCTGCTGGCTTGAATGATGGCGCCCAAAACAATAGCCACACTGCCTATGTGAGTCATCCGGAGACGCCCTAGACGGTCATTGTTCAAAGAGGTCATCAATGAACCAAAGAAAGCGCCGACGAGGAATAACGAGGTGACGGTGCCTTGCATGGATGAGGTCAGGTTGAATACGTCTTGGAACGACGGGGCAGTCAAAAGTCCGCCGATGACTCCATCATCATATCCTAGAAGAGCAATGGTTAGTCGGCACAAGTAGGAGCTGCGTATGGCATGGCATATGCAGACGACTGTGTAATAGCTTACCGAACAGGACGAACCCCATCCCGGCAGAACAGGTGTTGGCTACCAGGAGGCTTCGGCCTCGCAGGCCAAGAAAAGGTTGTACCATGTTTGAGAGTATTCGAAAAATGCTTCTTTTCAATTTGGAAGGACTCCATTCTGGATACGAACCTCTATTTATGTGGAAAATCCCCTGGTCCGTTCGAGAGTCCCCAGAAGACGGCCTACGTGGGGTGTTAAGCATGGGGAACACAGTGCCTCAGGCAATACAAGAATTCAGGAGAAAGGCTCCCATATCTTGATCACCCGGCACATCGGCAATTTAGGTTTGCGACCACATAGACCGCCTGATTGGACAAGCAGTGACGACCTCCTCGACGGGACAGGTGCTTAGCTCGACTTTTGGCTTCAGTGGAGCTAGGATATTCGAGCCGTCGTCCTGAAAACTGGGGTTTCGCGGGGGTCACTACAATTCTCGACTACGTACTCCGTAGTCCTAGGTCGCGTGGGGGTTTCACTGGGAAGACGTCTGTGGGAAGGATACAAATAGAGGATAAGTTGAGTCGCCAGTCAAAGGTGTGATGATCATCACTACGTTTGAGAGTCACTTCGTCTTACCTTAGGTACGCGTCAAAGTCTGGGGCCCAGCAACTCCGATAGAAAACAGTGAGATTCTCGTGGGGTCCATTTCTCAGCCAAATGGCTGGACGGCTGTCGCATACTACCCCTACTGGCAAAGGCATTGGGAAGAAGCACCAAGCATCGACATCCAATTGGAAACGCAGCTTTGTGTCCTCCGGTCGTTTCTCGAAGATCGGCATCGCCCGATGTAGGCCAGGGAAGAGCTACTGCTCGTTGAATACCACGTCGAAAAGCTTCATCGCCAGCTCTACTCAGGTGACATGCGAAAAAATTTCGTCTGAGCACTCTGTCAACTAGGCAAACGGGCCTGTGAGCAAATCCATCCTGCCAATCATCCGCACGAACCCAGTGCCAGGTAGACACATAACACAAGATCGTTTTCCCCAAGCAAGTCCTTTCCCAAGTAGAAGGCAAGATTCGCTTTGGACAGGGGGTTTCCAATACCCACTTTTCAGCGAGCGTGGCCAAAACTCATAAGTGTATTCTAGATGAAGTGAATGATAGTCTGAGCAGCATGCAAACGAAGTCTCTCTAACTTCCTCGCCTGGCATGGAATAACTTCGCTGGAGAGCAGGCATCTTTTAAAGCGGCGATGTTTGGGTGACCGCAAGAGCTTAGTGAACCACGGCTGGGGCCGCCAGGACGCGGCTCTCATTATTAGTGGCAAGTCAAGATCACTTCACGCGTTCATCAAGGGGCTCTACACATACCACCCCAGCTTCATCAATGAATACTATGAAATGAATAGGTGACTTGGCTCCATCATCCTACTCTATGCACCTCTTTTCGGTCGATGTCGCCGGTGACATGATGTCAGCGTCGACAGCAATAACCCAACTTCTCCAAGATTGTCGGAAAGCTGCAAGGGAAGGGCAATGGAATAATGCCTTGAATCTCATGGATCAAGCCTTGCTAGCATGTGGTTCCACTGACACCAGAACCCGAATTACGATTCTCGACACTCGTGTAGCGGTGCATCTACGCACGAAAAAGCCTGGTCTAGCTTTACATGACGCCAAAGCAATGATCCGCGCCGACAAAAGTGATGGACGTGGTTATGTCCGCTGTGGCCAAGCCGAAATGGAACAAGGCAACGCATCTGCTGCCCTCGAGTGGTACGAGCATGGCATTAAACGCGTGTCGCCGTCGAGCCAGTACTTTGCAACCATTTCTGCGGCGGCAGGCAGCACTCGAGAACAGATCCGCCTCGACACCGTCAATTCCAGACCAGTCGACCCAATGCAAACTCTGCCAATCGAACTTGTCCAGAAATTCCTGTCACTTCTACCCTACAGGCAGCATATAAAAATGCTGCGGGTATGCAAGGCCTGGAACAGACTTCTACGAAGCATGTCACCACTGACTGACACATTGGCATTCCCAAGCCCTACCAAGGACATCAACACGAAGATGCTCCACGCGGCTCTGAGACGGCTCACACGCCCTACCGCTGTCCGCGTCGACCATTTGCAGCAAGCAGCATCTGACCTCCTGGCCGATCGTATGCGGTACTGGCAAAATTGGCAGAACCTTGCAGTTCTCGAGGTAGAGGACAAGCGGTTCGCGGCCTGGAACCTGCCTCTTCCCAAGTTCGACCTAAGGACCATCAAACTCCATCCCGAATCAATCCCTTTTGCAGTAGTCCAACAGATCCTTCAAGATTGTCCCAAGCTGGAAACAGCCATATTCTCGCAGGTGTTGTTTCCATCTCGGCCTCAAGCTGATGGGTTGACGGCCTCTCCCTTTCCTCATATCCCCGTGCTTCACGGGGATAATCTGCGACAGCTTCACATAAGCGCAAGACCACTATCTGAGCCCATGCCTCTCAATATCGTAAGTCTGGTGTAGCAGAACTTTTATCTGGCCTCTTGACCTTGTGTGTTGACCACGTACATACAGACAAACTTGTTCGATCGCATGTTACGGCTCGAAAGCCTGGGCCTTGCCAAAATTTGGTCCGGGTTCTCATTTGATCTTCGGCACTTGAAACGCCTCCAGCATCTATCACTGAGAGACTTTCGTACCCCGGAGATCAGCCTTCCTGCTTCGCTTAAGTCTCTCGAGATCTTCCTCTCGTCCATAGTGGCACTAGTTGAGCCCACAGACTCATTTCCTCGGCTTCAATCAATTCAGCTAGAAACCTTCAAGGCAGTTGGATGCGAGAGTCTGCCGGATTTTTTGTTCATTTCGATCGCCACGGAGAACATCGCCAAGTTTACCTGGATGGGCACGACAAGGGCACAATATGAGAACATGCTGTGTCATCTCATAGAGATAGGTAGGTTCAAGGGTGTGCGGGACCTGCATTTGCAGACAGGCGCCCTCTCGGACAGCCTCGGTCCGGGTTTTGCAACCGGCCTGCCTAGTCTGGAAACACTGGTCATCGAAGAATCCCAGATCACGGGGGCTTTCATTTCAGATTTGATCGAAGCCAACAACAAACTTCACAAGGTGACCCTGGTCCAGTGCCCCAAGGTCTCCAGCGACATTGTAGCGTGGTCAAAAGCAAGAGGTGTGCATGTCAAACGACTGAACAGCACGAAGGAATTGACCGGGAAGCGGGTGATTGAAGAGATATAAACGAGAACGCTAAATAGAGGCTGTGCTTGGTCAAGATAGCACGCCATATACGTAGGTATCATGAAAAGGGAAAAAAAAGCGGGTGGTTCATTATCCAGTCCCGAGTCCCCATGGTGTCCTTCTTGCACCTGTGTCCCCGGCGTCCCAAATTCCCCGGTTGAACGTTCTTCGATCCGAGTCCGTCTCTATCCATCATAAACAAATCGCTTTTGCCTTGCGCCCAAATATCCCGATACGCCTCTTCCCTAGAATTCCGAACAAACATCGATGTGTGTGTGTGTGTGTGTGTGTGTGTGTTGTTCCATTTGATCAAATCTCCCCAACATTCTGCGTGTCAATGTGGTCGTGGGTAGATACCGAGCTCTCTCGATGCGTTCGTGCACATCACAGAAGTAGACTTTGCCGAATTTCTTCGCACCAAAGAGGCACACACACGCGTTCACCTCATAAAGCGTGCGACTCACTCGCCAGCGTTTCGGATCTAGATGATTACGAGAGAGCCTGCTCTCGTCGTCCTCCATCGTCTCTCTCTCTCTCCCTCTCTTGCGGCTCCGCTCCTGAGTCCCACGTCGACAGGCAATTTGACAGCTCCCAGTGAGAACCATACCTTAGTCAGAGGCAGACTTTTCCAAACTCGAAAAGAAGCTCGCTCCGGGATTGGATCATAAGATGTCGAGGTCCTCGAATTCGGCGATGAGCTCGTCCACCTCGTCCCAAGCGTTGCTGGGCTCGTAGTCCATGGGCCGGCTCGCGTAGCAGCCGACCCAGATGTTGCCCTTTTGTTCGACCCCCGCGAAGAAGCCGGCGACCTCCCGCATCTGCTTCCACCGTGACCCCAGGTCTTCCGGGCTCGGGTGTTCCGTCGCGTACGCGGAGCTCGCGTAGTAGTTCGTCTCGGGTTCCGAGTAGTTTGGGATCTCGTACGAGATCCAGAGGGACTGGTCGACCCGTTCGAACCTGATGCGCAACGACTGGGACGACACGGACGTCAAGGAGAATGGGTCGAAGGTCGAAAACGGCGAGGGCATTCGAGCCGAGGACGACCAGTCGGCCCCGCAGGTCGAGACGGCGACCGACGACGCCGCGTGCAGTTCCCCCCTGGCGAACTCCAGGCCGGCCTTGGCCCACCTTCGGGTCACGATCGACTCCAGGGTGAAGCCCGAGGGGTACCGGGAACCGCTCCTTCGACCCGAAGGTGTCGTCGTCGTCGTCGTCGTCGTCGCCTGTGACACCATCGACCCGTCCACCCCCGGAGGGGGCCCGCCCGCGAAGATGACCAGTCCGGCCTGGTCGTGGTCCATGGCGAATTCCGCCGACACCGTCACCTCGGCCAGGAGGAAGGACTGCTGCAGCCGCTTCAGGACCATCGGCGCCGTCACGTCGTCGGACGACGCGCCGGGCTCCCTCTGCAGGTTGCTGTTGGGAGGGGCGTGCAGCGTGAAGTACTCGTTCACGTCCTCCGACTGTTCAAAGTTGGACCCGACGTTGAGGGCCTTGAAGCCCGAAAAGCCGAGCTCCATTTGCATGTCAACGACGCCAAAAAAAAGAAAGGTTTGGTCTTGTCCTTGCCAGAGACCGTAAAAAGAGAGATGGAAAAAAAAGAGTCCAAAAGTTGGTCACTTCTCTTTCCTTTTTCCTTCCGTGTGTGTCGGTGTTTTTTTGCCTTGGGGGCAAAACGGCAACAAGCTGGCTTTGCTGGAGTATTGCGATTGCAGTTGGCGATCGATCAACGATCACCCCCGGAAAGATGGATGATCCTTTTCTGATGATGATTGGAAAGATTTGAATACTGTAAATTTTTATTGCCGTGCACACTGACGACAACGGCGACGACAAAACAGCACCGGTGATGATGATGATGATGATGACGGGGGTGGATTATTATTGACGGGGGGCTTTTTTGTGATATATGCGTGGACGATCTTAACGGCTGTCATAAACAGGTTGACCGGGAAGCGCAGCACGGAACAAGGCGAGACAGTGACAGATGACACGGATCATGGCGCACAGATTGGCAAGGAAGCTGTCATGTTTGAAGAATTTATTACTCCGTAGTCCTGCCCCCTCCAAAAAAAAAGGACAAGAGATGGCGGCGGGAAGTGTCACGGGGGGGAGAGGCGAGAGAGGGAGCAGGGGGGCTAATAAGAGATGGATGAAGCAAAGTGACATCCGAGCTTTCTCTGGTGTGTACGGAGTACCTTTTTTGTTTTATTTACGGAGTACACACAGACACGCACACACACACAGAGTTTTTTCTAGGACGAGCGAGTAGAATTGACTACACGATTAAAAGTCTTCTTTCTCGGTGCGAAGGTGTGGGAATGGTTTGTAACAACAGCAAGCCCCCGATGATGGAAAAAGGGATGTGTTTGTGTGTGGCCAAATAACATGTGCCCAATTAAGGAGGAGGAAAGCAACTGATGTCTCAATTCAATCCAACACCATCATCATCATTATCCTCCATTCCTGCAAGGGGGTAGCCGGCGCCAGGCAAAGGGGGAAGGGAGGTGATTGATTGAGAGTGGTTGGGTGGGATACTCCGTAAGGACGGATCACTCGTCAGGTTGTATTGTGTAGTACTCCGTAGCCACGAGCTGAACGAAAGGACCTCGCCGTAGCCAGCTGGATCAAGGACAAATCCAGTAAGTAGTTCGATGCGCGGTCGCCACGACCGGTGGGAAATGAACCAATGGATTTGCTCATCAACACATTTACATGCAGTTCGGCGGTACCGGGGCCCTGGTAAAGAAAAAAAAAAGGCGGAACGATGGTCGCCGGGAAAAGACACAATCCACTGTTTGTAACAATTGGGGCTCCGGAAAATACTGTCCATTTGGAAACAGACATCACTTGACCCTAAAACCACCCAAGGCACAAAATCTATCACATGTTGCGAGGTCAAGTAATTCAGGTCCGACATGATGCTATCTCGTCTGGTCGTACATGCTTACCACCACCGTATCTACAGTAACAGGTACAGTAGCTGACTGTACACCGTTGAGGAGTTTTTAGTCGTCAGCATTGGCGGCACTGGACTGGGTGACGAGGATCGTGTGATGATTATGATGGTGATGATCATCATCACCAAAAGCCGGCCTCATGTCAGGCGAGTCTGAGTAACACTAAATAACGAGGTAGTGGCCACGGGGCACGCACGCACGCACGCACGCAGCGTTTTGTGTTACACCGGCCAACCGGGCAAAGCGAACGGACCCGTGGGAAACCAGCAGCATGGACAGACCCAAAAATCAAAAAAAAAAAAATCAAAAACACACGGTGCAAAAGGAGGACATTGCTTCTTCGTGGGGGACCAAGAGACGGTTGTTTCTCCCCCTTGCATGGAACCATGCAAGACTGTACCTAGGTACCCAAGGTAAGGAAACCTCGTGTGCCTCTGTAGCAGCCATTCATTGTACTCCGTACTTCCGTACACCTCAATTCGACCTGCCGGGTCCCTTACGAGAGGGGGAGTTTTGTACTTGACCCCCTTGAACCCCCCCCCCCGACTACCGTACGGATAAACCCTCCTTTGAGCAGCTAAATAACTCCCTAGCTACAGTACGGAGTATCCGGTACCTGGTAAGGAGTATATGGGTCACTGATGAGGGAAACGGAAGCCCCCCCGGGTTAGCGTCTTTAGGCCAGGCACCTACGGAGTTACAGTACCTGCTGTCGGCACCTTACTTTGGCGTACAATGTACCTAGCTAGCTACGAGTACAGTATACAAAGTACGACGACGACGACTACGACTACTACTACTACTACCACCCATTGTACGGAGTACCTTGTAGCTTGGTACATGTCCGGTACTTCCATTTCTACCCTTTTTAGGTAACTATTCCTTGGGGCTAAATAGTGTCCTCTCTCTCTGTCTCTCTCTCTCTCTCTTATTAGCATACTCATACTTGTACTGTAAACTGTTAGGCGGGTTAGTTTACAGTGGGAACAGTGCCTGCTGGAAATACCTTTGGAACGGTCGATATGATCCTTTATCCTAAGGAGATCCAGCCACTTATCACCCCCAACATCGAGTCCACAAGTTTAATCCCGTCTTGATTTCCACCGCCGCAATTTGACACTGACACTGACAACTTGACGTTTTTGACGTGTCTCACGAAAACCCATCATGTTTCTCCCCCCTCGCCCCGCCGCCCAAAAATTCTTCTGCACGAGGCGGTGGAGTGTTTCTCGCACGAGTCAATCACTCTGGGTACTATATACCCGGGGGGGTGGTTGGGCTAACAGTATTTACCTACAGTAGGTACAAACCGCCCGGTTACTGACCAGGCAGAATCAAAAGGAACACTACCTAGGTAGGTATCATATTGGGCACATGGTTGTGATTTGACAAAACTAAAACACCTCGGTACCTAGATACAATACAATAGCTTGTGAGGTCGCCGGAGGTCAGACTCGCACGTCCCCTGTCAAAGTGTTTTGGATCGTCCGGTTCTGCACACGACGGTCATGCTTTTTCCCCCTCCATCATCAACATCACAGAAAGAAGGGAAAATCGGAGACACGAGATGATAATGGAGTGCAGGCCACGTTGCTCACGACCTCAAAGTAGTGTTGTATCTCAACACGTGATATGGAAATACTTTGTTTGATTTTCCCCCAACGAGTGGACTATCAAAGGCCGTTGGTTCGCATGTACGTGATTCTTTCTCGTCTCATTTCCTGCCCTTGCCCTTCTTCTTTTTGTTCCCTCCGGATGCAGAGGCAACAGGAGCTGCCGGTTTCGCGTCGACATTCAAGTCTTCATTCACGACGCCGCCCTGTGTGTCACCGCCTCGTTTGGCCCTCTTCTTGCCCTTGGGTGGACGGTAGTAACTCCTGTCCTTCATGGGCAGCCACCGTTCCGGGTCTGGTTTCTTGTTCTCGTCAAAGTCTTTGGGTAGTCTTGACTTGCGGATGCGTTTCGCTTTGCCTTCCCCAGCTTCCGGAGCGCCTCGCTTCTTGCTCCGTCCTAGTTGTGCAATGGCCAGCGCGTTCGACGACTGCGGGATCCCGGCTTGCTCGATCGAGCCAACGTCCACGTCTCGAACCAGGTCCTCGACCGGGGTGAGTTTGTCAATGTCAGACTTGAGCTGGCTGCTCCCAGCTGCGGCGTGGGACGCGACGTAACCGGCAGCTGTCGCCTTGTCGTTCGGTAGCTGTTCCTTTAATCTTGCAAAAATCTCCGACGCCAACTTTGCATCAGCTTCGTCATGGGATTCTAGGAGTGAAACACCGGCTGCAGTCAAGAGGCTCGCGGGAGGGTTGGGTTGCGTGCGCCAATATGCAGCGGCTTTTGCAAGTTCTTTCTTGACGTGGCTCTTTTGGTCTCGATGCTTGTACAAGCTGATCATGAGGCTCACAAGGACAGGGTTGAATCTGGTCTTTTGCTCATGTTCAACGGCCGACTGCTCCAGTCGCTTCAAGAAATCTTCCATCAACTCCACTGCTGATGTGCTGTCGCCGTTCAGCATGTATAACTGGACCAAGGTGACGATAATGCCGATATCCTTTGGCTGTTTTTCCAGAAGAGACAGTATCTTCCGAATCGCAGCCTTGCCTGTTCCGTTACCTGCCACCGCCGCTGCCTTTGAGCATGAGGAAATAAATTCGTCTGATGGTGTGTCCGACTTCCCCGGGATATGCCTGGATGATTTCAAGCCATCAAACTTGAAAGCCCGTAGATCTAGGGTTGCCTGGTTGGACGTCAGAGGTGCACTCTGGAAGGAAAAGAGCTTGTCATTCGACGGAATCTTGTCAGTAGCATGGAATTGTTTGTAGGCAAGAAACGTATTGTCCAATCCTCTGGTCACCAAAAGGTTGTTCTGGGCGATGTGTCGTGTTGACAAGTCGGAAGCATCCTCAATGATGATCTCTGAGGCGACTGCTTCTGCTTCGGCACTCTTTCCCAGGCACAGTAGCACATATAGCTGCTGGACAGTAATGGGAATCAGCTCGTCCCTCTTTTGCTGGTCTGTGAGGTCTTCCGAATGTCTGCAGAGCTCCTTCGCTCTCTTCAGGAGCATTTCCGCCTGTGTATATTCCTCTCTTGCGATGCTTCCGCAGGCGGCATTATATGCGGTCTCAAAGGCTTCCAGGTCCTCCCTTCCAGGCCTTCGTATTGATTTGACATCTGCAACTCCTATCCACTGAGCTTGGGCATCTATCGCGCCCTGGTTCACATGCAATTCGTAACCTTCCGACTCGTCGTGGGCGTTTCTGAGGCGCTGGTAAAGCTCAGATGTCGCCAACGAGTCTTCCAGTCGGTATCTTGCCTGCGCCTCGAGATGACTAGCACCTCTACTCTGTATCTCTGAAGAAATAGCAACGGCTTCCTTTAACCGTCCCGTCTTGTACAGCGCATATGCATACTCCAATTGGGCTGTCCTGCGCAAGGAGTCGCCTGCAGTCTCTGCGAATTGGACGGCCTCCTCGTATCGATCCAGTTTCAGGAGGGCGACAAGTTTGACATGTTGAGCTTCTGGATCCGACTTGGACGACTTGAGGGTCTTGTTGCACGCATCGAGGATTTGTTCGTGATCATCGAGAGTCGATTTCTTCAGAAGCGCCGACAGCGCGGAGGAAGAGGCGGTCATGCCGCTGTAATAAAGATCGCCAGTCTCTTTATATCACTGTGACATTGCAGATATAGATGTTGTGATCAAGGAGGGACGCTTCGACAGAAGTGTAGCAAACTGTAGTTACAACTTCGGTGATTGATGTGGAAAGGAAATGCAGCGTTGAAAAGATCGTGGGGCATGTGTGAATTTCCCCCACAAATTAATATAAATCCGGTTGCCCTCGTACTTCGTATCGCGAATTGCTGCTGTAGAAACCACAGGATCCGTCTTTACACGGTGTTTGGAGCACGCGACTGCACATCTATGTTAACGAGACTATGCAAATGTCTTTGTATGGCATAGACCCACGTACAAGAATCCTAATATCATCGCAATTGAATTCCTAGAGTTATGGCCTGACAGAATTCCCCGAGGGTGACATGGTTTCATGTCGTCGATCATTTAAATAAATATTGGCAAAGACTCAAATGCTCCTCGTCATCAAACCAACCGTCAACAGATCCTCATCCCATTCATACGTACATGTCGTGACACATTCTCTCCTGCATTTTGCTTGCTATTCGATGCCCTCGCTCCTTCGTCGCTTGTTTGCATTCACGAACAAATTTTTATGCCTTCCGCTCAATTCATTTCGATCTTCGTTTGTGCCACAACCACCACTTGCCGTTCACACCATGGATATCACACACGCCACATTCCCGCAGGAGCTTATCAAGATCATCCAGCACATTGCTGACAGCCGTTTCATAGCTTTCGACCTTGAGTTCTCTGGCGTGGCTGCCAGAAGACAGGGCGGAGGTAGTGGAAGGTTTACTCTACAAGAGTATTATCATGACCTGAGATCGGCTGCTCAAATCTATCAAATCTTACAGATAGGCTTGACCATTGTCAATGAGGATACAAAGAAAGGTAAGCTACCTGATCTAGAGCTACCGTCTTGTTGATTCGGCAGCATTCCATTCCCGGGCTCTCTGGCAAAGCATCAAGCCAAAGGATGGCACTACAACAGCACTCACATCCATGACACATTCATCATATTCAACACCTGCTGACACCTGTAGGTCGTTATGTTGCTCGACCATACAACTTTCACTTGAGTCCTCTGCCTGCAACCAGCGAGAACGTCTTCCGCAGAGTCTGGTCCTACAACAGTGGAGGTATGTTTAACCTCTGGTAAAGTCGATTGCATCGTTGACGTGGTTAGCAATATCATTCCTCTTACGCCATGGATTCAACATCGAACGACCTTTTTCGCAAGGTGTTCACTATCTTTCACGACAAGAAGAACATGAGGTACGCGATAAGCTCATAGCAGATGAAAAGTCTAAGGCAAATATGCCAAATATGGTCCTCAAGGACGAGGATTCCGTCTTGGTGGACCATATCAGACAGTCGATCAGCCAGTGGCAGTCACTCCCAAAAAAAACGCAAGAAAACTACCTCAATATCCCTGCGGCCGATGCTAAAGATCCGGTACCGTCGACACTCAATCGATACCAGGTTCGGTTGACACACCAGACAGTTAGAAACGAATGGCCCAAGTTCAAAACACAAGGCATGGGTCATTTTGTGCAGATCACCAATCCGACCGCCGACCAGCAGGAAAGCGAAAGAGCGCTCCGCGAGAAAATGCGTGAACGCGACATTGCCAACGCCGTTGGCTTTCGCTGGGTCATCGAAGCCATATTGGGTGGGGACATCTCAAGTCTACCGCATTTTTATGTCACGTCAGGCTTCCCGGAGGGACAGGCGCCAGACAACATCCAGGCCTTTCTTGATAAGCTGCAAGAGAGACTGAGGAAACGCAAAGGCGCACTTGTCGGACACAATTGTCTGACCGACCTCATCAATCTCTACAGATGCTTCATCGGCGACCTCCCTGAAAAGGTTGAGGATTTCAGTGCTAGACTGCACAGTTTGCTCCCAATTATCCTGGACACCAAGTATCTTGCTGGTATTGGGAGCAAGAAATGGGTCGACACTTCACTGCAGGCAGTGGAGAACGATATGAGTCCTGTAGCACTCCCTCGAATACACTTGCCGCCAGGGTATGATCGCTACCTGCATGCTGCGAACTACCACGAGGCTGGCTTTGACAGTTTTGTGACCGCGAAGATAGGCCTTAAGCTCCCCGGAAAGCTTAAGAGAGAAGGAAAGAGCCTCCCGGCACTTCCTCAAGGCCCAATTGCAACCGTCGAGGAGGAAGGGAGCCCCGAGCTCCGAAGTAATGAGCCAGATGCAGCAGTCCAGATTGAAAAGCCTGATCAAGGCTTAACGAAAGGCGTGGTCGACGTGCTCAAGGCTCCTTTGGCGATAGCAAGCTCGATTCTGACAGGGAATGATCCCGACAAAACCAATGACTCTAGTGCGAAAGATTCTGGCGGGGCAGCTACTATTGTAGCTTCAAAAGCGACGAGTTTGCCTCAGACCAGGCCAATGTCTGAAACTAAGAAGGTTGCATCCGCTTCTCAGAAGTCGAACATTTTCGATGTGCTCAGCGATCTACCGGCAGACACATCCATGGATGCGGAGGAGGCTGTGGCCCAGAAAGACGCCGCAGCACATGGCAGAATCGCCGAAATGGTCGAAAAGGGCGAGCTTCTACCTGGCTGGAACGACAATGCTGAATTCTGGAGGCTGATTAGCAATCGACTCCAGGCAAATGCGTGCGAGGATGGCATTCTAGACATGCTGAAACTGCAAAAGACATGACCTTGGCCGAGGTCGATGATACCACACTACAAGACTTAATCTTCTGTACTACATAGCATAGCAAAATACCCAGCAATGACGGAGCAACAGAGGAGGAGCTGCAATGTGAGCTCTGCGCCTCCTCACATACTCCGTACAGTATCCGTACTATGCACGACGTGTTGTTGCCGAGGTTCAAGCGAAATCCATCCAATTACCGAATGGACCTCAAACCCCAGACTCTCTCATCTGCCCGACATGACTGCGTCTTGAATTCATTCCTCGAACGTATTGTGCTTTTGTATCCTTCACTCGATCTGTCGTCCTCTTGCTCCACGATGTCCGTCGGTTCGGATTCGCAGTCAAGCTCGCAACATCTCTCGTCCTCGCAAGCGTCATTGAATCAGTCTAGCAAGCGCACGACATCCGAGATCTCCAAAATCTACAAGCATGCTTCGCAGCTATTCCTAACTCGACGTTTGCTAGAAGCATACGATGCTCTTCAGCCTATCGTCACGCCGCCTGGAAACAAGAGGCCAGATGACAGCCCTGCTCAAGCTCCGGTCGCGACCGCAACGACAAGTCAGCGCATCAAAATCTGGAGCTTGTACGTCACTCTACTGAACTCCATCGTGGACCTTGGCTACGAGGAGGGTGCGAATATATTTGGTCCCAAACCCTACAGCGACATCGTTCGGAATGTGAGGAATGGCAATATCTGGGATCAGGTCATCAAGGATGGCTATCAGGGACGAGAAGGTTCGGTGGATGCTGAAGTGGTCTACAATTTGTACAACCAAACCCCATCCATTCTCTAGACCTGCTGTTAGACGCACACAGACTGACGGTTCTTGCAGATCCAATCTTCTCCTCGGACAAGCGCCAGACCAGAAAACGAACCAAGCCCGACTCGAAACCTACCTTTCCTCATCGCAGAACGACCTCGATTTCTCGACCCACCTCAGCAATGCCCTCAGTAACGGCCGTCAACCAGGCATGAACGGCACAAACACGCCAAAGGATCTGGCGTCTCGGATCAAAGTGCTTGAGCTGTTCACGCTTCACGTACTGCCGCGGAACGAAGAGTGGGACTATGCCAAAAGTTTCATATCCAACAGCGATTTCTTGGACGAGGAGCGACGCGAGGCCTTCATGCAGACGTTACAGGAACTTCAGGAAGCGAGTGAAGGGCGCGACAACGTCGGAGAAGCAGAAGACGAAGAAGAAGACGAAGAGGTGTTTGAAGATACCGAGGAAGACGCACACTCACATGAAACAACCCCTCTCGAACAAAGCCAGCTGCGCGAGCAGACACAAGTACAGTCGAAACCAACGTCAAAGCACCAGAGGACGAGTAGTGAAGTCGATTACGGGATCGAGAAGGAGCACCCTAGTGGCACACACATTACTACTGCTAGCACCACGGCACAAGGAGGAAAACTACCAAAAGACGCGCCACCAATGACCAAGATCCCTCCCCAGCCGATGCCGTCCTCTTCGTCACCACCGCGACACCAACCTGCACCACCTGCAGCCTCTTCTGGCCGAAGTACAATGTCGCCTCCATCTTCACAGACACCCCGGCGCTCCACTCGGAAACCCAAGGCCACAAAGCAGAACGCCATGCTCGCGCAGGCCCGTCTACTGTTTTCCGCGCTCTCGAATCTTGCTCGCAACCTGGCCGGTACGATATCGAAAAACCCTACGAATATTCTGAGGATGTTGTTGTTCATATTGGCATTTATAATGGCATTCAGCCAGAGGCACATCAGGGAAAAGGCAAGGTCGTTGGCGAACACTAGCTGGAACAAGGTCAGAGCAACAATTGGCATGGGCACGAAAGTCAGTTATATCTAGGTTGCACGCACAAAGCACCGCGGCTCTGTCTATGTGTGTATCTTTGGAAGCAGCTTCTGGATGTATGTGTTACGACTGTTGGGAAGCGGGCCGCGTTTAGTCGTCGTCGTTTGTAGGCACAATGATATGGAATGCTTAAAAACCCAGTTACTTAGGCAAAGTATGCCGAAAGGAACAAACAAAATTTCACATGCCGCAAAAGGCAATGGGGTCTTGGTATCCTGGGACTTAGGTCAACTTCTGTGTGTTTTCATTCTTCATAGAAGCCAGTACCATGATGAAGAAAATCCCGGTCTCATTAATCTTTTCAACGCAAAGCCATACGTCAACTCCTGCCTTTTGGTTTTGGTCTCATTGAGCAAAACCAGTTTGTGCACACCTCGAAACCACCCTCTGTGAAAATCCGCCTCGTACGTTCTGCCATAACCCTAACGATGATACATTTTGAAGCCTCACTGAGACACCAGAAAATCCGACTGCTACTTGCTGCCCACCTCGCCAATCTGTTGAACTCCAATCTTCACGTTGGCCTTGCCCAATCTGTCGAGGTAGTCGTCTCCCAAGCAAGACGGGGTCAGGAAACCGGCGCCGTGGGACTTTTTGATTTCTTCTTCCTTGTTCAACAACACCATCGCGGCTTCGGCCAGGAGGATCGCCGTAAGTTGGTACAAGCCGCCTTCGAATCGGAACGTGGCGAGCGCCTTTCGCGGCTGCTTGGCCAGCTGTTCGGCGACTGCGACGGCACGCAATTCCAACGCATCTCCCTTGGTGGACTCCTCGGTCGGACCGGAACCTGGCTTATACTTTGCAAACATCTTCATGATGGCGCGAGTGGGGGGGAATGCAAGGAACAAGGTCAACAGAACGAGGGCGAAGTGAATGAGCACGCCGACGACGGGGCTTCCGACAGCCATGTACTCTTCGTAGCTGAAATTAAAGCCGTAGAAGTACGGCGTCAAGCCGGCAGAGCGGTGGACAATGGCTTCGTTGGGTTTGGCCGAGAGGGAGGTGACCAGGTTGCCTAGGCGAGGGTAGGACCACACGCCGGTCAGCTTCTGCATCCCCGTGCGGATGTATGTGTTGGGTTCCGGGTTCGGCGGGTACAACGTGTCCTTGGTGTACGGCTTCAGGCGAGCGGGGGACAGGCAGAATGGATCCATGCATTCCTTCAACGCCTTGCCAGAGTAGTGATCCATCAGACCTAGGCCGGTCGCGAGAGTGCCGCCACTGGGGCCGGACGACTTCAGCTCGTGAACAGAAGCGACGACGTCCATTACACCACAATCCCATACTTTGCGGATCAGGCGAGTGGCGATGTAGGCAACCAAGTCTGAAGGCGCGGACTCAACACCACTCTCGGGGATGATGATGGCACCGCTCTTCTTTGCGGCAGCCTCGTACTTGGTGATAATCTCTCGAACCCACGGAGTCTCTCCGGTGACGTCGACGTAGTGGGTGCCCGTCTGAGCACATGCCTCGACCACGGGAGTCGAGTAAAGATGATAAGGGCCGACGGTGTTGAGGAGGACTCTGGTTTTCTTGGCAAGCGCGGTCATTTCAGGGGCGGTGAGATTGGCGACGGGGACAACATCAGGTGCACTACGCGTCGAATTGATCGACTTCAATTCCTTGACCAGAGATTGAAGTTTGGATTGGTTGCGACCGGCAACGGCCCATTTGATGCTGGTCGGCAGGCTGGACGTGATGTATTCGGCGGTCAACTTGCCCGTGTAGCCCGTCGCGCCCAGGAGGATAATGTCGTATTGGCGTTTGGCAGCCATTATGTGTGCGGGAAGAAAAAGCTGCCTATCGACACTGGTAGACGAGCACACGAAAAGTCTAGGGGGAAGATGGAAAGAGAATGAAAATGGACGAGGAAGACACCACGCTGGAGTGAATGACGAAGGGAAATGGTGTTCGTTTTTTTGGGATGAAAACCAGCAAACGCGGAGCTGAAGGTAGACGAGACAAGACCACAAGCCTCATGGCCCCAGGGACTTGCCATCGTTTTACCGTGGCACTCAATTGCACTAGTCAAGGGCAAAGTAAGACGCGGAGGGAAGTGGGCGCAGGCTAACCACAGGATTTGACGGACGAGTAGATTATTTTTGGTACCAATATCCGTACAGTAGGACTCTCATCAGCACTCTTTTACACCTTTCGAATCTCTCAGGGGGTCTTTACACCGTACAAACAAGCCCAAATTGAAATTCAGGAGTCGGCATCCCACCGAGTCAAGACCAGTGGCATGATGTGTGGCTTGACTCTAGTAGCAGCAGAGAGGGTCATATTGCTGTTCACACAACACAGAGTACGACTTTCGAATTTCATCTTCCGGAGCCCTTCCAAGCACTACCCACGTAAATAATACTCGTAAAACAACCCCCTAAACCTCCTGTTCGAGTTGGGCCTCCCGCGACTACGGACGCGTGCCATGCATCGGTGGATCGAGCAGGGATGACCTAATCATAGATAACCTGAGATGCCATGCCCAACTAGTGTTCACGTGATCAGTGCTGGTCGCACAATTATCCGCCAAGACACTAGCCGTCTTCCCCTTCCACACTTTTGAGATTTCCTAGCAAACTGCGCTCGTTTACTTTCGATTGAGACGAAGATAACATCTACCATCCTCCAGCAACACTTCGTCTACATCCGCCAAAATGACGAAGCGCACAAAGAGTCAGGTCCCAAATCTACCTAACCCACAAGAACGGTAACTGACTGTGTCTGCAGAGGTCGGCGTGACCGGCAAGTACGGTACTCGATACGGTGCATCCCTCCGAAAACAAGTCAAGAAGATGGAAATCACCCAACATTCCCGATACATCTGCACCTTCTGCGGGAAGAACGCAGTCAAGAGACACTCGGTCGGAATCTGGCAATGCAAGAGCTGCAAGAAGACTATCGCTGGAGGCGCATGGACTGTTTCGTAAGTTTTTGAAGGCCGTGTTGAGATCTTCGCACCACATACGGGCTTGTCTGACTCTTTTCTTTCCCCGATTCTCCAGTACTCCCGCTGCCGCCGCTACGAGGTCGACCATCAGACGATTGAGAGAAATCGCGGAGGTGTAAAAGCATTTTAGAAGTATGGGCACGGAACGGTTTCTTTGTCGAACACGCGGGGTTTTTATCATCTGAAATAGCACGAGCAGAATCACAGAAAGATTCGCATGAAAAGCGGTCACCCTCTGAAACAGGACAATCAGCTTCGCCTCGTCGAAAGCCGTCATTGTCAATGGCCGATCCGAAATCGATAGACCTCAATCGAATCATCGAATGAAGTTCCGCCATTCCCTGCGTCTTCCATTCCTCTCCTCTCCTGTTTTCTAGTCATGAATCCATATGCCATCGAGTCTATACCGACAGGCGCTCTCTTGTGAGATTGACCTGTGCACGCCGAATGGTCGGTCTCTTTAAGGATCCTTCGGTCGAGTCGGCCACGCGTTTTGATTTTCATGTTCGTGCCTGATGCGACAGCATTTGCGTTCATGCTGGCTGTTTTTAACTTTCTTTCCAGCATGTTGTCCACTTGCAGGCTTAGGCAGCTGGAAATTTTCGGCTACTGATTGGGTTACACATTCACCGCCATTTCAATCACAAATACTCCAGTTCTCATAGCCGCTTTTGTTGTGATGTGGTAAGAAGTGACATTTTACGGGACGGGAAAAGGTTTGTTCCTGAGATCCTTTTGACTACATCTCTGGCCTGGTTGCGAGCGAGATTTAGGCGGAAGCAGAGTCGCAGCCCTCCAGGATCATTTGGCAGGACCAAGCAAACCTGTCCAATTGGCCATCACCATCCATCTGGTCATGTTCCACGCAAGCCATAGGCAGCATCGAATCACGTGAAGACGGAGGGGGAACCTGGACTCGGTTCAGTTTCCCCGTTTCGACTTATTCTTAAACCGCCTTTTGGGGTGCATCCACTTTCCATCTTCTCTTTCCACCGAGCATCATCAACGCTAGCGAATCGCTGTTAGTTGTCCCCATGAGCCTCTCACTGCCTGCACTGCGCTCAAAATCACCCGACAAATTCTCCTGAATGTCAGATACTTGTATAGTCTGTCTGGGAGACTTGAGCAAAGATAATGGAGATGCCGCTGCACTTCCAACCGTCGTTGCCAAGTCTCCACAGCAGGGTGCTGCCGCCACAGTCTCGAAGACGGCCGAGGATGCACGACACAACACGACCCTTCGTGACTCGACTGAAGATAATTCAGATGAGTTAATCGCTCATCTAAGACCCTGCGGTCATTATCTTCACAATGAATGTCTGACGCCGTGGGTGGAAAGGGCCAATAGCTGTCCGATTTGCCGCGCAAGTTTCAATCTGGTCGAACTGATGCACAAAGTTGAAGGTCGGTGAAGAATGCCCCCCCTGTTGTTCTAGCACCGTCCACTGACCCATTATTAGGCCATGTCATCTCCTCCTATCCTGTTGAAGATCGCACCCAAGTCGCCGAATTGGATCCGTCCATGTTCCTCGAGATCCCCGACGAAGACGACGAGGATCAAGCCTGCCAGGCTTGCGGTGAAGACGACAACGAAGATGTGCTCATGTACTGTGATGGTTGTCAAAAGTTGTGGCATACATATTGTGTCGATCTACAAGAGGTGCCTTATGGCCACTGGTTCTGTGATAATTGTCGAGCGCAACGCGACGTCGACCCGCGGCAGCAGGGCCTTCCTCGAGCAGGCAGGGCTAGCCGTCGCCGTACTCGTGGTCAGCAGCGTAGGCAACGCGGCAACGAGTCAAGCTGGAATCAAGTGTGGCAGACAGTATGGTCACGCATCAACCTCGACCTGGATTTTCCCTATGAGGAGGACGAGTCATCGGCAACATATCTGAGACGACACCGCCAACATAGCCAGGCCAATCGACAGGCTCATGACGCCTGGCGACGCCGTATGCAGGTTGCCGAACTTCAAGGTGCTGGGAACCGCTTCAGGGAGATGGAGCCTACTCTCCCCAGTAGCCCCGGTGGAGAGTCAACGCCACGAATTCGGCGAATTGGCACGTCACCGCGCCCGCCGGTGGAAACCCCAGAAGAGCTTATGGCATGGCATGCTTTTGAGCAAGCTCAAGCGTCTCCCAGTGAGTCTGGCTCGGCGAGGAAGAGGAAGAGAAAGTCTCGGTCAGGTTCCCCGAGAGACTCCGAAGATAGTGCTGCCCCAGCCGTCAAGCGGCGCCGACCAAGCGCATCTACACGGACTGTCTCAGAGCCTGGAGCCTCTGCAACCCGCAGAACCCGGTCGCGCGAGCCTATACGACTGGCAGATCCTATCCCTCCGAGACAGCCTATTATGGATCCAGCTGCGCCCAGTTTCCTGCAATCCCTTCTGCAGGAGGTAGAAGACTCTGGCACGAGCTCACACAACGTCCACCTTCATCGTCCTTCACCTCGTCCTGCAGCGTCTCCTCCTGCTGAGCAAAATTCTCCACGGCCTTCCTCACCAGCCCTGTCGCCCATGCCCTCGAACCATTCCTCACCACGAGCTACATCCGCCACTCCTCCACCTCCCACCAGTCTCCGACCTAGTTCGCCGACTGGATTGACGTCGCGTATACAGCCCATTTTCCCTTCAACAGACTATTCTCCCTTGCGTTCAAATTCTCCTGAACCAACTAACCCAAAGTCCGAAATTCACAATCATCGCCAACCAGGGGGAGCAAAGGCACCTCCCACAGCCGGCCCGATTTTGGCCCAGCCGAGACCAAGAGCTCGTGTACCACGTATACTGGAGTCGTCTTCGACATCAAAGCCGCAGGCTCGATCTACAGAAACTTCTCCCACCCGAGCGGCCATGTCTCTCTCCGCCAAAGAAGACGTGCAGAAGCTCGTGGCCACGGCTCTGAAGCCACACTACCACGATCAGACCATTACCAAAGACGAGTACACCGTTATAAACCGCGACATATCTCGGATGTTGTACGATAGAATTGGAGACTTTGAGGCTCTGGATGTCGATGGAAAGGCGAAGTGGGAGAAAGTTGCGGGCGACGAGGTCGACAAAGCTGTGAGCGCCCTGAAAGCTCCTGGGTGAACAACCTCCTTACTTGCACCTGATGTTTGGTTTGAGCACTGTTACTGCTTTTTTCTTTCTCTCTTTATGACGAAGGTTACGAATTTACGACACGAATAACGGCGTTTTTGGCAAAGGCATCAGGGCTTGCATTTTGATGGATTAGGGATGAGACTTTGTACAATGGACAATCAACGACGGGAAGCTGATCAGTCAGTGGCTTTCGATATTGGGGAGAGAGAGAGAGAGAGAGAGAGAGAGAGAAAGACTTCACGGTCAATCGAGTGGTCGTCATTTCGAGGATCCTCGTAGGGTCACTACGAAGTACTACTAATAAATTTGGAGTATAGCAAGCCACCGTGTATAAATATTTGATGGGCCTACGGATGTACATGCCCTGGACTCTTGCTCGGCTTGATAAATAAAACCATGTCTTATGTGTGTGTGTGTGTGTGTGTGTGTTTGCTTGTTGTCTGTATATTTAAACTCACGTTTCATCATGACGGGATGGACGATGATGGGGCTGGTGAGATCTGCTACGTAGAATGACGACCTTCCGCGAGACACGTCTTTTTATATAGAGGTTACCTGGTCGTGCGGTAAGATATCATGTTGTCGACTTTGACATGGACTTTCCGGGGCAAGACTGGACGTCCAAGATTGACTTTGCCGATATCAAATCTTTTTTTTTTGGGAGGGGGGCAAGAAGGGTGAAAAAAGCCGCCGGCGATGATTTGCCCAAACCCCCCCCTCCCCAACCCAACTTGATTGATTTATTTCTTTATAGACGGTGAGAATAGAAGGATTTGGCCAATTGTCCACATACTCCGTACTCAGAATAAAACAATTCAGGCGGCGGCGGCGGCGGTCGGTGGTCGGTGGTGGTGAAGGGGAGGTGGGTTTCATCCGAGCTACCGAGCACCACAAGTTACCCTTTTTGTTATTCCATGATCAGCCCAAAACCACCAAACTCTACAGTGCAAAGGTCAAAGACCTCTTTTTTTTTGCTTTCTTGGTTTTCTGTGTTTTCTTGAGAAATGGAAAGAGAAAAAAAAAACTGTAAAGTGAATCGCAACTCGCCCATCATTACAACTTTCTATTCTATACTCTTGATAAAAACAAAAATCAAAAAGAGCGCCTTGGAATTTCGTCGCGAAACAAGGTCGACCGACCGACGAAACGGCTCCTGCTCGAACCATTTATCGCGGGGAGAAGTCGACCTCCGCCGGGGGGAGGGAGGAGGTAGGTTTATGTTGTGACTTTAGGTGGTGACCTTGATGATTCGAGTCTAACAAATAGCCCCCCCCAGCGATAACCACGTCTGTAGGTGTGTTGAAAACCCTATACGAATACTATGGTGTCGCCACCTTTTCCAAACGCCAGCTGTTGGTTGGTCATGGACGGACCTGCTTTCCCACCTGACCTGACCTGACCTTTTTCCATGGCCTGCTCAGGAGAAGAATGACGAAAAAGTCGCTGAAACGCTCAATAGACAAAAAACAACAAGAAACCCCCAGCACCAGGCCGATTTATGAATGCTCGTCTGGATTTTTGGACGGGCACACGGGTTCCTGGACGGGCTTGTGAATGCGCAAGCACCACAAGAGGCAGTCCTCCAGGGGCAAAAAATTCAGCATGGCCTCGTTGTACCTATACGCCAGGAGACAAATGGTGCCTCCCGCGACTGCGTCCATGATGAAGTGGTTCGCGGTCGCCACGATGACCGTCAGGATCATGGCCGGGTAGGAAAACCCGACAATCTGACACGCCAGTTTGGCCAGAGATGGTACCCTGATGCTGGCGGAGACGGTCTCGAAGCCGAATTTCGAGAAAAACGGGACGGGGATCGAGACGCGGTAACAACGGCCTGGGTGAGCAATGGGGAGTTGCATGATGGAGAGGCCTATGAGTAAGGAGTAGCCAAAGTGGAGGGATGGCATCGCCGCTGGCTTGGATGTTAGCAATTTCCTCCCCCCCCAGACGCGCACCATGGTACCAGGCATGACGTACCTAATTGGTTTGTAAATCGCCTTGTGTTACTGATGAAGAAGCGTCAATAAACTCTGCACAAATCGGCACGCAAAGGGGACCCTTTTGCGAGAGATGATCATGGGATGCACTCACAACACCGAGACAGCTCCGTCCCGCCCGTGGACCGTGTCGACAAAACCAAAGCTTCGAGCATGCTCGGCATCTCCAGGTGTTTTGGAATCACCCAACAGTCGAGGCGGCATGCAGGGCCAAGTTGAGAATACACAAAAGGCAAGAAGATTGCAGATCTAACCCACAAAATTAGTAAGTCGGCGCAACATCACGCTTGGAATCACTAACGGCAAGGCTTCTGCGTTTGGATTCGTAGAGGTAAGGTCCTGACGCGGGTTGCCGCCATCTCGCGAGGGTCCGGTTGCGGGTGATGGCGAACCAATACAGCCCGACCAAGAAGGTGACGGTCGCAGGGAGATGGACATAAGAATAGATTCGGTTGACCCAGTACATTACCCCGGGGTACTGAAGGAAGAAGCGCTGGATGGCCGGTTCCCAAAAGATGTGGAGCCTCTCCTCCAGTCGGATGACTTGCAAGGCGTGGTGACAGGCCACGTCGACCGTCGAGTCACGCAGCCTTTCGGCGAGCATGGCCCTGCCCATCTGGTAAACACTATAGATGAGACCCCAGTACACGATCTCGATGAGAAACGGGAAGCGGAGAAGAAATCTGCTGAGGAGGCGACCCTGAAAGACGGCAGTGTTGGGAGTATTGATGACCTTGCGGAACCCAAAGGCCGAGATCTCTCGCTGGCGCCATCTGTCTTGACGGTTCCAAGCTAGCGGTTCGATCTTGGTCACGGGATTTTCGGATGATCGTTCAGTATCATCTAAATGAGGCTCGTGGTGGGTGTACGCATACCGGTCAACAGGGGTGGTGAAGTCTCGATTGATCCAAGCGCCAAGGAAGATGATGAAGGTGCCCAGGGAAGGCTCTCCGAGACCAAGGAAACCCATGTCTCCGGAAGAGTTTATCGAAATTCTTCCTTCGAATCGATTTACTCTTGACGCTGCATGGGAAGAAGAAGCTGGCAGTGGTCGGTTGATGCTGGGGTAGGACGAATGCCGGCTGTTATCTGAGACACTGTGGCCCGGAAGAGAGAGAGAGAGAGAGAGGCCGGGGGTTGAGAGTGGTGACGGGTAAGACCAGATGAGAAATTGATGAAGGAGAAGGGGGAAAAGGAACGTGTGTGCGTGTAAGCCAGAGGGAACAAGTAACAAGAGAAGGGAAAAGGGAATACGAGATGACGAAACACGACTGAAAATGGGAGACGAGAGCGAGAGAAAGAACAAGTCATCATCAACGAGACAAGGCTGACTCGAAAAGTCATCCATACCTTGAACTTGGAAGCGCCTTCCTGCCTCCAGTGTCTGTTACGAGTACCAGACGAGTACGGGGGTAACTGGGTACGGCAGGTATAATCCAGCAGGCAGCACTGGGGGACCTGATCGTCATTCTCGGTTTCCAAAAGATGGTTCTTCCTCGGGGGGATCTCATGGATCTCACCTACTCCGTACTAGAATAGCCCATCAGCAATGTTGCAAAGGTTGCAGAACAGGGTTAGAACTTCCCGTCGATGGTTCAAACCAACAGAAAATCTCTATCATTCAGTACCTCGCCAAACGCAAGCAAGCGAACTTGGGGGCTACTCGTACTTGTGCCACCCAAGCCAAAAACCTCCACAATTGCCTCAGGCTCTGGACAAGGACAACGATTGCCAACAGGACGTTGGTTTCGTCGTGTGATTAGTTTCCGCATCCTTTCGCATCCTTTTGCAGATCGTAACCCCGTAACAGGGGATGGGGCCATGATGGACATGATCCGGGCGAAACCGACTGGGAGAGACTCGATGATGGATTTTCACAAAGGCCATACATGACTGGGTACGAGTACATGCTCCGGTCAAGTAGTAAGCACGGAATCTCAAGTCTCCGAAAAGAAAACGACAGCCAAGGGCCTTACACTGAAAGGGACTTTTCATGTGAGCATGTGAGCCATTGCCATTTGCACAAGCTCAAGGACGCCGGGGATCACCAGCCTCTGTACAACTTTGCAAGCATAATAATATCCGGGCTCCGAGCTGGTAACTTGGGCCAGAGTACGGAGTACACCACGATCCTCACCTCGATAGTCCTCCTTGCGAATCCTGTGCTTCCTCCAGGCCCCCCTTTTGCTTGGAGATACTCCGTACGGTGTTTGAATTTGTTGAGATCTCTTGTGGAGGAACCGAAGAGCGCTGTGTCTGTTAGAGAAAACCCTTGAAAGGATGCGGTTTGGTTGGCGAGATTGGATGGCGCGCGTACTTGTATCTCGTACGCGTATCGAATAAGGAGAGCCGGAGAGGTTCCTGTGAAAAGTGTACGAGTACGTTACGACGTTGTTATGGAGTCTTTCTCTCCTTCCTTGCCTAGGTAATAACCTGGGGGCGCTGACAGCGACTGGCGGGCCTGATGATCTGGGCAATTTCTCAGGTACAGTCATCGATTCGTAATAATGCCGGGAGGTAGTTGTACGGAGTCGGGGCTAGATTTGAGGCTGTGGGAGGCTCTGGGCGGAAACGATGCCCGGGGACGCGGTTTCTCTGAAACGTAGCCGCAGTTTCCGGCCCCCCTTTTAGGCCATTTCAGGTGAAGCGTGGGATCTTTTTAGTTGAGGCTCAGCGGCGAGGAGACAATGCTATTTCAAACGCCGATTCTCGCTGAAATTGCATTCCAAGGTTATTTCAACATGTCTCCCGAGCAGCACATCCCAAACATGCCTCCGACGATTTAATTTTATTCTGTTCCACGAATATCCAATATACACAAATAGAAGTCACCTTTCATCCATTGCTTGTTTTCGTTTCATTCAAACTATTATGCAGTTCAATTTTGCCGTCATCACGAACTGTCAAATTCGAGATCGACATTTCAGGTGATGCTCGAATCGAGATATCTCAACCATCATCCCCCATGTATTAAAACCTTTCTTTCTGGAAGACAGTCTACTGTTGTTGCAGGTCATCTCGGCTCAGATTTGTAACTTTGTTTCAAACATATTCTTCCTGTTGAGCCCCCTTGTTGCTTTCCCCGGCAAGATCGTTTCGTTCCGTCTCACCGCTATAAATACCTCGTTCTTCTGTCACCGGGGCGTCCGCCGTACCTGCCTCTCTCTGAATCCTGGCCATCTCAGCAGCCGGCGGCGGGACCCATTTGGCACTCTTTCTCGGGGGAACGTGCTCCAGATACATCGTGTCGATTTCCTCGAGCGTACGACCTTGCCCTTCGATGACGAAGAAGTAGACCAGGATACCTGCGGTGACGTTACAGGCTGCAAAGACATAGCCATACCTGAAATCGATGGCGCCCGTGATGAACGGGGTGAAAAAAGCAATCAGGAAGTTCCAAGTCCAATTGCTGGCGGTCGCAATTGACATGGCCTTGGCCCGGTACTTGGACGGGTAGATTTCTGCTTGAATCGTCCAAACCATGGGTCCCCAGGTCCTGCGTGAGATGTGTCAGCAAAGAGAAAGGCCCAAAGTCAGCAGCTGCGTCGAGCCTCCTGGCTCCAAGGCTAAAACCAAAGACGGAAAAGAACTTACGTGGCATAACCCAGGATGAAAAGACACGCAAAGACGATGAGGGCCACTCCGGCCTGAGGAGTGTTGGCCGGTTCATCGATATCCAGAACAAAGTGTCCCACGGAAGCAAAGATCATGAAGCACACGAACATCCACATACTCCCCGCAATGAGTGACTTTCTCCGGCCGTAATGCTCGACAAGGTACAATCCGATGAAGGTGACTCCCCAGTTGATGCCGTTCAAGATCATCTGCGTCACGAACGAGCTGATTTGCACCGACTGGAAGATGGTGGTGCCGTAGTAGAAGAAGTAATTGGCTCCCGTCAGTTGCTGGAACATCTGGAGGCCCATGCCCAACAAGATTCTGTACCCCATGCGAGGTGCCCTGCACATGCCGACGAATTCGCTGACAGGGTTGCCCTTGGTCTGCACTTCGGCACGAAGTTTGTTTTCAATCTCCTCCATCTGCACGTGGATGCTGTAATGATGTGCAGGGGCACCGTAGACCTTCATCAACGTCTCCTTGGCACGCTCCGTCTGTCCCTTGCGGTAGTCATATCGAGGCGTTTCCGGGAAGAAGAGAATGCCGACACCAAGCATGATGGTCCAAAGCCAGCCGAGTCCAATGACGATGCGCCACGAGCCGGAATTCGACTTTTGATGGGTGTACGTGCCATAGTTGAAGCAGGCGGCCAGGAAGATGCCCAGCGTGATAAACAGCTGATATGTGCAAACCAGGGCTCCTCGAATCCACGGTGGGGATGTCTCGGCCTGATACATTGGGACGAGCAAACTCAGAGCACCAACCCCAAAACCGGCGACGAGACGGCCGACCATGACCTCAACCCAGCTGGTATTGGCAGCAATCTGGATCACAAAACCGACAGCGACGACGAGGCACCAGACGGAAATGGACATCCGACGGCCGATGCGGTCAGCGATGGGAGCTGCCACCAAGGCGCCAATCAACGTGCCAATCGACAACTGCAGGAGGCGGCTGTTAGGGATGTTGAGTGTTCTGGTATGGAGAGAGGTGCCGACCTACCAGAGCGACAATCAGACCAGATCTGACGTTGCTGAAATACGGTGTTCCATCAGGCTTGCGCTGCCCGAAACGATCGAGGAAATCGGGCATCTCAAGCTGCACACACGGTCAACAACATTGTCTCATCAGTGAAAAATGGAAATAAACTTACAAAACCTGAAATTTGACCAGTGTCGTAACCGAAGCTGAATAATGCAGACGTTAGCAACGAATGTTCCAGGTGCTGGATTCTGACTCCAAGGACTGTTTGTTGCCTTACATCAAACCGCCCATCGACACGAGGACGCCCATGACGAAAGACCTCCATGTCAGGCGGCGAAGGGGGGAATAGTCCAGCGACGCAAGTGATGCTCTGGTGTCTGTTCCCTTTTCTGAGTTGGGGTTGTACTGATCAAAGTTGACCGTCATGAAGGATGTCTGGGGAGCCATGGTCGGTTGATGACGGCCGTCGAGAGAACGAAAGGCCCAAATCAAGAGTCACTCTACGAGTCAAGGGACAAGTACGGGGGACGAGTACGGGGGACGAGTACCGGGGGCGAGTACGGGGGACGAGCAGAGCAACGTGTCTCTGAATGAAGGGCAGGATGATATTTGAATGCTTCGTTAGACACGGGAAGTGTAGCAAGCAGAGAGGGACCCAAAAACTGGAATGACGCACGTCCACACCATAAACTCCTACGTCACGGACCACGAGGCGAGAAGCGAGGGACTCTACCTACGGAGTACCTAATGGTATATTCCGTGACTAGTTTTAGAAACCACATACAAAACACACAAATCGCCGGCTTCTAGCGCGATCGAGCCGCAAATCGAGCCGCCAGAATACATAAATCAACCACCCTTCTCGACTTGTGCAAAGATGCGAAGTCCCGGATTCTGGGTCAGGTATGGGCCCTTTTGAAGTCGCAGTTGCAACGTTACCTCTTCTTGCACAAAAGAGAAGTATGGGTCTAGACCTTCAGAAGTCCATTGGGGCTCTTTTCTTCACATCATACCATACACGCTTGCTTTCTCAGTCTTTCTGTCCGGGAGGGGGGGGAGAAATTCAAAGGGAAAGCCACGTGCTGTGAGGCTGAAAAACCTGAAAGTGCGAAATCAATAACTTCGATCTTACTCTGTACGGGGTATGTAATTATCGCGATTTAAGCGATGAAACTCGGTAGCTAGTGAGTCTAGTACTCGGCTCCAGAGCAAATTATGATTGAACCCAAGGAATTTTAGTGAGCTTCAATGCTTTTTAGTGGTCTTTGCTGTGTACAGTACTTGGGTTGTAGCTACTCGGCATTTTCGGCCAGTCAAAGAACTCATGATTGGCCAATCCACGCGGGTCGAGCTTCTGCCATCTACGACATCAATGACCTCATGCTTGTCTTGGCCGTGTGTGTGTTGAACTTGTTTCCGAAGTTCGTTTCTTCGTTGCGAGTAATGGATAATCCAAAGTACGCTTGTTACGATGAGCACTGACGAGTCGTAATGACTAGGAGCTGTGAACCCCATGGGTGTAGCTTCCTTGCCTGCCCACTTCCCCGTCATGTCTTGGACCTTGTGTGGAATGTGCCCCCCTGTACAAATGTCCCGCGTGAAATCAAGCAACCGTCCGAAAAAAAGACACCGTCCGGACTAGAGAGGGTGACGTGGAGTAGACATCTCAAATACATGTTTGAAATATCCCGGGGTAGAAAATTCAGACACGTGCGCAGCGAGGCCGAAGACTTCACGTCGAACAGAAGTTAACCACTCCCCCGGGGACACCACATACCCCATCCAGAGTAGTCGAGGTGGTTGGGCAACCGTAGGTGCTTGTAACGGACAGAGACGACTTGAGGTTGATGAAATGATGCCGAGAGAGAAAAAAAAACCCCCAACGGGCACCAGATATGTCGCACCCAAGAGATACCTATGGATGACGGGGGAACCCCAAATGGCAAGCGACAAATTGGGCAGGTGGTGTTTTTTGAGATACCGCTGCTTTACTTGGGGTGGACAAACTCTGCACCCAGGCGTCAGGTCCCTACTCTGCGTGGTGATTGGAGGCTACGGCCTAAGCGCAGTGGCCGCCGGCCATTGCCCGTCTGATGGGCAAAACAAGCAAAGCTGCAGGGAAAAAGGAGTAGTCAGCCGCGGCTTTGAATGGTAACCAAAAAGGAGACAATACGCAGTGACTGGTCTTGGATGGTCACCGAGGATTCAAATTCGGGGACCTCGTGTAGCTTATGCATAAGCAACGCAAAAGTGACATCGATGAAGGGCGCGCGGCGCGGAAAACACATATAAGGGGCTGACTTGTGTGCACCATGAAATAGAGATTACCTCCAAGGTAGGTATTGAGCTCCAAGTCGAAAAGAGAGACATTCTATCATTGAGAATCACACACACACACACACACACACACACACACACACACACGATGCCCACCGGACAGTGTATTTGCGGTCAAATCAAGTACGAGTACTCAGGTGACCCAGTCATGAAGGTAAGAGAGAGAGACAGAGACATATCAGTATGGTGGTTTTGGCTAATCATCATTGTATGGAGTAGGCCATCTGCCATTGCTCGACATGTCGCCACGTCAGTGGAAGTGTATTCACAACAAACGTCCTTGTCCCAGAAGACAAGTTCAAGATCATTTCTGGAAAGAAGCCAGCGACGTATGCCACGATTCAGGACAGCGGCATGACTTTGACGTACTCCTTCTGTGGAAATTGTGGCTGCAACCTCTTCAAGCTCGGAAGTGGAGATGCCTTCAAGGGAGTCGTTCTCATTCAAGCAGGGTCGCTCGATGACCCGGAAGAGGTTGAGAGGGCTGAACCGCAGGCAGAGCTTTACGTCTCCAAGCGGGTGAAGTGGTTGCCGACTCTGGCTGGCAAGGACCAGGTGTTGGAGTTTCCAGGGTAAAAAGCAAGCAACGGAGATCCTTTTCGCCGCAGCGAAGCTCTTTGGAGGGATCATGCATTATAATTACTTACCTACTAGCAAATCGAGTGATTGCGGTTTGACAGTATCATTTGACTTGAGAAGAGGGAGTGGCCGTGGTAGAGTTATGTATGGGCCTTATTAGTGATTATGCTTATAGCATCAAATCAGACATGATGAGATAAAACGATATATGGCCTTCATTTTCGAGTTCCCTAGATGTATGTGAAGCCGACCAAGAGTCCGTTTCGTGGAAAGTGGTACTCGAGGGCTTTGTCAAAGTAGATAGATGTCGAGAGAGTCTCACTATGTATGCTCCCCTCTTCCTCGGCCAACCTTCCCCATCTGTAACTCCGATGAGCCGAAGCGCGGAATTGCGTCAGAAACTCGAGTTTCCTCGTGCATCTCCGCAGGCTGAAGCGGCGAACGGCAGTTCGACAGCAAGAGGAATCTCGACTTCTCTTCACTGACCTCAACACGTACTCGGCGGCCCTTCTTAACAAGCTGAGGTTCTGGTCTTTGTGCGATAGCAATGTGCACATCATGGACGAACGCACTCCACTTATCTCGACCGTCCGCGTAGAGCGGAGGACCGGGCAATACCACCACACCATCGTCCGCCGCTTCTGTACCGTCGCCTTATCCAGCGTTCTTGTTGCTATTATAATATGCTTCCTCCTGCCCGTTGCGATTCTCCCACGAGGTCACGATCCTCTCTCTGCATATTTCCCTTGGTCTCACCACTTACCGAAAGCATGGCCCCAGAGCACGGGAATCACATACAACGAACTTCAAGAGCTGCTCTTGAGCACCCCGGACGAGGATAAGGTCCGTTCATGGAGCGAGTACTACACTGCCGGTCCACATCTCGCAGGGAAGAACCTGAGCCAGGCCATTTGGACACGAGAGAGATGGGAAGAGTTTGGAGTCAAGTCGGACATTATCGCCTACGACGTCTATATCAATTACCCCGTCTCGCATCGGCTGGCGTTGCTGAAAGACGACAAGGTGAAGTACGAGTGTAGCTTGGAGGAGGATATCCTCGATGAAGACCCGAGCACGGCCTTGCAAGACCGTATACCGACCTTCCATGGCTACTCCGCTAGTGGCAATGTCACCGCCCCGTACGTCTATGTCAACTTCGGCACGTACCAAGATTTCGAAGATTTACTGGCTGCAAACATCAGCCTGTCTGGAAAGATTGCGCTGGCGAAATATGGAAAGGTGTTTCGCGGTCTCAAAGTCAAGCGGGCACAAGAGTTGGGCATGATTGGAATCGTCATCTACTCCGATCCACAAGAAGATGGCGAGATCACGGAAGAGAATGGCTACAAGCCATATCCCGAAGGTCCAGCCAGGAATCCAAGCAGTGTCCAGCGAGGCAGTACGCAGTTCCTGAGTACGTTGAGCAGACTTCGATACTGACGTTAGACTAACAGGCGTCGCAGGCACTCTTCCAGGAGACCCTACCACGCCCGGGTACCCTTCAAAGCCAGGGGTGCCTCGGCTCGATCCCGGGGGATCCACTCCCAAGATACCGTCACTACCCATATCCTACGCCGATGCCCTTCCTCTCTTGAAGGCTCTCAACGGACACGGTCCTAACGCAAGCTCGTTCAGCGATGACTGGCAGGGTGGTGGATTGGGATATAAAGGAGTCGAGTACTATATTGGACCGTCACCAAGTGACATGACTCTGAACCTGGTCAACGAACAAGAATATGTTACCACACCACTCTGGAACGTGATAGGCGTGATCAACGGCACCATCCCGGACGAGGTCATTGTCCTCGGGAACCACAGGGATGCCTGGATCGCTGGGGGTGCAGGCGATCCAAATTCTGGCTCTGCTGCACTCAATGAGGTCATCCGATCCTTTGGTGAAGCACTCAAGGCGGGTTGGAAACCATTCCGTACCATCGTGTTCGCAAGCTGGGACGGGGAAGAGTACGGATTGGTTGGATCAACGGAATGGGTCGAAGAGTACCTGCCCTGGCTGTCCTCCAGCACGGTTGCGTACCTCAATGTCGACGTCGGAAGCCGTGGGAAACATTTTGATGCTGCAGCATCGCCGTTGCTCAACAAGCTGATTTACAATGTGACCGGCACCATACCTTCACCGAACCAAACCACGGAAGGACAGACGGTCGGCGACATTTGGGACGGCAGAATCCGGACAATGGGCTCCGGCAGTGACTTTACCGCATTTCAAGATTTCGCCGGCATCCCATCTCTCGATCTTGGCTTTGGCAACGGTCCAAAGGATGCGGTCTATCACTACCACTCCAACTACGACAGCTTCCACTGGATGGACAATTACGGCGACAAAGACTGGCACTACCATGTTGCGGTGACGAAGGTATGGGCGTTGCTTGCCGCTCAGTTGTCCGAATCCGCAGTTTTGCCTCTGAGCGCGAAGGACTATGCACGGGGCCTTGGTAATTACCTCGAAGACGTCAAGGAAAGGTCCAAGGAGCTGTCTTTCTCGTCGAGCTTCAGCTTCAGCTTCAAGCACTTGGACAAGGCCACGGCGAAATTACACAAAGCCGCCTCGCACTTTGATGCCTACACGACAGAATTAAAGGGCAGGCTGGGAGAAGATGTCCCGTGGTGGAAATGGTGGAAAAAGGTCAAGCTGTACTACGAGGTCCGGAAGGCGAATTCAAAGTACAAGATGCTGGAGCGACAGTTCCTCTTCCCGGGCGGCCTCGACAACAGGTCGTGGTTCAAGCACGTGGTGTTTGCCCCGGGGCGATGGACCGGGTACGCCGGCGCGACGTACCCCGGACTCGTGGAGAGCTTCGAGGACAACAACGTGACCAACGCGGAACGCTGGAGTGAGATCATCGTCGACAGGCTACACGCGGCGGCGAAATTGTTGGCATGATCGAATACTTGATAAGAAAATGGGAATTATGAGGTATATGAATTTTGGGTCTCAAACTCGAATAGAGAGCTCGACTACATTTTCTTGACAACTACGTGCTAAGACCTGAGAAAACAAATGTCTCCATGTCTCGTCGCTATCGTTTGCATCTTGTTATCTCGGTCTATTTCTATTGTTGCGGGCAGAAGGTGGCGCGGAACCATGAAAGATGCTGGTGATGTATGACAGTGACCTGCTGAATTAGGCTTATGACCTTGACGGCGAAGCGTGTCGTCGACAGCGTCACACGTCAAGCAAAAGGACGCTCAAGTACACAGCGTGACGTGTTAGGGTACTAGTACGACGACCAGCCATCTTATCAATCAATAGTAACTCGTGCCACCGGCACCCAACCCACTCCTGGTGGCTCCGAGATCACTGCTGTACCTGCGCGCCCCGACAGGAATCACCCCACCGGGCCCAAGACCGATGGGGCTGGCAACGCGGTGTAGACGCGGACCGTGGCGACCACCAGGCTCGAGATGCGTTTCCCGCGACGTCGTAGTGGACAGAAGCCTGGTGTCGGAAGCGGCATCGTCGTCGTCGTCCTCTACAAAAACATCCGAAAACGATCCGGTTATCGTAGACCTCCTTGACTGAGCAGCACTGGTCGGTGTGGCAGAAGCTCTCGCGACAGACCCATTCGCCGCCGATCGAATATTCGTGCCAAAGTCATCATCGCCATCGCCATCATTGACATCGTAACCATCAACATCTTCGTCGTCGTCGTCATCATCGTCATCGTCATCGTCCTGGGAACTGCTGAAACCTTCGAGCTCCACAAGCATCCAGATCGGCACCGAGCCTACCACGGCGACCAAGGCCAGCGTCCACCAGGGAACAACGACATATTCAATGTCGACGCCTATCGAGAACATGGCGCCCGAGAGTGCTGGACCCGCCGCCCTCCCGATGGCAGAGACGCTGGTGGCAACGCCATTCAGAGTGCCGAGGATCTTGAGACTCGCCGCACTGTTGGTAAGCAGGATTGTCGAGCATGGGAAAGCAAAAATGCCGGCGAATCCTTTGATCAGCATCAAGACCATCATTACCCCCTGTCTGGAAGAGTCACTCTGTAGAAGAGCAGTGAAAGGTACCGCCACATAGACCAACGGAAAGGTCAACGCACAAGCCTTGAGACAATTTAGGACGCCATACTTCCTTGCGAATGGGGGGAAAACGAAGAACTGAATGAGCATGCCGAAGACGCCGTAGACGGTGAAAAGTAAGCCGATTCTGTTTGAATCAATGCCAAATCCGCCGGAGAACTTGAGGGGCGAATGTCGCCACGTCTCCCGCCTCGATTGTACGGGAAAATGCATGAAGATGGGCAACAACTGGTCGAAAGCAACCGAATGCATGGCCAAGAGGGTGTAAACGACCAAGTTGATGTTGGATTGCCTCGAAAACACCTCCGACCACCCTGAATGTTGCTTGGTAGGCCGAGCATCGTGCTTGGCAACCGGGGAGGACATTTCGCTCGAGATGCCGGGGAGAAAAGGATCTGCCTCGTCGTCGGTTGACCACGCCCTTCGGTGCCGGTTGCGATCCCGAGAACATGGTTTGAGGAGACATTGGCCCAACACGAGTCCGTAGTCCTTGTGCGACTTTTTCTCTTCCAGAGTCTCGTGGAAGTACAAAAATCCAGCCGCGATGCCAAGTAGGAATAGCAGGCTAATGAGCAAATTTGGCAAAGCAAATGGATATTCCTTGAGGAACCTGATCTTCCCGAAGAGACGCGGATACCTCTCCGCAGGGTGGACCAGCGAACCACCAAAAGACGGACCGAATATGCTGCCAATGTTCCAGACCAACGGCATGATGCTGAATGCTCGAGGTTGCAACTCTTTCTGCGGAACCAGTTCTGCAACGGCAGTCCGTATTATGCCCACATTGCCGTTCGACAACCCTTGCAATGACCGTGCAACGAAAGCCCAAGCCAAATTCTTAGAGAAGCCGAACAAGATACTCGAGAGCATTGTGCACGTCAGGGCGAGGAGGATGATGGGTTTCCGACCGAAACGATCCGATGCCCTTCCCCAGGCGATGCCTGTCAAGCATTGAGAAAGGGAGAAGATGGCAGATATGAGGCCGGCCCACCTGGCGACGTCGTCGTCTGGAACGTGGAAGGACTGTATCATCTCAGGCTGGACATTGGTTAGCGACGACCGAGAAGCACACAGAGGTTCTTCAATACTCACGATGTAGGGATAGACAGAGGTCATTGCCACTGGTTCCGCGAACCGACATACCGCAAGGATGAGCAGCTGCTGCTTGGGCAGCTGCAATGACTTTCTCGCATCCTTGACCATGGCTCTAGGACTTTTCGCTGCTGAGCCATGAGTCGGACTGACTGCGCTTGAGAGCAAAGGTGAAGTGTCCAGCGGCGAGGCTATACGATAGGAGGTGTTACGAGTCGAAGTGCACTACGTAGTACATCTCTTCGACACCGCCATCACAAGGCGCAGTTTGGCCGGGTTCCACTGAATCTTTGTCAAGTGCAGTTGGAGTGGTTGGGGTTCGGAATACGGTACAGTGGGATTGTCGACCTAGTGACCATGGCTGCACCCTATGAGAAGCCGTGAGATTGTGATAAGTGGACGAGAGCGCGGCAAAGCGGCAGTGATGGTGAGAAGGCAATTGCGGGGTTGTCCGGTAAAGGCAGCCTCGCACGTGATGTGTACGGTCAAGCAGGTAGACACGGGGTACAAATATAGATGAAAATGAAGCGCCCAACTTTCTTATATTGATGCTCAATATCATAATATTCTGAGACATAGACTATAAAGCGACGATACGCACGACGACGTCTTGATCTAGTAGCCCCCACATATGTGAATATACCTCTTGGTTGAATTAGGCTCGACTTTAGGCAACATGCACTCTCGAATCAGACGCAGGATGCCATCTCGCTCCATCAACGTATTAACTCCCACGAACATGCGAGGAATGTTCAAGAATGGCATGATACCAGTCTGAAGAACCTGGACTGGAATTTGAATCCAATCACACCGCCAGCCACACAATCAATGAACCTATTCTCATTCGCTTCCCCCTCGTACTGGCACGATTTTGTCACTTTCCGGGTTAAGTCTCAATTAACCATGGGCGAGTAGTACTAGTATTCTGCTGCTTCGTTCTGGAACTCTGAAACTGCCCCGTTAGTTACGGTTTGTTCTCTCGGTTGCGCCAAGCCGTTGCTGCCTGCGCTTTTCTTGCATGTACTGACTTGCCAATGCGTTGCTGTGTTACACTTAAAGAGCAGCAGCGCCTGAAAGATCTATGCATTCTGCCAATAGAATTAACCCCTGGAGAACACGACCTCTTCGACCTCGAAAATAAAGCGCCGACGAAGCTCTCATAGCTCTACAAAGAGCAACAAGATCGACTCTAGGGACGACGGACAGGACCATGAGAACGACCTACCAATGTCTGGTGAATCCGAAGGAGTCTCCGACGTGTATGACGTTTCGTCAGACATCAAGCTTGGACTTGAGGAGTGTCTTCAGTGCCTAACTGTCATTGTGGGCGTTTGTCACCAGGCACCGTATGGAAAAGGTAGTGAAACTGTCGTGGATACCGCGGTGAGGCGAACCTGGGAACTGAGCACCTGCCAGTCCGAGCTGAGGAATCCGGAATGGACCAGGGTCCTTGGAGAAGTCGTTAAAGGGGTTGCAGCCGACCTCGACGTGCCTAGAGGGGAAGTCAGGATTAAAGCGATACCATGTAAGATGCTGCTTTCCGAAAAAAATCAATGTTTAGAAAGCATCAAGAGTGAGTTAACCCTACAATTATTATGGAACTAGGTTATATATGACTGACGAACCACACCGCTTAGCTCGGATAAAGAGTTAAGCATATTCAGAACTCTAGTTATCTATCTACTGTCAAAACATAAAGGTAATAAGATACATATCACACACAGAGGATAGACAAAGATTCTTCGCATAGGGAAGTCATCTAAGTTAAACTACATCTATCTTTGCTGGTTAGTTACCGTGCTCTTAAGCCCTGCCGCTCTTTACTGATAACTAGTTAGGTATGCAGATGGTAAACACGAAATCATGAAAGTGAATGTAGGCCACCGATCAGTTCTGACTTACAATCTCATCAATGTTAATCCCCGAAACCCGGCAAGAGTGGCTACAAAATTTGATAAGGAAAAAAAGTAGCTGAGAAATATTTTGACACTCTGGAAAAACGAATGCCGGAAAACCACCACTAACTGTCCTAAGCTACTGGCATGCGTCCTCTAACATTTATACACCCAGCAGACTCTATGTTTATCTGGGTTAAAGGGAGGTGGCAGCATGATGGGATAGTGCCTTTCCGAATTGTATCAAAATCACGGCTTCTCATTATACCTAGTAATGCTTGAACATGAAATGGAGGGCTAGTGCGAGTACGAGGACACCGACGAAACTGCCTGGGAAGAGATGTACTGGAGGGCCCGTTATAATGAACAGCCTGACTATCACAATATCACTGAGGTGCAGGATGAATGGTTAGAATTACGACAAGTCTTTCACTTCAACGGTAAGATACTGTTAGATAGAGTCCTGCTAGACTTGTTGCAAGTCATTCCAGAGATACCATTCGACGGTGCTCCTAGTAGAGAGCAGTTCTAAGGACCCACCGGGAATGAGGGCGTCAGTGCCACACATTTCCATCACCGATCAGTGAGTTTTTTCCCTATGTTTAAAAGCTGTCCTGTGTGAGAGGTGCTGAAAAGCAACAGGCAGTAGTTCTCGTTCCAGCGGAGTATGATATGGAATTTCACTTCGGCGCCCATAAAGAATCAGGAACGAGCATGAGTAACTAGCTGCACCGACTGATCCAATCTTGCCATGGTACAGATGGGGACACTTGTTCAGATATGAACCTGGTGAAGGCTTGTCAACTTATCTCTCAAGGCACAAGAGAATGGTGGAAAGCGGAAAGACTTCAAAGACCTGACCCTCCACAGACTAGCTTTTTCGATCTCCTACTAGGAAGATGATACGCAAGCCTTCTTTTGCACAATCGAAACATTTGTTGCGAAGCATTAAGGTCAGCCATGCGGCAGCTGCCACAGCCTGAGACGACCCAAGTAATTAATTCACCGCTTTGGGTTCCCGGAACTACAGCACGAGTAAGGTGACCCCTTAACTGACATTAACTTAAGGTGCTGATCTTCAAAGTCTCAACCATGCTATTCAGGAATTTGAGGAAAATGGATCAGAGGCTGCAGGCTCTGATCGGAATATACTCCGAGTACTGCAAGTTTGTCGATAAGTCCGAACCGGTCTTGAACGACATCTTAAAATGGGTGAAGGCCCAAGTGCAGGAGATGGATCTCGGCACTTTGACTTCCTGCTCGAGTACAATTGAGATTAATTTGAATCGCTTCCACTCCTGCAGTCTCTGATCCGAGCTATCAATCTCATAATCTCCAAAGTTGCACTTCGTACAATCCTCAAGCGAGGCCATTCTCCTGCTCGGATCAGGCCGCATGTTCGCTACAAAAATCCCCCGCCATTTGCTCCGTGCCTATGACTAATACGCCATTAACCAACCGCCAAGCGCGGATTAGTCATTCAGATGCACTTCACGCCTTTTCCACGATTAGCGACCAGCTATGGTGTTGATTCACCCTATCTTCAACATCATCTACAAAGGCGTCGAGTATCTCCTTACACTATCTGCTTAGGATGATCCACTCACCTCTAACACTTGCGGGACGGAATGCAATTGGCCGAAGGTTCATCTCGCTACGAACACTAAGCACTTCGGCACTCGGCGTACCAGGAGCATGGAGCGAGACACGATATGGACGGATTTCAACAGCTGGAGATCGCTTCCTACGGCAACACGCCAAAACTCCAGCCTTGTCCAATTCACGGGGTTTCGGCTGCTCCGTGCCAAGGATGCAGGATCAAGTTTCCGATCGGGACAGCGCTGGCACGTACAGTGAGGCAGATCACGAACATGCCGTCATCTCTACATTCGACCTTTTCTCGATCGGCATTGGCCCGTCATCTTCCCACACAGTCGGACCTATGCGCGCCGGAGCTATCTTTGTCGACGATCTCGTCGAGGCCGGTCTTCTGCACAAGGTCTACAGGATACGCGTGTCTCTCTATGGCAGCTTAGCTTTGACCGGTGAGGGACATATGACACCGTCCGCCTTACTCCTCGGTCTTGAAAGTGCCGATGTCGAAACGGTTGATACTTCGTATGTCCCCAAACGCTTTGAGGAGATAAAGTCTTCCAAAAAGCTGTTTCTAGGCCACGGCCTTCCGGGAAACAAGGGCAAAGAAGTCCCCTTCGACTATGAAAGAGACTTTGTGTGGAAGTGGGGGCAGAAGCTGCCCCTCCACAGCAATGGTATGCGTTTAACCGTGTATGATACCGAAGGGGACATCTTGGCGACAAACGATATGTTCAGCGTTGGCGGAGGATTTGTTGTTAACGGAGCGCTTTCAATTAGTCCCGCTTCTTCCCCAGACACGAACCACCATTCAGAGCTTGCTTTAGCCGAGACTGGAGATTCAGGTCACCACCCAGCTGATTTCGCGGAGAACATATACTACAAGGAGACTCACCGCGCAAACGCTGCCGGAGACCGGAGAACTGGTCCCGGGCTCAAAAGTCTTAATACCACCACTGAACAAACAGATAGTCTAGTCGAAGACACTGGCGGATCTTCTTCGGGCACCATGTCACCCGTGGTCAGTGGCATGGCAGATACAAATGTCATATCCGACCGGGTCACCAAGCCTCACCAGCCTCCTTACCCTTTCAGCGATGCTGCTAGCCTCTTATACCTATGCCATAAACACCAATTAACCATTGCTCAGCTTGTATTTGAGAATGAAAAGAGTTTTGGATACTCGGATGATGATGTCTACCAGAAATTGTTTCGGCTTTGGCATGTCATGGATAAAAGCATTCTCGAAGGTGTCCAAGCGCCGCGAGATTCAACTCTTCCAGGCTCACTGAAACTGCATCGGCGAGCGCCAGCACTCTATAGCCGCCTCACGAGAGGTCTATACCCTTCAAAGCAAGATAAAGTTGACGACCTGAAGAGCCTGGCACAGCCGTCATCAGAAACGTCCGAAACGCCATTGGTCAGCATACCAGACAAAGCAATAACTCAAGAGCAGGGCAGCTTCCGGCGGCGACAACCTCAGACCGTACACGGTTCTTTCGATCACCCAGTTGCCCCATCTCCTTCCCGTCGCACCACCTTGGCTGCTATGGACTACCTGACTGTCTACGCCATTGCTGTCAACGAGACAAATGCGGCCGGCGGTAGAATCGTAACGGCTCCGACCAATGGCGCGGCTGGCATCATCCCTGCTGTATTGAAGTATGTAATTGAGTTTGTTAGCGATGATCCGGAGCGTGATGTTGCGACCTTTCTGTTGACTGCTGCTGCGATTGGCATGCTTTACAAACGTGGTGCTACCATCTCCGCCGCTGAGGGAGGGTGCATGGCCGAAGTTGGTGTCGCTTGTTCGATGGCCGCCGGAGCGTTTGCGGCCTGCATGGGTGCTAGGCCGGAAACCATCGAACAGGCTGCTGAGATTGGCATTGAGCATAACCTTGGCCTGACCTGTGATCCTATTGGCGGTCTGGTCCAGGCTCCTTGCATAGAGCGAAATGCTCTGGGTGCGATCAAGGCGATTTCGAGCGCCAATCTTGCTCTTAGCGGCGACAGTGGCACGCAAAAGGTCAGACTTGATGACGCCATTCGCGCCATGCGTCTGACTGCCAAGGGGATGAGAGACGAATTCAAGGAAACTAGTCTCAGTGGTTTGGCAACGAGTGTTCCACTCAAGATTCCCGTCAGCGTTCCAGAATGCTGAATGGATCAAAGAGGTATGCCCCTATGCGCAGCGTGCTTGCACGTTGCCATCTTCTTCGGCGAAATGGGTATCATCTAGTTGATTATTGCATCTTGGTACATGTTATCACGTTTCGCCACAGCATCTTTGAGTCTGCTTAGCACCGCTTTGTGCACTGAATTCTGCAAGCTATCACCGACAGGCATACTCAAACAGGGCCGGAATCCCACTAGTATCACCCTCACCGCCTTCTTAGTATCCCGATGACTGTCCCGAATAGCACAATGAGCACTATTAGCGTCTACAAGAGCAAACCCTTGCATCAGATATCGGCCTTCGCGACACCAGCTTGAGAGCGAGAAGTGTTCAAGGCATTGCTTTCCACTAGCAATGGCCCGTCAAGCAATTCCAAGTTGCTCCAAGTGGACGCTCTTGTCATTCCTGGATTTCATGATCTCTTCCTCAGTCATTGTCGCTTCAATCTTCTCGGCGTTGGTTTGGGAAAGAGTGTAGTCACCAAACATCATAGAAATCTCCTCGAGTGACTTTTGGTTGGTCTACACAGGATCAGCATGATAGCAGCAGTCATGGTCATAACTCACCTCTGGGAACAGCAGGAATATGACGATGGCCATCACCGTGCTTGCGCAGACGAAGACCAGAAAATACTTCCATCTGATGTGGGCGAATGCCGTCGGTGCGGCGACAAGGATGATGATAGATCCAAGGAACAGTCCTGCAACCGAGACCGCCATGCCTTTTGCTCGCACTGGGGTTGGAAAGATCTCGGACGGGTAAACATATGATGTTGCGTCCAGAGTCGAAGCGAATCTAGAAATGTTAGTCATCCCGGGAAACTCGGTATGGAAATTTCTTACACAGCCACCTCCAGGAACAAGAAGAACACTGCAGCAACTGCCGATGAGTGTCCGGCTGTTTTCTGGTATCGTGCGACAGAGATGCACTCGCCAATGAGTGCGATGACGCAGCTGGTAAAGCCAAAAAGGAACAATGGCCTTCGGCCAAACTTGTCCAGTATAACTGTATTTATCATATTCCCAAAGACAACAACTGTAATCCACCCGCTCTGGATTAGGAGAGTGTCGGTTGTGCCAAACCCGAGACCTGCGTACAATGATGGACCATAGTTATTGATGACCTGGGTCCCCGCTGCTTGACACCCGAACAGCGTCAAGAATCCAAGCAGTGTACGTTTGCGCAGTGAGGATTCGAGGATCAGGTCTTTGAACGCAACCGATTTGTGCTTCTCCTGCAGAATCTGCGCATGTAGTTGGTGAAACTCATGGTCAACGGCCGCATTACCCTCAGACTCGTGGGATGCGGAGTGCGCTCGGTGGAACATTCTGCGCGCTTCGTCGATTCGATCTTTCAAGAGCACTGAAGACAGGCTTTGTTAGGAGTCACCCCAAAATTGAGTTCGGAGAACGTACACCATCGGGGAGACTCAGGCAACCACCATATGGTCAATGCCAGAATCAGTGGCGGAAGACATTGGATGGCAATGGGGATGCGCCATTGCGTGCCTGAAGCATTGACAAAGTAGAATCCAAAGCCGATCCAGCTGGCACTCGCATATCCAATGCCGATCATAATGCCTGTGGTCCCTACCACAAGACCTCGGATCTCAGCAGCCGCGATTTCTGCGAGGTAAACGGGCGTGAGAGTAATCAAAGCTCCTGAGAAAATGTCAACATGGCTTCTGGTATGAGTGCGTGCTTACTCACCAACACCCAATCCTGAAACAAGTCGCATCATGATGTACATGGCAATATCCACGCTCCCAGCTTGCAAGGCACCGCCCAGGATCGCAAACAAGGAGGCCACAAAGAGACCGATGCGTCTCCCATACTTGTCAGCAATGGAGATGCATGCCAGTGCACCGATGAGGCCCCCTGCTTGAAACACTCCATTAACGGCTCCCGTGAGCTGGTTGGCATTGGATCTCTTGTCGAGGTCGAAGTACTTGATGAAGGAGGGCTGGGCTAAGGTCGTTCCGATGATGCTTGATGCATAGGCATATGTCAAGCTGCCGAGAGTGACCAGAAAGACTCTCTACTGCGAAGTCAGCACGGCTTCCTTCATATGCTCTGAGATCGCTCCTTACGTATTGTGCTGCATGATGCTGACGGCTTCCGAGACGCTGCGTGGCCATTGTTCAGGAGATGAGCTGTCGCTGTCGGAATGATTCGAAGTCAATCGATCAAGAAGTGGACAAAGTTGGGCATCCGGCTCTCATATACAAGGATTGATCACGTCAGGCAATGAATCCCCGTGGGGTCGATCCTTTCCACCTTTCACAATGGCTGCTGAGGTAGTTCTATGGATCGGCGAATCTGGCTCAGCTAAATTCACCGAGCCTGCCACAACATGCCACAATTTTGGCCAGCAAACACCGACCGCCGAGCTGACTGTATTGTTTAGCGGTACTGTCTGGCGGCTCTGACACTTACCGATCGCGACCACGACCACGCAAGCGGCTGTTCTGCATCAAGGGCGAGTCTTCCGGGGGCAACTGCCTTGACGTACTAGTCATTAAACCTGGGAAGTGACAAGCATTATTAGGTGAAACAGATTGGGGAATAATTTTAGACGCTGAGTTTCCATTCCCGTATTTTATACGGTTCACTTCCAGCAATTACTCGAAGAGCGAGTGCAATCTATAGTCCACTGCAGGAAGTGGCATGTCGAGTTTTCTTTACGCCCCTATGCTAGCCACCGCTTTGATCAGTTGACCTCAGTGCCCCATGTTGTGACCAAAGCCGACTGCCACAGTCGCCCCGGCATCCACTGGTAGCACCACGCCTGTGATCCAGGATGCTTCGTCGCTGGCAAGAAATCTGATGGCACTCCCCACATGCCAACCTTTGGACAGATGTTAGATCATCCACACAGGGGAACAGATAGCAGATTCTCAAATGATTATATTACCTGTCCCTTCAGTACCCAAAAGACTTCGCTTCATTCTGCTCTCACGAATCTGTCTGCTCATCCCACCCTCGACTCCCCCCACCATCGGTGTGTACACGGCTCCTTTTGTGTAGCAGTTGTGGTTAGTATTACCCCGTCGAGGAGATCAGAGGTGAGGGACAGACCAACCTGGGCAAACACAATTCACTCGAATGCCGCTTGGCCCATGGTGAGTCGCCATGGCGCGGGTCATGTTCACTATTGCACCTTTTGTCGTAGGGTACAGAATATCAGGAGAGCCTCCACGGATGCCGTTGACGCTTGCAATGTTAATGATGCTGCCTATTGCGGCGCCCCTCACTCTTCCGTCGTCTCCTCCACGGATTAACATCGCGGGGACTGCGAACTTGGTCATCAAGATCATGCTCGCCACATTGACCCGCATTGCGGTATCCCATTGGGACATGTCAACCGTGACAGAATTTCCTTTGGAGCCGTGGATACCGACATTGTTCACTAGGATATCCAAACGACCAAAACGGTCGAGGGCGAGCTGAATGACCTCCTCACAATCCGATTCCCTCGTGACGTCCGCGACACTTGCAATTCCGGCTCCACGCAACTTCAAATGTTTGATCAATTGCACGGTCCGCAGCGCAGATTCTCCATCTTTGTCGACACAAATAACATTTGCACCGGCTTCCGCGAGCATGATCGCACCGGCGCGGCCATTTCCAATGGAATAGCCGGATGAGCCCGCCCCAGTCACAACAGCAACTTTCGAATCCAGTTGTCGTGTAGGTATACCTGCGAGAAACTCCTTTTCAAGGCCCGTAAGCGAAGGACCAGCATCGCGAGTATCGCCATTTGACCCTTCTGTGGGTTGTAACGTTTCCGGCGTCATGGCTATTGTACTCATGCTCGGAACATTGACTGTTGCTGGATTGTACCTCAAAGAAGTCTCGAAAACCCAACACCTGGACTAGAGTGATAACCGACAGAGTAGCCCATCGTTATGGTAACAATACCCTACTCGTTTCTGGACAGAAAACTGACTGTGTGAGTGACGCGGCGAAATTATCACCTCCGAATTTCGCCGACTGGCCACATATTTCCAAGTTTACGAGCCTGACTTTCGGTGTTGCTGGAATCGCCGTGGACAAGCTCTCAGCCAGAGTATTCAGACCCCATTAGTTAGCTTCTCAACGACGATTACTATCCCAATTGCCATTTTATTCCGGATCACCAGCGGAGATGGGTAGCACCACAACCCGTTGAAGTAAGTACATCTAAAGTACATCTGCTGTGAGTATTAATATAACTATTTAGTACAGGGAGGTCGATGCCTTTAGCCATATCTTGCACTTTCTGGAATGAACTCTGGTCAAAATTGCTATTCTGCATCGCATTATTGTTTATGTACAATCTCGTTCAAAAACTTCCACCTTGCGCGTTCCGACCAGCCCAGCAGTTTCCAGTCGTTTGCAGTGGCTGGAAACAATTCAACTACGTTTATCAACGACTTATCGTGGGAGATAATCGTGAAAACATTCGCTTTATCCAGAGCTCTGATCCTGTGCAGAGATTTGGTAGCTTCGATTGCATCTGTCGCCGCGCTTTTGCCATCGGAGTGATCAGAAATCTGGAGAATGGGGACATCTTCGCCCTGGGGGTGATGTTCCAAGTCCCAAGATAGTCCTGATGCTAAACTGGATGATTGCCCAGGTGCTGAGAGAACTGAAATATCGCACGGCAATGGCCATTGCATAGAAGGACGCATCTGTGCCATGTGATGACAGCAATCTCCTCCCATCAAGATGAATGTGTCGCCTTCGTGTTTGGGGCTTTGGTGGATTGTAGCTGTCGTCCGTGCCAATGCCGATAGATGACCAACGGCGTGTCCAGGGGTATTGAGCAGGTAGAATGATCCATCACCAAACAGATCATGAGCAGGGACGTCTCCGATTGTAAGCTCGAATTCCGCGACTTCGCCGAGCTCTCTCCCTGAGTAGTCAGAGCTGAGAAGGGGGAGTTTTAAGATTTCTTTCCGTAAGTGCGGTCCAACTAACAGCTTGGTGGAACGCGGAAACCTGGACATATCGCCTATATGGTCCCAGTGCCAGTGACTCCAGATGACGGTATCAATGCTGCCTACTGCGAACCCATTTTCCTCCAGAATATCGGGCACGTCCTTATCAACATGGGCTTCCCAGCCCAATTCACGGAATCGGCTCGTTAGAGCAGGTGAAAGATTCCACCAGTCTTTCCGAACACCAAGGTCAAACATTATTCGTCTCCCGGAAGGATGCTCAACCAAGAAGGAGAAACTTGGTACTTTGTCCAGTCTCTCCAGGCCACGAATATTGGGTTTCACAAAACGTGACATTGGAATTCCAGACAGTAATGCATTGCAGATGATAGAGATTCTCACAATTGCTCTCCCTGGAGGGACACATGTTGGTAAATCCATATCGTTAAGTGCGAGACGTGCTCTGTAGAAAATCACTCCATGATGAACTGCAACCTCATTCCTTATACGGTAGGACATATACCATTCACAAACACAATGAAACGCCGGGTGTTCGGCCAAATATCGAAGAATGGCGGGGATTGGACCTGCTTCGGCGTGTACGACTGGCAAAATCGCCGAAGCACGTAAACTTGCTTTACCGGACCGCCGATCCGTGATCTTTCAATTCTTTGTGCTGAGGTTTATCAACAGAAAGCTGCAGCATTCAAAGGCCTCTAATTAAGATCTTGGTTTGTATAAGTTCCAGCCTTGAACTTATTTGCTTCAGACCAAAACGAATCGTGACGAGTCCATCTTGTGAGTGAGCGATCATGGCATCTGTGCCAATATTTCGCAAGGAAATTCCGTACTCGGTACGAGATGAACACTCTTGATTTCTAGGAAGTACACTGACTAGGCTAAGTTCTCAGACCGAGACTTACTAGACGATCGCTCTTTCGTGGCGGGAGTCTGGCAGGAAAAGGCCGATGGGAGCAAGACATTTCCAGTCGAAGGTAGAGTCTCTCTAGGCTGAAACAAAGCCCAATTGACTTATTTGCCACTTCTCCCTAGACCCATCCGATCAAAAGATCTTGGCATATGTGGTGGATTCTAGCTTGGACGATTACAAAAGTGCCATTGAGGTAGCACACGAGGCGTTTGGCACTTACAAAAAGCTCACTCCCAAGGCCCGAAGCCAGCTGTTGCGAAAATGGTCTCAGCAGGTATTGGAATCCCGCGATGATCTGGCCGCACTTTGCACTTTGGAGCTAGGCAAGACATTCAAGGAGTCTCTTGCCGCCGTCTCCTACGCGGCAAGTTGCCTCAACTGGTTTGCGAACCTTGCCGAAGAAGGCTGTGGGGGAGAAACAATTCCCAATTCGAATGGCCGAGGGAAAACCGTCATCCTCACAATTCGCCAACCGGTTGGTGTCGTTTGCGCTATCACACCATGGAACTCTCCGTACTCTGGTGTCATCAAGAAAATTGCGCCGGCATTGGCGGTCGGTTGCACCGTCGTTCATAAGCCGGCTCCTGAAACCCCGTTGTGCGCCATCGCGCTCGCAAAGACGTTTGAGAGAGCTGGGTTCTCCCCTGGTGTATACAACATGTTGACCACTTCCTCAGAGAGAGCTGCAGAGATTGGTGATCTATTCTCCTCACATCCTTTGGTGCGCCACGTCACCTTCACGGGATCAACCGGGGTGGGCAAATTTCTGGCAGAGAGATGTGGAGCCAACCTGAAGAAGGTGACGATGGAGCTCGGGGGAAATGCTCCGTTCTTGGTGTTTGCGGATGCGGATTTGGATAAAGCTGTGGAATGTGAGTTATCATATCAAAATACAAAAGCTACCACTTGCTCATTGGCCCGTAGCGTTGTTGGCTTGCAAGTTTACCTCCGCCGGACAAGTATGCATCTACGCCAATCGTATCCTGTTGGAGACAAGCATCCACGATCAGTTTGTGAGCAAACTCTTGAAAGCCATCAAGGACAACATTCGCCTTGGTTCTCCTTGGGCTGAAACCACAACATTAGGACCACTCTACTCGGCAAAGGGCGCAGAGAAAATCCAGCGACTGTTGAAAGACGCTGTGGGAAAGGGGGCTAAGCTGGTCACATCAGACGTATACGAAGATGGATCATCATATTATCCTCCGTCAGTGTTGATCGATGTGAAGCCAGACATGCAAATCACAAGAGAGGAGATCTTCGGTCCTTTGATATCAATCTCAACCTTTGACACGGAAGATGAAGGTATCATGTTTGCCAACAACGTCAAAAGTGGATTGGCAGGCTATGTCTTCACTGAAAATGTATCACGCTTATTCCGTGTCTCGGAATCTTTGGAGGTCGGGATGGTCGGAGCAAGAACTGGATCGATCAGTGCGATTGAGATGCCATTTGGTGGCATCAAAGACAGTGGACTTGGGCGAGAAGGCTCACGACATGCATTGGAAGAGTACACAGAGCTGAAGGCAATCACACTCGCGCTGTGACTTATGTAGGCATATAAATAGATATCTCTCACCATGAACCATGCTTGTATTGAACTTCACTTTCGGTGTCCCTTATGGAAAGATGACAGATATTATCTTGTCCCTCCGAGGTACGCTCATGGAGATTTGAAGTAGCCGAGAAAAGAAATGTGGATATCGCCAGCGATTTTCGCCGAACTTCTGTAGGGCTTGGAAATCACCGAAGATAGGTATCATACGGCTTTTCCATCGCACCCATAAAATAGTCATGTGAAAACTGGGATTCTGTGGGCGTCGAGATCTAGGACATAACCTTTCGAATATCGCACTCTTCTAATTATTCAGTTTACGGGGCTTCATGTTTTGTAGAGACAAGGACTAATATCAACATGCATTGGAAAGATCTTCCGGACTGGGAGAATATACCAGAGGTGGCAGGCCTACCAAAGGGTTGTGCATGGGGTCTCTTCGACAAAGGTGATGAAAGAGACCAGGTCGGTACATTGAACCTACTCACCCCCGACGTCGTATTGAATGCGAAGAACGAGATTGAATATGGTGAAAGTGTATGCCTCAAGTATGCGAACATGAAATATTTTTTACTTGTGCATGCTGTTTCCTGACGCACTCATCATAGTTGGAACCTCGAACACGCCCAAGTTCCTGCTGTCAACCGGAAACAGTTTGAACATAAAATCATCAGTCTCCGTCATCTGGGTTACACGGCATACGATGATGAGATCACCATAAATACGCAGAGTGGAAGTCAATGGGATGGACTGAGTGCGACAACAACCCAAATTCGCGCCGAGAGTAGAGAGGGCTTTTGCTGATATTTTCCACGCGCAGGACACTGGGGACACCAAGCTACAGGTCTTCACTACAACAATTTAACCCATGAAGCCATCCAAGATGTTAAGTGCAAAGACAACTCCATTCATCGTATGCATTGGTCCATCCATTCTTTTCCTTGTTGGAGTGTTTGTGGCTGATTGAAGACCGGCCTCCTAGATTGGAGCTTGCGAGGGGGGATCGTGGGACGGGGTGTGCTGATCGACTATCATACGTGGGCAACACAGCAAAAAATCAATCATCCAGCCACTGAAAGGACATCGATTTCGGTCAAAGACATTGAGGAGGTCGCAAAGTTTCAAGTGACCGAGTTATGCCCGGCGGACATCTTGATCATCCGCACTGGATGGACGGCGTGGTACAATGCCGCCTCGGAGGCTGGGCGTCGCGCTGGGACGACAGGAGACGAGCACATTGGATTAGAAGGTACACAAGAGACGGTGAAGTGGCTCTGGAACAAACATTTTGCGGCCGTTGCCTCTGATACATTGGCTTTCGAAGCGTGGCCCACCAAGCCACCTCATAGTGAGTATATTCGATAGCCCCCCTTTTTTCGAGGTCGAGCTCGCCGCTGACTGCGTCATCAGGTTTGCACGACTGGTTGCTGGCCATGTGGGGATGTCCCATCGGAGAACTCTGGGACTTGGAAAAGCTGGCGGAAAAATGCCAGAAGTACAAGAAATGGTCGTTTTTCCTAGCGAGTGCGCCTCTACATGTTGAAGGAGGTGTGGCATCACCTCCGAACGTCGTAGCTATACTATAACCCTATTCGAATGACTTTTTTCTATTTCAAGACTGTTATGGTGTTTAATTTCAGTTTCCCTTCGAAGCAAGACTTCTGTACCTAAAGTTGTAGCTAAGATATCTGCGAATGGTTCGTCATGATTCCCGCCTGGGAACAGGGACGAGGCTAGGAGACTTTGATTCGCCGTTACTTCGGACCCACGGCATTTTTCGGTGATTTACAGAAAATCCCCGCCCGCACATTTTGGCTAAGAAGGCCCCTGTTTCCTCCTAGAGCCAATAAGACATTCAGAATTCGCCTTCTCTTTCTTTCTTTCTTATGGATCTCTGCGGGAAATAATTGATTCTGGTCCTTTCGATTCTCGGATCTATGTACTATGTTCTACCTGGAATCTTAACCCCAGGACGGAGGCGCATGAACAAGATCCAATGGAAGTCTCGTACACTTCATGCCGCGTCAAAATCCCTTTCGGCTGTTTTGCCTACCCTCGATCTCAACGTCGTCCACCCTTCGAATCCACCGGCGGTTCAATACTAGTACCCTCTAGCTTCTTGTCTGCCACGTCTAGTTCTCCAGCAATGACATCTGCCGGTATCTGATCTGGTGTGGTGTTCACAAGCAAGATCATGGGAATCAAGGCAGCCCCCAACAATCCAAACGTGACACAGCTATTCACAGGTTGTCAGCCTAAATATGGTTTCACCAAGATTTGGATTAGGGTTCAGACGACGTACAATCCTACCAGAGGGTCGGCCTGGGTCTGCGAGTTCATGCCGTAGGCAATGGCTTGGCCGACTGCTTCTATACACCTGAATGCCGCACCGTTTCGGACGTTGTCTGTACGTTGGTCAGATCTCCCGCATCTTGTACCTCAATATGGTTGTGTGGTATAACAAAGACTGCATACCTTGTGCATTTGTGGCAAACGACGACAGAAGCCAGTACATGTATGACTGAGACAGCGGGCCCGTGGTCTGCACGAAGAAATACGGGAGGAAGGACGAAGGGTACACCCCGCTGTCCCAATCGATGTGCCCCGGGTCATGTCGATTGAACTTGGCTTGCATCACGATGGACCAAATGTAGACAGCCACATTCAAAATAACGACGGTATACAGGCCGAGTTGGGCACGTCGACGTTGGTTGAGGCTCTTCATATCAAGGATGAAGCCGAGACCGAAACAGCCGACACTGAAAAAAATGACGGGTAAGTACGAACCCCAGAAAGGCTACACAGAATAGGATGGGCCAAAGGATTCAGGACATACATGCAAAAGAACGGAGAGATCAGAGATGACAAAGCCCGAGCGCGGACCGTGAAGTGGATGGCCAAATAAGTCGACCATGACCCACTGAGTAACACTGTCAGCAAGTGATTCGTTCGAGCGCACTCGGTCAACAACGCCAGCGCTCACCTGTAAAAGAACGACCACATGGCCCAGAGTGCAGAAAGAAGTACGAGCTTTGAGGTCATTGTCTTGACGATACGCTGAATTTCGTGTTTCGTCGACAGCGTCTCGGAAGTGACAATTCGAGTGCCATCAGACCTGACAACTCGCTCAAACGGCAAGATCAAGAAGGCAAATGGCAGACTGTTGGAGCCGATTAGTGCTGATTTCTCTTACAAAACCCTTGTCCCACACCCACGTATGACTTACGCAAGAGCCTCGATGATGAGGAACGCAATGTAGGTGTCAGGAGTCACACCGCCACTAACCCCCTTGACGTGGTTTTTTGAAAGATTGATTGCCCCTCCGACGAGCTGTCCTAGGTTCCGAGACACGATCCACAGTGCAAGATATTTGCCACGCGACCGAGAGGGTGCCAGCGTCATGATGGCCCCGGCTTCTGCAACATACCAGCAGCCCGTGCCCACACCGCCGATGGCACCGCTGAGGATGAGGTACCATTGATTACCGAATTTTGAATTGCAATAGTACGCAGACCCCTGGATGGGAAAAGAGAGGGAACCAATTACCAGTGCCCACTTCACCCCGATCTTGTTCACGATGGGACCGCCGAGGCCGCAGGCTGGTCACATACTTTGTTAAAAAGGGGACGGCGAAAAGATGTCTGCTTAGGAATATACGTACTGATTGCCAGTAGTGCATACCGAATGGCAGTTGAAATGTTCGACACTGTGGGCGTCGCGAGGCCACCTATGTATTGTCCCATAGTGAGCAAAACTCCATTTTGCAGGATGTCCCAAGATACAGAAGAACAACCACCGGGGGTTGTGATGGTGGTGTTACCCTAAATGCTTACCCCCTCCTAAACCAGCAATAGCATCTGACATGGCTGGTCCGCAGAATGCTTGAACGCTCAGGAGCATCATCTGAGTCAAACTGTGTCTCCAGACCCGTTGTCAGAGTGGCACGGTTGATCTGTATGCTTCCATGTCGGTGGAGGGAATGACCTCACCGAGGACGATTTCTTCTGTGGTATCTGTCATTTTGGTGCCGGCTGTTGTGTCTTGCGTAGGTAGATGAAGTTGCGACTGAACAAGGAGCTGAGTATGCTACCGCCAGCAAGAACATATATACGTATATATATATTCATATTATGAAATACCCCGCGCACCCCCGGAGGGAGCATATGTGCTGACGATCACCAAACCTTTCAAGGATGGTTGGGAAGGTACAAGCGTGCTCGTTGATCTAGTGGGTCATCAGCTAGCATGACCCCTGGAGATCACAACAACGCCCACCCCCACGACGCCGGAAAACAGCCCCGAAAATGTTACTCATCCACTCACTGTGCCAGACTCTACGCGATGTGGACCTGACCAAGGCCAGTGCCAGTGGTGGCAAGATCAACCAGCTCGGCCGGCGTCGTCTTATCGAATAGTGGCGAGGATTCCCATGGTCTCACGGATGATGTCTTGATGTGACAATTTCAGAGCGAAGTGCTGTTATGGCTTGTGATCACAGGCATCGTTGGGTATCCTGGGAACATGGCGAGGAGCACCAAGAAGAATGGAGACATCCAAGTGTGACAGAGGCCTTAATGGGAAATCCTTCACCAAGTCCTCTTTGTCACCGTCGTCTCTGATTCGACCGGCTTTCAGTTCAGCGTACACAGCACAATCCGGATACGGGGTAAAACTAGACGGTGGAGACGGATGAATTAATCCGAAGTTTACGCCGCTCTGTGGGGGAGGGGTATTTTAACCGGATAAGGCTCACCAGAAGAAGCCCAGCGAGACTAGCCACGACAATACAAAGGTACTCCGTAGTAGGTTTCGCTTTGACCTTCCTTGGGCTTAAAAGCCTTAGGAGAAGGCAGGACCCGGCTCTGAAGGAGGCATGATGGATTGCCCTGACCATTGTTGTCATTCTGCTTTATTCACGTTCGATTCGCTATAACTCGATTGCTTCCCATAGCTTAGGGCAGAGCATCAATAGAAGAGAACGCAAGAAAGAGAGAAGGGAGAAAAAAGGCAACCATGATGCCTGGGGTCTCCGAGTTGAGTCATTCTTCCAGTATCCTGATCATAGGGGCTGGAACGTGGGGAGTGTCGACAGCCCTTCATCTCGCTCGGCGAGGCTATACAAATGTCACAGTCCTAGATGAGTACCCTCAGCCATCCCAGATTTCCGCAGGTAACGATCTGAACAAGATCTGTTCCTTCGGTAAGTTCTTTATAGAACGGAACCAGCATCGCCTAGATTGCTTACGACTTTCCTACAGTCAATCCACCAGATGAAAGCGACAAGGACTATGCCAATCAGATCTTCTTTGCGGCACTTTCGAAGGGGTTTAAGGAGGATCCAATCTTCCAACCGCATTTTCACGAAGTCGGCATTGTAATGTCGGCCCTTTCACCGGGTGGCCTTCAGCAAATCCAAAAGCGGAACCAGGAAGGCTTCGACATGACTGAGTTGAACGAACCCGAAGACTTCCAGAAAACGATGCCATCCGGTATTCTGACAGGTCCGGTGCGTGGGTGGAAAGGTTTCTGGAGAAAGAACGGAGCAGGTTGGGTTCACGCACGAAATGCACTTCTCTCGGCCATCGTTGAGTCGCAGAGACTTGGGGTCAATTTTAACTGCCGGTATCCTCAGGGCAAGGCTGTCAGACTACTGCATCGCAATCCAGACCCCACCAATAATAATGGATTGACAGGAGATGTGATAGGGGTGGAGACACAAGACAACAAGAGATATTTCGCATCGCGTGTCATTCTGGCCACTGGGGCGAATTCGGATCAGTTCCTCGATTTCAAAAAGCAGCTTCGGCCGACAGCCTGGACACTGGCCCACATTCGAATGTCACCAGAAGAGGCCAAATCCTATGCCAACTTGCCTGTGCTGTTCAATGCAGACCAGGGCTTTTTCATGGAGCCCGACCAGGATAACCACGAGTTGAAGATTTGCGACGAGCATCCGGGGTACTGCAATTGGGTGATTGGTGCCGACGGAGAGCGACGGAGTGTACCATTTGCACGCCAGCAGATTCCTATCGAATCAGCCAAACGAATTCGTGCACTCCTTCGAGCCACAATGCCCCAACTGGCAGATCGACCCTTCTCCTTCGCGCGTCTTTGCTGGTGTGCCGACACAGTGGACCGAAATTTTCTGATCGACTTTCATCCAGACCATCCGTCACTGCTCTTGGCCGTTGGTGCCTCAGGTCGCGGATTTGCTCATATCCCTTCTATCGGCGGGTTCATTGCTGATCGCCTTGAGGGTCGCATGGAAGCCAAGGTGGCCGCAGCCGTTCGTTGGCGACCCGAGCAGGCGTTGAACCGTAATTGGGACGACACGCTGAATCGGTTCGGAGGACAATACAAAGTTATGAATCTTCAGGAGATAACAGAGTGGACAAACATTCCTAACGGTTATACTGAGAGCCTTCTCAACACCAAGAATCCTTAAGAATGAGTCGGCGCCAAGAATGAGACAGGGATTTAAAGTACATATGAACCGCGCAATAACTAAGCATTCGAAACCGACGCCAGGAGCGTGTGTGCTGACTAGATTTAATTTACGAATGAGAAGCTTGGTTATTGTAATATGGAGGAGGAAAGTATTGTATTCACAAAAGGGGCAGTGTGGGGTCCCTCCGGCTTCCCCCATTGCAGACGGAGCTTTCCGAGTCACGTGCCATTTAAGATTCCTTGGCACTTGCTTATCTCGCTGACGACGTTCATTCCACATCTAACGTCGAGCAGACCTTCATGCAGCAATATCTGCAATGACAATTCAACTTGACCTCTTCCAGGAGAACGTCCCTGCTCGAAACGCGCATCAGTTTCCTAAAAGGGAACGCCTTGCTCTCGATGTCAAACATCGTTGATTATCGACCTCTGGCTCCTCATCAGCCCCGCTCTCCATCCCCTCAATCAACATCTCTCACAAGCAGGAGGGACAGAATTGTCACCACAGAGAGGCAGAGGGCGGCTCGAGCGTTAGAATCTTGACATCCCAAGCAGCTGTGATATTGACTAATGGACGAAATAGATGTGACAGTTGTCGTCGAGCCAAGGAAAAATGTATTGGAGTTCCATGTAGACGATGTGTTCGTCTCGAGCGTCAATGCGAATTCAAGAACGTGGGTGTTACGAGACGCACAATTCCAAAGAAACGCAACTCCAGGTCTGTCGCTTCGCCAACGGCGTCCAGGAGAATCAATGACCTTACTAATCTCAACACAGTCGCTCCGTCGATGATGGCGTGGCGCGCGAATTTCATGAACGCATAACTTACCTGGAGCGTATCATTAAGCATTACGCACCCGGCCTCGACTTACGAACGGAGAACCTGCGTCAAAAAGCGCGTGATCTTGCGCCGGAGGACTTTGATCCTGCTGAAGACGTCTCAGGCAGCCCATCGATCGATTCCAACGCGGATGTGACCATTCAAGATGAGAGCTGTACTATAAATGCTGTCAACGACATAATTGCACGTCTGTTGCCCGAATTCAGAACTCTCGATATGATTCTAACTATCTTTCAGATTATTCGGGGGAGTTTTCCTACTGGAATTTCTCTATGCGCCTCAACAAGGAAGTAAAAGACCTGATCGTAAGCTACCACCAAGCCAACATTGGTCAATAATACTGAGGGTTGTCATGTAGGGCAGCGAAGATCAGCAAGACATACCACATTATTGGCGAGTGGGACAACTCCATTCAAGCTCGACTGCTGTGTCAGAAGCGCTTTCCAACCTCCCACCCCTCCCAATCGCTAATTTTCTCGTGCACGTCTTCCTCAAACATGCAGCAAGTAATTACTTTTACTTTGACTCGCACTGGCTACTGGAGAAGCTGAACATCATGTATGGAAAGCCTCCTGAATTGACATCGAAGGACGCTGGTATTGTGGCAATCATACTTGGCGTTCTAGCCATCGGTACTCAATACGCGCACCTCGAGTCACCAAGAAATGTTCGAACACGAAATGGCCCACAAAGTCACAGAGAAGACGAGCTTGGTGACGTATTCTACCAACAAGCAGTCCGTTTGTTGCCTGAGGTAATCCATCTGGGCTCTCTAGAAAGTGTCCAAGGGTGTCTGCTGTTTGGCTTGTATGCATTGCCCATAGATGCATCTGGGCTGGGCTACATCTATTTGAATTTGGCGATGAAATTGGCTATGCAAAACGGGATGCACCGCCGAACACCAGACCACGTCTTCGCACCGGAAATGACTGAGAGGCGAAACAAAATATGGTGGACAGTGTATTGTCTCGAAAAGTATCTATGCGACTCGTGTATCAGGCCATTTCCGTGACTAACAGTGTCGCAGAAAGATAAGTATTTATCATGGTAGACCTATCTCCATTCGCCCGTCGGATATCGATGCCGAGTTACCTCGTGAAGAGCCCGAACTGCAGGTGGCAGAACCGTCGTCGAATATCTCGAGTTTACTCACATTGGTAAAGTTGATGGATTATCTTGGGAAGTTCGCGGATGATATGTGAGTTGGAAGCTATTAGACTAACGGGATATGCTAACACAACCTTTGCAGCTTGATGCTCCGTACTGGCCCCAGATCACAAGCCCCTGATCTCTTTACACGACTGAAGTCCAGAAGAGATGAACTCAAACGATGGTGGGATGCCTCATCACTTAAGAGCCAACGCTTGTCACGTTCGCACGTACATTTGCAACTCGAGTACTGTCTCCTGCGGATGTTTCTTGGACGACCTTTTCTTGTAGGCCGCGATGTCCCTGGCCTGAGTCCAGGGGTCGCGTCTGAAGATCCTATGATCCGGGAAAGCACTCTGCCTGAGGGAGAGCGCGATTGGACACAGCACCCTCAGCGGAAGTCGCGTGCATCTGCCTTTGTGGATGACTGTGTCGTAGCTGCAACCGAAGCCATTGATCTCTGTCAATCTCTGCTGGACGAGGGCGCCGGCTTGGCATCTGTTTCATACATTGAGTATAGTTCCTGCAGGGCCTCCCTCCTTGTTCTCATCGCATTTTGCATCCGGACTCAGACTCTTCAATACTACGATCATCAGCAAAAAGGGCTACAAATGATTCGAGATATGGCAACCACGGGTGAATCTGCAAGGCACGAAGTCTTGTTGATCGAAGCCCTTGATCGGGCATTGAAACGCCTCCATCTCCTGGACCTCAGGAACCAATCCAACAAGTCCTCCGAGACGCAACGTAATATTAACTACGACGACTTTAAACAATGGGAAACGGCATGGAAAGCAGGGAGCGCTACGGCAGAGTTGGGACCTTCACAGGGACAACTTGCTTCTATGACAGCCCAACAACGGTACTCTCATGGAATGGACCGACAGGTTCATGAGGCCAAACAGGTCACTGGAGATACTGCTAACTTCGCCAACAAGATGAGATATGGGCAAGCGGACCTCGCAAGCAACGAGCCTTATATTGTCTCCCAAGACCGGCCGCCCGTCGCACAGGAAAATACCTTTGTTGACTGGAACAGCATGCAAGCGGGACCGAATGTGTTCTACGACCATATCGAAGAGCAATTGTTAGAAAACTTTCTCGCCATTCCTGAAGATGAATTCTCATTTTCCACAGGATTGGACACGAGACAGCAAACGGACGCTTTTGGGACCATGAATTGGGGTGAAAACTAAGAACTTCGTCAACTACATCATGCCGGGATGTAATAACGCGTTGTGGTCCTAATTTTCTCTATATCTTGGCACCCGAATGAAGAGTCAGGGTTCCTGTTTTGGCAATCAAGTATTCTTCGATGGCGACGTCCTTTCCTGCTTCCTTTCCATATCCAGACTCTTTAATTCCCCCGAACGGCGATTCGGCGCACGAGCTATTACCTGTACACAAGTTTATTAGCAAGAAATGCAAGGGTACGTGTTGGACGGAAAGGGGTATACCTGAGTTCATTCCGATCATTCCAGCATCGAGGTCTTCAAGTAATCGCCAAGTGCGATCCACATCCTTGGTGAAGAAGTAAGAGGCCAGGCCCATACTTGTATCATTTGCAAGCCGGACTGCCTCCTCCTCGGTATCGAAGGCATATAATGCCAGCAGAGGTCCAAATATCTCCTCTCTATACGACAGCATCTTCGGCGTCATGTCTGACAATATGGTCGGCTCAAAGAAGAAGCCTTGCAAACCTTCTGGCTGCTTCCCACCGAGGAGGACTCGGGCTCCATTATTCTCGGCATCAGTGACGTGGAGCATCAGTTTATCCACGGCTCGGGGGGTCGTCAGCGCGCCCATTGTAGTTCCAGCTGCGCTGCCGTGGCCAACCCGTATCTGCTTGGTCGCCTCAACGAGCATCTTTTCAAACTTGCTAAAGACGCCTCTTTGGACAAAGACTCGATTTGCGTGTGTGCAGGCCTGGCCACAAGTTCTCCACTTCAAGATCTTCAAAGCATCTAGCGCTGCCTGTAGGTCGGCATCGTCGAACACGATGAATGGGCAATTTCCTCCCAGCTCCAATGTCAGCTTCTTCAAGCCCTCGCTGCAATGACGCGCAATGAGTCGACCCACAGTCGTACTGCCGGTGAATGTTACCTTGCGCACCAGCGGATGCTTACATAGACTCTCGCTGAGCGCAGGTGTGTTCGCCATGTCCGTGGTTAACACGTTGAGCACCCCACTGGGGAACCCTGCTCGATGTGCCAGGTCAGCAAGAGCCAAGACACTGAGTGGTGTTTCTGGAGATGGTTTGACTATCATGGTGCATCCGGCGGCTAATGCAGCCGTTACTTTTCTCAATATCATTGCGACTGGAAAGTTCCAAGGCACGAGCGCGACACAGACCCCAATTGGTTGTTTGATGACAAAAGTCCGCCGGTTTGATACTGCTGGTATTGCTGTACTGCCACGGATCCTCTCGGCCTCGCCAATGAACCACCAGACGAAGCTGAGTCCATAGTCTACTTCAAGCAATGCCTCGGCCATCGGCTTTCCAGTCTCATAGACCACGATCTTGGCAATGTCTTCCTTCGCACCTATAATGAGGTTGTGCCATGCGAGGAGCCATTTGGCTCGTTCTCTTGGGTTCGTGTAGCGATAGGCCTGGAATGCCCGCTGGGACGATTGGACGCAGTCATCCACGTCCAGGACCGATGTGGCTGGGCATGACGCAAACGGTTGACCAGTGCCAGGATCTGCTTCGGTCAATTCATGCTTCTACACAGGCAGTGACAGTGCTCCAGGCTCGAAGCTTGCCGGCTTCAACTCACCTATAACATCAAAACGCTGTCCAGATTTTGACTCTACCCACTTCCCATCTACAAGAGCCTGCTGATGCAGAATTGTGGAGTCGAGAAGCTAAAGACACAGTCAACGATTACTATTGCCTTATTCCTCGGAAAGCTTTCCAGAGGTTCTGGTCGAACATACACTGAAGGGATACTCTGTCATCTCGAAGATATGAATCCTTTAAGCCTCTGTGGAAAACTAGTACTTTGCTGGTTCTCCGAGCTATTGCTGAAGTACACGCCGAGCTCTGGGCTGCTCACCAAGCGAAGTGTTCGAGCCATATGTATCCGAAAAATAAACCAGCCGGCTGTGAATCTGACCGCAGCGTCACAGCCACCACCCTTGCGCCTTTCGACATTGAGTTGTCCCAGCGACAAATTTATGCCGGACCGGCTAGGCGCTTTATTGCTTCGTTGCTTCCTGCTGCCAACGGGGCCGGCAGGGACGGGGAGACCTTCAACTGCACGTGGCACACCGGCACTTGTGTGTGGTTGAGCCGATGCGGTCGTGCCACGTGGGGATACCGGCACCCGGATCACTGATCTGGTCGAGCTCTGCTACCGGGTAGATGCGCCTTCTATGAGCGATGCTGGACATTGTTGATGGCCATACGATAGGCCATCTGGTCGCTGGATAGACTTTAGTCTAGTTGTAATTCTAATTTCTAGTTATCTAGGTTCTCTTGCAGGAAACAGGAAATTCAGGGGTGGCTTCATTTCTCGGAACTTCTTGGGACGGTAGCATGAAGGTAAGGGATCCATGTTATTCAGTGAGGCTTTTCGATTGGGAAAGCTTTCCTCGTCAATACCTAGCAGACGAGTACATATCATAGACATCAAATGAATTGATCGTCGCAAGAGCTATGCTATCGGCGTTGGGAAGTCTCGTCCAGATGGGCTACCCCCACAAGGATGAGAAGGCTTGTCATTGCTCCTATCTATCACTATATTAACCCCACAGAAAATTCCATTTCTGAATGCCACGCTTGGGTTTCGGCAACGGCTCTGGGTTCTCGGTGGCCAAGAGAATGAAGCCACGGATTGGTGACTGTGTGAGTGGGACTATCTTTGTACCCTTTGCGTATTTATATCCGAAATAAAGCAGGATTACAACGGGGACATTCAGGTAGCTTGAAATGAAAGTCTCGGTGTCCCATCGGCCGCGCATGAATGTCTTGTAGCCACCCGTCAGATAGATGACGATGAACATGATCAACGATGCCCAGGTACACCAAGGCTGGAAAGGTGCGGCCCACGGGAGCTCGGTATGGCGGTCGATGTTCTGCGCTTTGCACGCATAGTAGAAGCGCAGATACGTGATGCATATGGTCATCCAATTGACCAGGGTGCTAATTGCGACCAAGTCCTGGAGCCAGGTGAACACGGTACTGGCGCTGCTGGATAGTGTCATGTATGCCAGACACATGAAGATGCCGTACAGGGATATGGCGATGTAGGGCACGCCAAAGCGGTTGAGGCGGGTGAAGAACTGCGGAGCGTGACCGTGCTTGGCCAGCGCGAACAGAATACGCGGACCGCCTAGGATGTTGGAGTTGCCAGACGACCATGCGGACGTCAACACGACGGCATTGATGATGCTCGGCACCACCTTGATGCCGGCCGCTTTCGAGGCGATGACAAAGGGAGACTCGGCTGCAGTACCGGTGGATCTGATCGGAGGAGAATTTGTGTCAGCAGGTTCCAACCCGCCACGAGTTTCAAGGCCACGATATTCTGACGGGTGAGTCTTACCTGAGTAACCGCGGGTCATCGGAGGACACGACCAGGCCGACCATGAAGATACTGATGACATAGAACATCAGGATGCGCCAAAATATGCGCCGAGTCGCCTTGGGGATAGCCTGACGAGGATTCCTTGTCTCTGCTGCCGGCAACGTGATATTTTCGATTCCAGAGTAAGCGTATAACGCGTTAGACATGACGGTCCAGAAGCCTACAATAGTAATACATAGTCAGACATTTAGTGAAGCGCGACCCTACCTGCCAGAGGGACTTTGGGAGGGGTTAGGGGGGTTTGAGAGGGGAGGGGGTTTAGGAAAGCCATCGAAGCTGCTACTACTCACCCAGGAAGCGACCCCATGATCCACTGATGCCCAAATACTGAACGAACGGGCCGGGATGTTTCCAATAACGGAACCCGATACTCTCGCCATTGGGTCCTCCACCACAGGTGATGACCAAGGCCATCAGATTGACACCAAGAACCAACAATATCTTCAGGGTCGAAAAGGCGAACTCGATCTCGCCGTACACGCGCACGAACATCAGCGCAGTTCCCAGCATCAGGAGGCCGAATATAGTGATCCATACGGCGCTGTTGACTGTCGTCGTCCAGAACTCGACCAAGACCGCGACGGCAACGAGCTCTGAGGGGATCGAGACGAGGTAGCCGTAGACCTCGTTCCAGCCATTGGCGAAAGCGAGAGCCGGATCGACAAAGTATTGCGAGTAGCGGACGATACCACCGCTCAAGGGGACGAGAGTGCCCATTTCGCCCACGGCGAGGACCACGGAAGACGCAGCCAAGCCGATGATCGAATACCCCAAGAATGCCCCCAGGGGCCCTGCATTCGCGACGGCCCTACCAGACCCCAGGAAGAGACCGGTCCCAATGGTGCCAGCGAGGGCGATCATCTGGATGTGTCGCTGCTTCAGTCCTTGTCGCAGCTCCTTGACCTCGGCCAGGACGCTCGCGTCCAGCGACCCAGGAAGATCTGCCAGATCTCCCACGGATGTTGTGACGTCGCCGAACGAGGCCGCCTGCATGTCCCCTTCGACCTTGAGCTCGTAAGGGTTCGTGGTCTGAGCCATGGTCAGGTTTTGCGCGCGCTGCACGCTGGAGGTCGCTACCGAGGTGGAGGAAAGGACGAAGAGGTGGTGTTAAGTGTAGAACACAGTCACGCGATGATTTCAAGCACGAGGCGACACGTCTCCAACCAAATCTCACTTTATAACATGTCAAAAACTGGTTTGAATGTCCTTGCGATGTCCTGGTCGCGCTCGGTTACCATTGGAGTCCGCTCGAGATAACAAGACGAGCAGTGATAGGGGCTTCTCTATCAAGACTATCTCTCCGGCCCGGTTCAAGTTGTGGGAAGTGGCCATGTTCTTTTGGAACTGGATCCGTGATGATGGCTCTGGCAAGTTTGTTTCGTTGCCCATGTCAAGGCGGGCCGGAAGAGAGCAGAGCCTATTACGTGGCCAGCTCTCCGGCCCGGTTAGAGTTTCATGGTGGGCTGGGGGACAGGTCGATCAATGAGCTGTTGGCACACGAGCTCAGAGATGTTTTCCTAAGATACGCTGATCGCCGACGTAAGTGGCGAAACATTCATTTCCCCTCATTTCGCTCAACAGATAGATCTTTGTCATGAGATGGAATCAAGCTGAATAAATTGGTGGGAGGCATTGACTTCCTGGAGATCTCGTCTATCGGTGAAGTCCGTCTTCGAGCTAATCGTGTCAGGCGCCACCAAATCATCCAACATAATTGTACATTGACGCGGTGACACTCTTTGCGCAAAGTTCTGCTAGATTATCAAAGCGTGATCCCGAAAGGCTGTAAATACCCCATAATGGAAGTTGAGAGGGCTGCCTATGAGCAATTCCATCATTCTGTGGCGGGTGTAGGAGGAGCCCGGAGTTCCCGATGAAAAAGCGCAGTACTCAACGTCTGGGAGGCCTCATTAAGGTACTGCTTACCAAAAGGTTATGAATAGGCATACTGGGCAAGACGTGGGAGAGCAAGTTAAGGACACTATGCAGTTAGGCACAGTCTACAAGTGAGCAAGGTTCTAAGGACTTACAACGGGCTCACAAAAGATGACGAGCGAAGGCAAAAGAGACGAGAATTTCGAAGAACATGGTTTCTAATCTATATGCTACTCGTCGCCGTTTCTAGGGAGTCTTTCAGATCTATTTTACAGTTGTGACCTGACTTTTACGTCTTCCTCCGGTAGAAAAATACGTCCTGTACCTAGGATGTCGCCTTCTTCCTCGCTGTTGCTGACTGCACGATCGATACGGGCTTGACTAGTTTCAAAAACCTTGGGAATGCCTGTCTCTGAAAATGGAAGATCCGTGCCTTGATGGGCGGCGGCGACCATTTTTGCCACTCCTTTCGACACAAGCCAGATCAGCGGCATGCCGTGTCCATTGAACCCAGCGTTGATGAACTGTCCCTCGAGTCCAGGCACGGTACCAATATGAGGGTGCGAATCGAACGAGTATCCCATCACTCCTGTCCAGATGTCGGTGATGCCGGCAGGGTAGGTTTTCCAACCGTGATACGTCCGTTGCATGTAGTCGTTGTAGTAGTCTTTGGCGGCATCGATCAGGGTGCTGTCATCCACATTGCGATACCACTGTTCTCTGAACGAAAGAAATTTGGCCAACGCTCCACCCACAACAATGCCACCATCGGTTCGGGGAATGAGATAGGAGAGCACTTTTTCTTCGTCGCGAATGATGTAGGAGTTGTTCAACAAGGGAGCTGGTAACTCATACCCTGACGGAGCGGCTATGTGGCAGCATATGCCTTTGCATGGAATGACATTGCGTTCGTACTGAGGCAACAAGCTTGCCACATACCCGTTGGTAGCATGAACCACATGGCGCGTAGATATGGTGCCTCGCTCGGTATGAACAATCCACCCGTGGTGTGAATCAGCTTGGATCGAGCTGGCAGGAGTATGGGTCTGTAGGTTCACTCTGCCAGTCGCGAGTACAATCTTGAGCAATCCCTGGATGAACTTGGCCGGCCACATAGTTCCAGCAGTGAAAGAGCCAGCGGCTTTAGCGCCTCTGACGCCAGAATACTAAGGTCTCCCATTTTGTGTCAGTCGGCTCAAGCAGTTTCTGACGTGCTTGGGAGGGAACAAACGCAAAACTTACGCCTTCGGCAGCCTTGGGATCTCTGGTGAAGAAGACATCCTTCATGTAGTCCAAATTGTAAGCTTGCATCCTGTGGTAGGTTTCAGCCGCCTTGTCGGCCGCCTCTTCATTACACCATACGTCAACGGATCTTTGTAGTGTGAAGTCGCAATCGATCTCCTCATCTTCTATGGCCTTTTTGATAGCCCACATATTGGCGATCTCGAATTCCGCTATCTCTGATGCTACCTTAACGCCATATCGATCGATGTATGTGGGTATATGGCCGTACATATCAGGCCGTAGATGACCTCCATTCCGTCCAGTCGCTCCGGAACATGCCCCCCGAGCTTCAAGTATCGTTATTGAAGATATCTCTGGAAAGTCTTTGGCGAGGTGGTAAGCGGTAGCGGCGCCAGCGTAGCCAGCACCTATTATCACAATGTCGCTGTGTTCGGGAAGTGACTCGGTCGTTCGATGGTCCTCAAGTCCTTGGGGTTCTCTGAACCAGACCGATTTCAGGCCAGACTTGACAGGTAGAAACTGGGACATGGCTTGGTCCGTTCGAATTTATCCGTCCTGTCGTTGAGCGCTCTTTCAGCTTGCATTCACTGAATCCCCCAGCCTAGTCTTCAGACTTTTAAATCGATAAAGCTTGAGCCGCTGCTTCGCTCGATTTATCTCGCTGTCGCCCAGCACAGTCAACGAGCAGACCACGTATCTCCTTATCAAAAGGGCTCACTTCACTCATGATCAGATCACGAGAATAGACTTCTAAAAAGTCGTAACCGGAGTAAACCGTCATCGTTGAGGTTTAAATTGACCGACTTATGCACGTTGCCGGACCGGCAAGTGGATCAGCCGGTTGGCCGACACCGCACTTGTCGACCATTGGCTCGCTTAATCAAGGTCAGTAGCCGGCAGATATAGTACCATTAACGAGATTCCTATCCCGTATAATATGTATGCCAAAGGAACTATCACTTCTAAGTGATGACCGAAAGTTGTACACGCACGGAGACGTAGTGATATGATTTCGGCGTAGCTACACTTCTTATGAATCTGGTCCGAGATATAAAAGTGTTGGCATGACTGTGAGCTAGCATGGGATACTTATATTCGAACATAAATGAAAAGCACTGTCATTTGTTATGCATTTGCAGGTAGTTAGTGAATCAAGATTCTATGAGAAAAGAAATCCCCGGTCGCGTCTGTTTGGACTTTCCACAGCAAAGATCCCAATAGTACCAGGATGGCGAGTTGAGCGTTGAAAGAGCTACCAACGCCGTATCTGATATCCACAAAAACCCAAGGCACGCCGTGGATCCTGCCAATTGCACATAGATCCGCATTGTTTGCCTTTTAGTGAGATGTGTATCCTCCGTCAACCATCAAAGCCGTACCAGTGATATAAGAACTTCTCCCACTGGAGAGGAACACGATTGCGTCTGCCACCTCACTGGCAGTTCCAAATCTGCGTAGAGGTGTCCATTGCTCAGTCTTCTCCTTAGCAACCGCTGCCACCACTGTGCCAGGTTGAATCAGAGGTGTATCGATATAACCGGGACACACTGCGTTGATGCGCAGCCCCCGCCCAGCATAGTCCTCAGAAGCAGTCCGTGTCAAGCCAATGACGGCGTGCTTTGAGGCACAATAAGCCGTCGACATTGGGACACCTACAACTCCGCATATAGACGACACGTTGACCACGACGCCGCGCTGCGGCGGTCGTCCATCCACCGTGGACACGAGATAGTCTTGCTTCAGCATCAACTTGGCAGCGGCGCGATACACGTAAAACGTCCCGTTGAGGTTGATGTCCATCACCCGGTGCCAGTCCTTGGTCTCTGCCTCTGCAGAGCCATCTGCATGTTTGAATGCGATTCCAGCCGCGTTAACCACGTAGTCCACTCGTCCAAAACAGTCTGCAATCTCATTGACGGCCAAGGTGACAGTATCCTCGTTGCTAACATCGACGACCTTTGTAAGAATGCGGCAGGGTTTCCCCCCTGATTGAATTAGAGATTCGAGTTCTGTTCGAAGCCTGTCGAGCGAAGACCCATTGAGATCGAAAAGAGCGATGCCCTTGGCACCAGCTCGGGCGAATTCGATCGCTGTAGCCCTGCCAATGCCGCTACCGGCTCCAGTGACGAGAGCGTAGCCTGAGATATCCATGTTCGCGAGAGACACTCATACAAAACAAACGTCCGTGATGCGAGAATCGATATGCTCGAAGAAACGTGGCACCTTTAAAGCCGGAATCTCCCCTTCAGAATAGAGCCACTCTTCATCAACTACCCCTCTCCACAGAGACAAAGTGTGGGAATTAGTATGCGGGGCGCACACTGAGATCTCTGTTCTATCCCAGCACAAGTACCGCGGCTATGGGAGATTGGAAGGCTTAGCCTCGGCGACTTGGCACCGGTGTTTTGGAGATATGCCGGCCGTTTCTAACTCGATCACGCGACCGTGATAGTGTTTTAAGATTTGTCTGGAGCATATACCTGCCTGTCTAGAAGATAGCTATTGCACAGGGAGGAGATGCGATTCCGCCCCGCACATTCAAGGGTGCACTGGTGAAGAAGAAACTCCATCTCTTTATCTTCGCACAGGTAGCGCTCAAGGCCTCTAGATTCCAGAGCTCCCCAATGGGTGTCCCCCATTGACAAAGAAGCCATTCATGGAGACAACAATCTGGTGGGTAAGGCCAGGCCTCGAAGCCCATTGTGTCTCCTGCCACTGCGGAAAAATGCTTCGAGTACAACCACCTCACCGTCTCCATGTTGTTGGCGAGTCCGATCATATGGTGTTGATCCCTTGTTCCCAGCTGCCGAGTAGCCGCATCTGCTGTCCTGATCCAAGGTCAAACATGGTCTCTCGCCTTAGTCCGCGAGGATGGAAACTTACTCGTGCCACTTGATAAACCCTGTCCTGACTACCAAGATATCTCCCTGACGAACTTCGGTATTTTGTGCTTTCAGAACCTGCTCTAGATCAGAGACAGGAATTGCGTACGTGGAGATGGCCGATGGTGCTGCCTTCCCGGGATTCTGCTGTTCCCACCAACTCAGCTGATTGTGTGCGTGGTTAGTAACTCTCATAAGAGCTAAGTAATGCGGTCTACTACCCAGTCAACCAGCACCCCTCTCCCGACGATACCTCCCCTATCGCATACATCTAAGAAATGGTATTAGTCGACTCGGGGTGCCTTTCACATGGGGAATTGATAGGCTTTTGATTTACTATGAATCCCATTCTGCTCAGTCTCACTGGCATCTTGTAGTGTTAGGCCATTGTAGAAAAGGCCTTGGCTTTGTATTCCAAACTAATCCCGAATATCAGAGAGTGACAAATGTGTGCTAGCGCTTGGAAGTGGCAATTGGGGGTCGCCCTTGCGTGAAAGATTGATTCGACGTGTCAAGGATTGGTACTCACATGTTTCAAGCTATCCCACTGTGAGCTTGTCTGGGTATTGAAGCAGATCTCGTCGTCGAATCCCACGAAGCCATGCTCGGCCAAGTTTTTGATCTTATGTTGAATGGATATGCGACCAAAGCCTGGGTGGTCGAGATTACTCATCGACCAGTCAAGTTGGACATGAAGACCACAAGAAATTTCCTTGGCTGCTGTATGCACCACTTCTGCAGTCAGAAGATTCAAGGCTGAACGGCCCAAATTAGAGCCTTCCACATAAGAGATATCTTGGAAGCTTAGTCAATGTAAGGTTGTTACCCACTTCCAAGTTGATCTTTACTACCATCTTCGTCAAAGAACCCCCAGAGACAGCCTTGCGGCTGGCCCTCCACAGCAGGGAGATCATCGAATTCGGGGAATTGGAACTTTGAAGCGGCCATCGAAGGTAGCCTCGATCCAAGCGCAAGGGGAACACAGAAGACAGCAAGGAAACCCCGAAAGGGGGACTTTAGGAATACAGGAGGGAAGCTGGTCAAGAAGTTAAGACAAGCTGGGGTAGACAAACCTTTTTAGGATGTAGCTTGGAAGTGCTTGCACACTGGAAAGGCACCCGGAACCGTAACAAGATCTGCTTCGGCATGGGCTAATGGATGTCAACAAGCATAACAGCAGACCCAGGTTGAAGGAAGCAATCACCTGTCCTTCAAATGTTGAGGTACTCAATACGGTAGTGTTTGATTCCCCACGAATTGCCAAAAATGAAGAAACCGAAGATGCCGAAATGCGGGGACTTATCCTTTTCGAAGCTTTCAATTCTTCCCTCCGTCCACAACTACAGAACTCCAGACCCCGCGGTTCGGGTTCTTTGTCACGATTTATAACTTCCGTTAAAGAGCAATCTCGGCCATACCGGCAACCTGCCAGATCTTGTGTCTTGCACTTGTTGCGAAATCCAACAATCCTGCAGAACGCAGGCATGGCTGAGAGTTACCACCCGCCCGGTAATCGAACTGCACTCGGTCTTGAACGCGCACGTGTGGCATGCCAACGATGCCACGAGAAGAAGGTCCGGTGTGATGCGTTTAAGCAAACGCCATGCTCCGGATGTGCCGCGAACGGCGCAAAGTGTGCACTCATTACCTCACAGCGCGGCCGGTAAGACTTTTCTAGGACCGTAGTCACCGCGACATGCTAGATCTCTGGCTGAGTGTTGCTATCATAGGTACACGCGGAAGCGACGAAATCTTCATTTCAATCGCGAGACACGTGACCATGAGACCTTGGATCCTGGCAAGCCTGCTGAACAACCCGCCATCACCATCCAGCCTTGGCCTCAACAGAGCCCCAGCTCTGGACACCACCGTCCGTCGCCGCGAAGCCAAGAGGATGATGACGGCCCAGAGATGCTCTACGCGCGAATAGCGGCAACCTCGGTCAGTGGTGAAGGAGAAACCATCCGCCCGTCTTGTGAGCCTTGTTTCTTGGGTGAGACTTTTAGTTTGACCTATGTTGTCCACGACGTGCTTGCACCCTTCTTCAGCAAAGGCTCGGCGTACCAGAAACGATTACATTTGCCTGTTGCCAACCCTGCACTGAGACAGCAGCCTCCCCTACGAGACAAACAAAGGGTTGCCAGTGCCCAGGTTGACCTCCTCAAGCGTCAGGAACTTCATGTGTCTCTGGAACCAGAGGCTCTGAACCACCTTATAGGTCTCTATTTTGACTTCTTTCATCCTGCCTTTCCAATCGTTGACAAGACGAAGTATCAGCGCGCTGAGCATGCCGATAAGTATTCTCAGCTGGTACTGAATGGGATTTTGATGATTGCTGTCACGCTCTGTGACAAGGCTGTTCTGAACACATTTGGCTTTGGCGATAGGCATGCGGCCCGCTTGGCTTTCTACAAGGCAGCGCGCTTCATATACGACTCGGACGCCGAGAACGACAAGCTGGATTCTATTCGTGGCCTCTTCCTCATGAGCTTCTGGTGGGGCGGTCCTAATGAGCAGAAAGACTCATGGCACTGGTTGGCCGTGGCCATCAGCCTGGCCCAAACACTTGGACTGCATAGAAGGTCTAGCGCTACTGATTACTTCCCGATCTCTGCTTCTGGGGGCTAACATCTTTGACAGTACCAAAACTTCCCGCATAGCGCAAAGCAAGGCTTCTGAGTGGAAAATATTATGGTGGTCCCTTCGGGTAGGCTTCGTGCTCCGAGATGCAGTTTTCAGATTTGTCACTCTCACTAACCAGCATTGCTTTGATAGATCCGCGATGTTCTCGTTAGTGCTTCCATTGGCCGTCCACAACACATATGGCAGGGTGACAGCGACGTAGACCATGTCGGACCAGAAGATGTTGCAGCGCAATTGGAAGGCTCGAGTCCGGAAGCCTTCCACTACTTCATTCAGACTGGGAAGCTTAGTTCAATCGGTACGTGGAAGAAATCGCGGATGCCATCGTCGCCTATGCGTTAATGTTGTGCTAGTCAGTCGAATCATTGCTTCGAGGTATTCATGTTCTCAAATACCATTTGCCCGAGAGGATCGAGCGAGCCTGGAAGATGCATTGTCCCAGTTTTACTCGGGGATTCCACCAGAGCTTCGTTTTGAATTTCTCGATGCCGAATCCAGGGAGGGACTGTGGGCTGCAATGTTGAACATGGCTTACAAGTGAGTTGATCAAAATCTCAACCGCATCGAAATCTTATCGAACTCATGTGATTGTTTAGTTTTGCGATGATTCTATTGTGCCGTCCTACCCGTGCACTGAGCGGCGAAGAACAGCTGCAGATATGGGGGAATCCTCGCAAGGCCGTAACCGCGGCAAATAGCATCACCCGGACCACAGAGGACCTCTTATCTGCCTCGATAATGACCCTGTGTCAGGTTCATACGTAGGTTGCAGAATCTGAGTGTAATGGATAATTCCATTGCTGACTAGTCAATAGAATTGCCGCACTGTTCAATGCCCTGGCCATTCACGTCTACACGATATGTAACGCTGATGCTATTAACAAAGGTCTAGCTGAAACGAGAGCACGTGTATGCATGATAGGCCTTCAAGCCATGGAAGAAGCGTGGCCTGTTGGAACCTGGGTGCTCAGGTTGTTTGACAGCATCATGGCTCGACTGAAAGCGCCCGTTCGCACTTCTTCGGCGAACATTCCCAAGCAGAGGACACAGAATTGCGAACCTCAGTCTAGGGAGCCGAAAGAGCCGTTTACCAAAGACGCAACAACGGCGGTTGACTCGGCCCTGGAAGCCTCCGACCTAGCACCCGATCAACCCGTCATGGCAGATGCTGAAAATCCCCAAGACATCAGCCATGAGCATGATATCGACCAGTCGGTCTTCGATAACCGCTCGTTCGTCAACGATGGACAATGGGACCAGCCTTACACAGAGATGGATGCCCGGGTATTATCGAGCGTATTTGCATTTGAGGAATCCATGGACCGTGTTAGTGCAGATCAGGGCATTTTTTTGCAGTGGCTGGATGATGGTTTGCTGCAAGGAACGGACCTGAACTCATGGAGTTGGTAAGATGCAAACCACTACCTCTCTCACAGCTCTTATGTCTTCTGCGGTGACCTTGGAAGTGTACCCACAGGCTGGGTTTGGTCTATCAGTGTTTACGGCGCAGCGTATATTGGCATCATTGTGACTGTGAGTGGCCAAAATTCTCTAGGACGAACTATTAGGCGACACTGAGAAGATTCAACTCAGAAAACTATGTGAATTATGCTCTCCAAAGAATCAATAGCATCAATAGATGCATAACTAGAGTCCTAAGCTCTCAATGATATTCTTTTTCGGTCTATGAGTGGATAGATCGTTATATTCGCCCCCTTTCAAGGAAAGAACTAGGAATCTGTACATGTTTGGCTCGTAAATATTCTGCCAGATTCTTTCCTAGCGCATCGTAACTTGAAGTGGCGGCTACGCCTCGATCCAGGTGATCTTTCAAGAGAAAATGGACAGCTACAAGATGTGGTCAGAGAAGCATAATGGCCAACCTGATAGAGTGAAAGACTTACAGCGAATATGGGGAAGCTCGAAGCGTTCGATGCGCTTTCCAGAATATGTATTCTGCAGAAGGGCTTTTAGGCCTTGCACCGAAAGGAGAGCCCGCAGCCATTCGTACTCGTCGTCGTTGGATACGAAAAAGCCAACATTTGCGTCAGACCCCTTGTCGCCGGATCGAGCATGAACCACATAACCCAAGGGAGCCGTGGTCGTGGGCCCGAAGCTCTCTAATGGGGAGACATCAACACTCTCCTCAATCTCCTGCTCAAACTGGTAGGGCACGGTGTCCGCCGGAGGGTCAATAGCGATATGCTTGTTGGCGAAAGGAACATGGGCGACGTGTTTAATACGGTCGAGCGGCACTGTGGTGACAAAGTATTCGAAGTATGGTTTGGGAAATCCATGTCTTTGCTCCATGCCAAACGTGGCTCCAGGATATGCTGACATGACCATATTTAAACAAGGCTTCAAGAAGTTTCGAGGCGAGACAGGCTCAATTGTCCGTGCTTGAGCGAATATGCGGAAGTCGACCGTCGCGGCGTCCTGGCTGGCTGGGTTGATAGGACAATCGCCGGTCGTGGTGAACACAAGCTTGGAGAATTTGTCGGTGTCGAGGCAAAAGCGTAACTGTTCTTCCAACATTTTGGCTTTTTCTGCAATGTCGAGACCAGTCATGAAATAGTGGACCTCTGCCTGATATCCTCCCTTTGCTGTGATCCCGACCTTTGTGGTCGCCGGAGGCTTCTCATATCCCACATTGCAGACATAGACCAAGTCTGGTCCCGTTTGCTCCATCTTGATCTGGTCAACTATGGCCACCACGTCCGAGTTGTAATAACGTTTGCCCTGAAGCTCATAGAGTAGCTGAGCTCTCACGGTGTTCAAGGAAACTTCTCCACCAACCTCTGGCCGATCCTCCATTCCGATCTCGAATGTGCCATCATGACGGATAGAGGCAATCGGCAACCCAAGAAGAGGCGTGGGGCCCCGCCGCATAGTCTTGAATCCAGAATAGTTGCCTCCCGTGACGTAGTACGAGCATTCGATTAGATGACCAGCAATGAGGGCATGAGCCAGCTCCGAGAGAGATTCTCGCGTCCAGTCATGCCAGTATGCAGCCGCCGCCATGGTAGGGGCTGCATCGGCTACCCTGCCACAGACAACGATGTCTGCGCCTTGGCGAAATGCTTCAGTGATACCCCAGCTGCCTAGATAGCATTGTGCATAGATGGGCTCAAACTCCCAGGACTCAATTTGTTGACCTTTAGAGGAATGTTAGTGTTCATCTTACTGTGATGCTAGAGATACTGACCTGTGGTAATGTTGCGAAACTTTAGGCCCTCTTTGCGACCCTGCTGAATGACATCGTACACTTCGTCGCCTTCCACCCATGCGGCTTTCAGATTCAGACTCTGCTCTTTGATCATCCGCTCTAGCTCCAGATATAGCTTTTCCGTGTCACTACAGCCTGCATTGACCGCCAACTTGATGCCATTGCGAGATATATCTTGCAAGCACGGTCCAATTGACTCTAGGAAGTTCGCCTCGAATTGTGCTTCCAGTTCCTCCGTCTGACTGTCGATCCCAGAAGCTTTCATAGCGCCTCTGGATGCCATATTATACTCTGACATCCAGTCGCCAACAATAAAGTCAATGTCATTCCGTTTGGCAAGAACGGCCATGTTCTCTGAAAGGTCGGTCACTGCCCCCATAGAATTTCCGATGCGCGCTGCGCGTCTGACATTGAGAGAACCCATTGTGTTACTGGTATTTGACGTGGGCTTCTATAACAACTAACTATCAGATTGTACGAGCTCGATGTTGTACTCACTGGGAAGCATGGAGAATAACTGTCTAAGTATACGATTCTGCGGTGTGAAATTTATTACCTATAAGCGACTGCCGAGGTCAGCATGGTTCGAAGCTAGAGAGTTTGGATCCGGGCCTATGATCGGCGTCCTAGGTAGGGTCGAGGGGATTGATTCACTTGAAGTCACCGGTCTTGGATTGTCATCGGCTTCGGATCTGGCTACATTCAGGGAGGTTCCAGGTCTTCGGTTACGTAAACGCCGGCCGGCGACTTGGAAACAGTCGTGATAGGACAGCTGTAAAGATTGGGCGTCCTACCATCGTGGGCCCGGCCGAGGCTTCAAGGCCAATTGCAACTTCGCTTTGCGACAACCCACGGATTCGACCTCCACGAATGCCAGGCATGAAGGTTGAGTTTGTGCACAAAGCTTGCGTGGAATCTAAGTATCACAACATGGACTACCCCAGGGGGAAATCTGAGAGCTCCACATACGCGGTAGTGTCTATATAGTGGTCTTCCCCAGGCACTGAGTCAATCATTCCCTCACAATCGTCGCCGTCAAAGCAAGACAGCCGATAACAAAACAGATTACAGCAAGAACAAGCAGCGAAAATGAAGGGCAAGGTCACGTCTTTCAATTTCATTCTCGTATTCTTCGTCTCCCTGGGCTCCTTTCTTTATGGCTTCAACTCTTCCATCATGGGAACGGTGTTTGGCCTACCATATTTCTATTCATATTTCAACCTGGACACAACCGGCCCAAGGGCAAGTTTCACCAATAACATTCTAGGTGGTAAGGACAATGTGCTTCCTTCCACGGTCAATGGACTAATTGAATTGTCTGTCTCAGCTTGCAATGGTCTTTATTCTGCCGGTGGTATTTTTGGATGCATCTGCCTTCCGTGGCTGGCCAATTCCCTCGGCCGAAAAGTTACCATCCAGATTACCTGCGCGGTATGCGTTGTTGCAGCCACCCTGCAGTGTGCGGCGGTCCAGATTGCTATGTTGTTGGTGGGAAGATTCTTTGGTGGATTTGGGTAAGTTATGACTTCTCCTATCTCACACACTGAGTAGCCTCGGCTGACCATCAAACTCCGTAGCGCCGCCATGATGAACTGCATCGTCCCCTTGTATATGTCAGAAGTGTCTCCCCCAGCTCAACGTGGCAGGCTTGTTGGCCAGCATGGCTTCCTGCTTGTCATGGGTTATGCTCTTGCTGGCTGGACTGGCTTGGGTTGTTATTTCGAGACAAATCCTCAGGTCCAATGGCGCCTCTGTCTTGGTCTACAACGTAAGAGAAGTGGAAATCAAATATATCATGATGCTTTTCTAACTAAGCCACAGTGGTTGCACCACTTATACTGGCACTAGGGAGCCCCTGGATACCTGAGTCTCCAAGATTCCTGCTCAAACAAGATCGCGCAGCAGAGGCGTTGGACCTCTTACGCCGTCTTCACGAATCCCCTAACGATCCAAACTATTTGATGGCTCGTGAGGAGTGCGCACAAATCCAGAATCAGCTACGTGCTGATGCACTTATGCCTAAAGGCTTCTTGGCTACTCTTAGAGTTCCGTCGTATCGGAATCGCTTTTTGCTTGGAATTTTTGTTCAGTATGCACAGTTTATTCCTAGAGATATCCTCTGCTGATCCTGGTATAGGTTCTTGGCCCAGTCCACTGGTGTACTAGTCGTCAACAACTACCAAGTTATCCTCCTTAATGGTTTGGGAGTGACAGGTTTTATGCCCTTATTACTGTACGCGGTCTACGCGAGCTGGGCCGCGGTGCTCAACTGTGTCTCGGCGTTCATCGTGGACAGAGCAGGCCGCGTGCGCATGCTCTGCATCGGTCTTGTACGTTTGCTGTGACTCCCATTTCAAAATTTGCAGAGCTGATTCCCTCAACCGTAGACCGGCTGCTCTTTGATGATGACGGTCTATACTGCTCTTGTCGCGTCATTTTCCGGAACCAGTAACAAGGCGGGACAGGCTTGTGCCGTTCTCTTCTTGTATCTTTTCGTCACATTCTATGCCTCCTGCATTGATGCTGTCAGCTATGTCTACTGCTCGGAAATTTTCCCAACTGAACTTCGCGCCGGCGGCATGAGCGCCTCTGTTGCTACCTTGTTTGCCACTACTCTTCGTATGTTCATCTCTCGATACAGACTGGTACATTTATGCTTATCAAATTTAGTGTATACTCAACCCGCACCAACAGCTTTCGCAAACATTGGGTGGAAGTACTACCTAATCTTCATCCTGGTCCCCATTCTCGGCGTTCCGATCCTATACTATATTGCTCCAGAAACAAAAGGCCTGAGCCTGGAAGAGGTTGCTGCTTGCTTCGGAGATGAGGTCGCCATGGATCTCACCCACATGTCCAAAGAGGAGCGCGAGCTAGTGGATCAGGAGTTGTTGAATGGCCACATCAGTGCTACGGACATTCCACGTGCTAATGATAAGCATATGGCGATGGCAAAAGATGAACAAAGAGAAGTGGCTTGATATTGAAAGACACATATCTTGAATTCTACGTAATAGGGGAATGGTGGTACGGAGTGATCCAAATCGCAACACAAAGGGCCTGGGAGATCTCCTTCACAACAAAACAAAACAACCTAGAAAACACAAATTCGGGTCTAGGGTAAAAAAGAATTCTAGTATACATTCTTACCTACTACAGCCCCGTACTTTGCGTCACTGCGGTCAATATTATGAATTTGCTCTGTTAAAAAATGCACAATGATATCTCCCTAAGCAAGAGTCGAAGATCCTCTTTTACGTTTTCCTATATGCAGCGGCGGGAGCACCTGAAATTACAATACTTTAGCCTCGAAGCCCTTAACGAAATCGGCACTATCTCGGATGCTGAGACTGAGGTGAGTATTCGCATTCCCAGAATGGCCCCAGGTGGCACTGTCGATACAGAGGGCCACCAAGAACAGACTCGACTACTTGACTGACTGTATGATACCGCACGCTGCCCAGGTATATCGTCCGACTTTCAAAACTAGATGACGAGTAGAAGATACCAGACTAACTCTGGACTGTTGAGAACTCTGATATCATCAACAAGCGAGTCAAAACGCTGGTCTTGGAGGCATATTTCTTCAATTTGCAGTAGGCGATAGTGGACTTGAAGTACAAGTTCAGAATTTACGGGTGTATTTCCTAGTCTACACACCTCTGCCACCATCTACATCCAAATTGACTCCTGTAATGAAGGCGCTCTCGTCACTTGCGAGATACAAAGCAGCATGAGCGACATCATAGGGATCTGCAAGTCTACCTAGTGGGACATTGCCGATGAACTTATTGCGGTTCTCAGGTGTGTCTTCCACCCCAACAAATGTCGAGAAGAGCCCAGTGCCTGAAAGAAGAGGGCAGAGTCCATTAAATCGAATCTGATTAGCTCCAAACTCTGCAGCCAGACCTCTTGTAGCCTATTTTATCAATATGTATCAGTCGTAGTTACATCAAGATCAATTCTCGCACTCACATTGGCAACGGCAGCTTTGCTGGCATTATACCAGACCAATCCTGGCCTGGGTCTCGTACTTCCGATGCTCGCAACGTTGATTACCGACCCGCCTTTGCCTTGCTCTACCATTTTGGAGACGAAAATGTTGACACTGTGGTAAACACTCTCCAAATTGACGGCAATGCACTTCTGAAAGTCCGAAGTGGTTACTGTGAGAGTCGGTTTGTTCCGATAGCTTGCACCGGCATTGTTGACGAGAATGTCGATGGAACCGAACTTGGACAAGACAAATTCCAGAGCGTTCTTCCAGGCAGCCTCTGACGTGACGTCCAGGTTGAGGTAGTGAATGTTGGGATACTTGCTTGCAACAGCTTCTCCATTCTGGTCGTTGATATCGGCCGCAATAACATCTGCCCCATGAGTGGCAAAGAGCGTGGCAATGGCAGCACCGAACCCGCTACCAGCACCCGTCACCAGTGCAATTTTACCAACAAGCCGTTGAGCTTTAGGTTCCTGCGCCATTGTCCTTCAATTGCAGATCCTGGTAATTTGTGTGTAGTTGTGCGTAAAATATTATTGACTTATACTGTAGAGGTAGGCTCTGGCCGAAATTCAGGCAATGAGACTCTCGATATGACCCAAACGTACCGAAGCCTTGTTAATATTGTTCAGTTGACATGGGCCCTTATAGTGAACGGTGACTCGATGATGGGGAGTTTCGCGTACTTGGCTCAATAACAAGCCGACCGACCGATATAATCTTGTGATACCGAACTAGATCTCTAGAGTCCGCCAGAGTGGTAACGGCAGGCACTTCACACCCAAATGAATGAAGGGATATCCCTGAGCCTCGGCTGTTCATGCTCTGTCAGGCTGGTTGGCACGAGCGAGATGCCGAGATCATGAAGCCGGTGAATTCGGCAATTTGCCCACAAAGAGGTCACGCAACCCCGGATTTACCTTGCCTGCGCGTTAACCGAATGGGTGCCTTCTCCTTTGGCACGGTCGATTGGGAAGAGTCCCGGATTGCCGTGCTGTACGCTTGTCGGTGTCTTGCACATCGACTCTCGTGACCAAGCCATTAAATTACTGGCCTAGAAGTTTCCTATATTCTCCAGAAAAGTGATCTTGTCAATCATCTCTCGACCACAAACGTAATAACAAACTTCAAATCTAAGAGCTAATCTATCGGGCTTACACCCAGCTTCGCAGCATGGTCGCACCATCGACTGAATCTACAGTACCTTCCTTGAGCGAACACAAGGTAGTAATTCCAAAACATGTTGGTAGCAACAAGCCAGGAATTCAATATCCTTCGTCAGAGAAGAGACCTGCTTTCTCACCCGAGTGGGTTATCTCAGCGCCGTCAGGATACAAGATTTCAGAACATTTGATCGGCGAGCCACCGATCAGCAAAGAACCATTCCGGATCCTGTGTATAGGTGCTGGGGCATCCGGGATCGACTTTCTGCATCATGCTGTCACCTTGAATGCGTTCCAGGGTCTCCAGGTTGAGGTCTTTTGTTATGAGAAAAACCATGATGTTGGTGGAACTTGGCTGGAAAACAGGCAAGCCATCCTTAGTTTGGATCGCTATGGTTGAAAACTGGCTAATATACGATAGGTATCCCGGTTGTGCCTGTGACATTCCCAGTGTCAGCTACCAGTTCTCCTGGAAACCAAAGTCCGATTGGACGAGTTTCTACTCTGGCAGCAGGGAGATCTGGCAGTATATGCGTGATATCGTTGACGAAGAGGATCTAATGAAATATATTCAGCTGTCTACAGAGGTCACAAATGCAGCTTGGAACGAGAAGAAGTCTCGGTGGGTGGTGCAATCTCGCACCAAAGAAGACCGCAAGATTCGAGAAGAGGAATTTCATTTTATCGCTAACGCCTCGGGCTTTCTCAAGTATGTGTCCTCGTGGCCCAACGAAGTTTTCTTACTTATTTGAATGTTCAGTGCATGGAAGTGGCCGGATATACCGGGGTTGCATGAGTTCAAGGGCAAACTTTACCATACTGCCACCTACGATGATTCTGTTGATTTGAAAGGAAAACGTGTTGCTGTCATTGGCAGTGGAAGTTCTGGAGTTCAGACGGTGGCAACCATTTGCAAAGATGTTGACAAGCTCTATCACTGGGTCCGAAGTCCAATCTGGGTGACAGCCGGTTATGGATCAAAATATGCAAGCGATTCAGGCGAAAATTTCGATTGTAAGTTCAAAGTTGTCAAGTAGGGACGATCTGTCTCTAACGTGACCCAGATTCGGAGGAACAAAAGGCCTCCTGGGGTAAGGACAAGGGTGAATATCTCAGGTACCGGAAGATGGTGGAGAGAGAATTGAATATCCGATTCAAGTTCATATTGCGGAATACCAAAGAGGCTCAAGAGGCGCTAGAAGTGAGTTATTCCACGACAACTTACACCTAGTCTGGCTTGCTGACCAAAGTTATCGTAGTACTCATATGAGGAGATGTCAAGGAGGTTGTCGTATGACCAGGAGTTGATATCACACATCATTCCTACGACTTTCAACGTCGGATGCCGCCGTCCGACTCCTGGAACTGGATATCTCGAGGCTTTAACATCTCCCAAATCCAAAGTCTATTTTGAGACGGTTCATTCAATCACCCCTGGAGGGTTCAAGCAAACATCAAATAGTGAAGAAGTACCAGTGGACGTCATTATCTGTGCGACAGGTTTCGACACGTCCTTCCGACCTCGATATCCGGTCATTGGCTTGAACGGCACTAACATCAGCGACCTTTGGCAGGACCATGCCCTTGGGTATATCAGCACAGGCGTCCCAGACATCCCAAACTACTTCACTTATTTTGGACCTTACGGCCCAGTTGCTCAGGGCTCCCTTCTCCCCGTGGCTACTGCGCTCTCCCACAACTTGGTTGCCATCATCAAGAAGATGCGCATAGAGCACATCAGGCGACTCTCGCCCAAACCAAGTGTTGTTGCGGATTTCGGTGAACACGCTAAGACATATCATAACCGTACTGCCTGGACAGACGGATGCCGGAGCTGGTTCAAGCAAGGCCGGGTAGATGCAAACCCAATCGTTTGGCCGGGAACCCGACTACATTACTTTGATGTGCTAGCATCCCCCAGGTTCGAAGATTACGACATTCAATATCTCAGTGGAAACAGATGGGGATGGCTAGGTAATGGCTTTTCCACGATCGAATACAACGATGGTGATTTAACCTACTATCTGGGAGAGGAGCCAGCTGTGGATGAAAAGAAAAGTATCACGAATGGTGAAACCACCAAGAAAACAGCAGAGATTGGAATATAATCTCCGAGTAGAGTGGCTTGAAAGGTGGCAGGGCTTATCGAGAATTTTGTCTTCGTAGCCCTGTAATACATCATCTGATTTTTATCAAATCATAGCTGTAAGCTTGATTATGAATCTTTCTCGTAGCCTAGGATGATCTTTACATCAGCTACGATCGAGATATGTGATTATCAAAGGTTCGAAGAAGAGAAATTGTATCTCGATACAAGGAACAATGTGTAAGGGGGACCTGTGACATTCCGATTAACTGTAAATTAGAAGTGTTCTCAACGAGGATAACTTTACCGCGATTGCTTGGTTGATAGATCCAGGGGCCGACAGAGTTCAAATCCATGGAGTAGTAACATCGGTTTTGTTTAGTTCTCACTAATAATGCATGCTCCTGGAAGCCGACTAAACTTCCCCAGCCGGCTGGAAGGAAACGCCCGGCATCTTGACCCCTACCTCGAAAACCGAGTTGTTCGACATGAGTTCCGATATCGGCAGGTAGGCAGCCGAATCGAGTATGCGCTGCGTTTGACAACGAAGATGTTATACTTCATCAAGAAGGGTCGCTATATAAATGGAACAAGAATGGGTTCGGCCATTGACAGAAAGCTATCTGAGGTTGCAACAAAATGGGTAGCATCAACAACCATACAATCTCTTGCAAGGAGACAGCAGCAAAACGACTGCGAACGCTGATTGAGAGCAAGTCAGATATCATAATTGCCCCAGGAGTCTATGATGGACTCAGTGCTCGAACAGCCCTTGAGGTTGGATTTGATTGTCTATACATGGTATATCCCCTAACATATTGATGTGGAAATCCGTGAAATGTGGTATCTAACAAGGACACTTTCTCAGACCGGGGCAGGAACTGTGGCTTCAAGACTGGGTCAACCAGACCTCGGATTCGCATCTCTCGACGATATGAGCAACCATGCCGAAATGATTGCGAACCTCGACCCAGCCATTCCACTCATTGCGGATGCCGACACTGGGTACGGAGGTCCCAACATGGTCGCGCGAACTGTGGCGAGATACCATCGTGCAGGTGTCGCAGCATTGCACATCGAGGACCAGATTCAGACGAAACGATGTGGTCATTTGGGAGGCAAGGCTGTGGTTGACCGTGAGGTCTTTACGCAGCGCATCAAGGCTGCCTACCAGGCCCGCTTGCGGCTTGGATCCGACATTGTCATAATCGCTCGGACGGACGCGCTGCAAACCCACGATTATGATGAAGCTGTAGCTCGACTGGAGGAAGCTTTCGCAGCCGGGGCGGACGTTGCTTTCTTAGAAGGTATCCTTTCACGGGAGCAAGCTGAACAAGTCTGTAAAGATCTGTCACCCAAACCCGTTCTGCTCAACATGGTTGAGAATGGTGCAACGCCCTCATTCACTCCCGCTGAATGCCAGGAGATGGGCTTCCGCATCATCATCTTCCCTTTCGCTACTATCTTCCCGGCATATCAGGCCTCACGTGAAGCTTTGGTCAGACTCAAGAAGACTGGGAAGACTGGCCTGGCTTCTGAATATACGCCCAGGAAGCTCTTCACTATCGTGGGTCTGGAGGAAGCAAGCAAAATTGACGCTCAAGCCGGAGGCGAAATGTATGGAGCAGTTTAGTAGGGGTTGGATGCTTTTAGAAAGGTGGAATGACTGCACATAGTCCAGAGAGCACCAAAAGATTATCCCTCCAAAAAAAATGATCAAAGTTCAGTATCAAAACGCTTCTCATTGTAATTCTTTGAGTCTGAGAGTATGAAATTGATGACGCAAGTTCTTCGATACCGTATGGGAGATTTGCCCCATTGTTTGTACCTCCTTGAGATCTCAATCTCGATATCCGTTATGACTGTGTCTGTTCCACCTGGGCGAACGATGTGCCATCCCGCTGGCTCACGGAGGACATTTCGCTCTCATTTCCTCAACGGAATGATAGAACTTCGGTCCGGCCACATTGGAACTACAGGCGATCCGGCAACATGCTCGGCCACCGGGATATTAACATTGAGTTCGGCACCAGTTGGTCCAGGACTCAGTCGGTCCTCTTTTCGCAGAAGAACACCGGTGGCCTAGCGCAGAGCGCTTCGCTCGGATTGTCGTGACCACTGACTATAAGTCATGACTTGCAATCGCAAAGAAGCTCATGTATACAGTGCACATTTGCTTAAGACATTGAATACAGCAAGACTCTACAGTTGTGAGACAACGAGTGTTTAGTTCTCCTCATAAAGACACATCATGGAATTTGACCGCCCTATTTTCCAACTAAAAGACGAGTCGCTTTTTCGTCAAGACTCGTATCGTCACGGCCAATGGGTGGCAGCCAAGTCTGGTAGGCGGTTCAACGTGCTCGACCCTGGCTCGGACAAATCTTGGGCATCATGCCCCGACAATGATACTGAGGACGTGGACGAAATGGTGGAATCGAGCTACCGAGCTTTTCAACAGTATTCGGTTCTGAATCCTAAAAAGCGTGCTCAACTACTGTTGAATTGGTACAACCTTTGTCTAGAGGCTCGAGATGACCTCGCTGTACTTCTCACTCACGAGACAGGTAAACCGCTCGCTGAAGCCTACGGAGAGATCGACTACTCGCTCGGATTCCTTTGGTGGTTCTCTGGAGAATGTGAGCGAATTCAGGGATCGATATCCACGCCATCGGCACCGAACCGAAGGACAGTGGTTATCAAGCAACCGATCGGTGTGGCCGCCGCGCTGGTGCCATGGAATTTCCCTATAGCAATGGTACTACGCAAAGCAGGAGCAGCACTGGCCGCTGGCTGTACGATGGTTATAAAACCAAGTCCTGAGACGCCAACCACCTGTTTGGCGTTGGCATATTTGGCTACCAAAGCGGGATTTGCCGACGGTGTCATGAATGTCATCACAACTAGTCTACAGAATACTCCCAGCCTCTCAGAAAGGCTTTGTACACACCCGCTCGTCAAGAAAGTTACCTTTACAGGAAGTACAAGAGTTGGCAAGATTGTGGCTGGGCTTTGTGCACGGAATCTGAAAAAGTGTACGCTTGAGCTTGGAGGGAATTGTCCTTTTATTGTCTTCGACGACGCCGATCTCGACCACGCATTGGCTCAATTTATGACTTTAAAATGGAGACACGCTGGACAGGCCTGCATCACAGCCAATCGTTTGTATGTTCAGGGTGGCGTCCATGACAGATTTCTTAAGCTTCTTGTCGAAAAAACAGCTCAACTGTCCGTTGGCCACGGGATGAGCGAAGGAGTCACGATGGGCCCAGTGACTACACCACGGGGGCTAGTCAAGGCCGAAGAACAAGTGACAGACGCACTTAGGCTCGGGGCAACTCTGGCCTTAGGCTCCGGGAAAGCGTTCAATGGTGCCATCATCGACGAGAGTAAGTGCGGGAATGGGAATGGAGGTTATTTCATGTCCCCAACCGTGCTCGCAAATATGAACAAAGACATGCTTATGGCCAAGGAAGAAACTTTTGCTCCAGTCTGTGGTGTTTTTAAATTCGACACTGAGGAGGAAGTCATCAAATTGGCCAACGATACCAGTATGGGTCTGGCCAGTTATGCTTTCACAAGCGATGTCAACAGGGTATGGAGAATGCTAGAAAATCTCGAAGCCGGCATGATTGGTTTGGTAAGTGCTTACTTCGTCCCTTATTGATGCTGCTAAAGGAGGAAATCTAACGTCTCTTGATGCGTACAGAACACCGGGAATGCAAGCGCAGCAGAGAGTCCTTTTGGCGGTATCAAAGAAAGTGGCTACGGAAAGGAGAGCGGGAAAGACGTGGCCGTGAACGAATATCTTATCTCCAAGACTGGAACTCTGACGTTATTGGAGAATTGAGTGACAGATTAATAGTTCGAGACTTGATAAAAGAGCGAGAAGAATAGTAGAGAAACTTTTGTTGACCCTCCTAGGCTTGAGATGAATGCAGAACTATCTCTACTAGAGTATATGAATAGAAGGCTGGACCAGAGTTGTACAATGCTTTGTTAGACAGCAAGAAAGTGGATTGCCTGTCGCTGTATTCAGAAGAGAGACGGCTTCAACCTTTTGACTCCTTTCCTCAATCCGACTTCAATTCTATGTTGCTCACGCTGGGGTTTGGTTGATCAACATTCAGGTACTGCATGATTTCTTTGATCGCTTCGTGTTTGCGACTCGTGAAGCTTGCTGGACCCTGTGGGCCAGGATCATTGTGTAACGAGGTTACTCTCCACTTCGTCTCATGACAGACCTCTAAGACGGTGCCTGCCTTGTATTTGTTCTCGTCCAGCAAGTCAAACATTGCATTCGCAACATGTTCGGGTGCGAGTAAGAAGTCTTTGTTCAGATCCAAAAACTTTGATGCCTCAGGATGATCGGTGAACAGAGGAGTTCCCACCGTTCTATGGTAAAAGCTGTCAGCGGACGTTGCTGGAAGGCTGTCTTACCAGTAGAACACAAAATTACTCACCCGGGTGCAACTCCAACCACACGGATGCCAACCAAGTCTTCTAGGGCCCCCATGCCACGTATGAAGGCACTGATGCCGTGTTTAGACACCGTGTAAAGAGGAGTTACTATGCTTGATCGCTGTGCTGCAATGCTCGAGATGTGGATGATTGTGCCCTTTTTCGCAGCCTGGACCCAGCGTCGGATAGCAATGCGTGATGTCTTGATGGGATGAACTAAATTGATGTCCAGGACTTTATAAGAATCTCGGTCCTGGTCAGCCCAGAATGAGTTTGATGATGGCTCGTAGACTCCAGCACCAGGGACCACTATGTCAGGAGTGGTTCCGAACGCTTCATTTGCAACATCGAAGACCTTCTCCAGTTGAGACCAGTCTGTCACATCGGTTTGTAGGTATTTCACCCAAGAGCTGTTGGTATTTTCCGATTCAATCGCAGAGAGCCAAGCTTTGCAACTTGGATGTAGAGCAACGTCGGCGATAAGAGTCTTGCAACCTGATGCATACAGAAGCTTGCAAAAGGCCAAGTTAATGCCTGAGCCTCCACCGGTAACAATTGCCAATTTATCCTGCAAGGTGCTCATGATACTAGATTGTAAATGGAGTTTGAATGATGCTGCTCTGATCGGTCACGCTTCAAGCTTACACAGTCAACATGCGCATCGAACGAAGGCACACGACATGAGTTGTACAGAGACACGAAGTTTTTGCAAACCCCATGCGGAGAAGGCTGCCTCACACCCAAGGCAATACCTCCGCATCAGTCGGGGTTTAGAAAGGCGCTGGATTCTCCGGCATCCTCGGTGTCTTAAGTACGAAGATGGAAACCCCGAGAGCGTTGGGATGAAGCCGACGCAAGACAATTTGCCTAACAGCCGAACAATATGCCGTCCCGCTGCTAGGAGACGACAGCCGCGGCTGATAGAGGGTCCCAATTGACCGGGAAATTGATCAAATTCGAGAAGAATATCGAATGGAACCAGAGGAAGCAAACTCCCATCTGGGAGCAATACTCAACTTTCGAACAAAAAGAACTTAGGGTCCAGTAGCTTCCCAAGATGCAAGGCGTAGCATGAATTACACAGTCTGCTTCTGTGCAGATTTCCAAATCAATACCAGTTGCTTGACGATACCATCCAAAACTTCAGTACTGGCCCATTCCATAACCCCTGCCAATGCTAGAAAGAATTCCCTACTTGTCGACCGGATCGTCGCATGGCAAACGCTCAGAACATGCAAGTTGTAGAAGCGCGCATTTTCTAGCGATGTGATGTAATGTAACCAGAGCAGGAGGATAGGCCCTTCGTGGGTAATGGAGAAGGCAAGAGGTTCCTTGCCCTGATACGTTCCTGCAGAGCGACGTTCAGTGAGCTCGGCGAGCCGACTCTGTATGACGAGCATGCAGCTTCCAGATCCAGCGGCCTGGTTTTCAGCCTCGTACATACTCCTACCAATTGCATACGACTTCCCTTCAACGACCAGGGAAGGAAAGCGTATATGAAGAGCGGCAAGATTGGGACTGGACAGAAGTTCCTCTTCGTACTGCAGATCCTTTAACATCTCCTCGGCATCCAGCTTGTTGACTCCTGACGATACCAATTTCTTTGCAACGACGGCGTGGAAAAATCCCATTGTAATATCCGGGCGAGGGTTCTTGACACAGTTGTTGTCAAGCTTTGGCGGAGGCGGTGGTGGTGGCATGGTCATCTCGGAACTCTCGGGCGAAATGAAAGGCATCTCTGCCTGCTGCCGCTTATTCGGTCGGCTTGTGGAATCACCTGTATCATCAAGAGACTTGTCCGGAGGAGATTCGAAGTGGTTGACCTTTCGTTGAGCCTTGGGTTTCAGGGTCGGATCCCAGTCTAAATCTATGTAAGCAGAACGACCACGCTCGTACGCAAAGGCTACTGTACCTGCTTTCCTTCGGAAAGCAAAAGCTTTCCTAAAAAGCCTGCGGTTCATTGCTTCCAGAGCCTGGTATATCAGTTCAACACAGTCTTCTTCTCTACTCGCTACTTCCAAAACGTCGGGAAAATCGTCGCATAAGTCATCCGCGATAGCGAAAACGAGGGTTTCTTTTTCTTTGTCGAGCTTAGGCTGGATGATGGCGTCAACCCTGTGCTTGAGGTGTTCTGGGAGACATCGGTGCTGAAAGACGATCCTGGCACGGTCCAATGAGTTTAAGCGATAATCAGAAAGCGAGAGAGATGTTTTCTGCGAGGATACGGATGCTGCATCGTGATTCGTCTCTGCAATGCTCGATCGACGCGAGAGTGTCCTCTTCTTTTCTGCCATTCCATCAGATGCCTCCAATGCTGTCTCGCTGTTGAGTCTTTCCAAATTCTTCCAATTGAGAAGATCCTTAGACGAAGTCAACTCCGCCACAGATTGTGAACCGCCTTCCCACTGTCGCTTGTTCGGTTCCTTTCATTTGAATTTGCGTTTCCGTTTTCCTGGTGTGCGTTGCGGAGCCTGCGTTGGTTCCCCAGTCGTTGTCGCAGCCAGTTGGACAGAATCGAGTGGCTGTGATTCAGCGGTTTGTGTATTGATTGAGGATATCAGCGGCGCCGGAATGTTTTTGATAGAAGATCGGGTAGTCCTTCCAAACCTTTCAGCCGAAGTGGGATCGAGGATTGACCCGTCAAGTGAGCGCGGTGCTTGTCTTAATGAGGTCTTGCTGGAGGCAGTGACCCTCCTACTCTTAAGGCCCGCAAACCAATTCTCTTCAAGCCATCAGTATTGGCGGGTATGGAAGGGAGTCGAGGGAGATCGCGAAACGTACGTGTTGCAGACATTTGCGTGTTCTCAAGTGTCCGTTCGAAGGCATGTTGACTGGAGTAAGAAGAGTCGAGTTATGTGGCAGGAAGAAATGATCTTAAGCGCCAGTGCCAGCGCATGCTCCAGCGCAAGGGAAAGAATTCCATTGAGAGGACGCGATGGAGGCTTTCGGTTTCACTTATAACGATGAGTTCGCAGCACGCGCTAGCTTGGCGTTTCGTGGGTTTCGGACTTACTCCGTACATTGTTCCGCGCTGCACAAATACAACGTCCATACTTTGACCAATTCAACAATTCTTTCTGTCGGCACCAGCGCCACTACCACTCGAAAGGCATACTACTAAATTATCAAAATAGCACTCTATATCGGCCTTGCCAACATACACGCTAATCATACTTCCGATCATTAAGATCCGCAGGGCACACCTCAAGTCTAGAAATGATTGTGCCGAATGCAAGAGACATCATGGCAAACGTGATGAATGTCGTCCTAAATGCATGAGGTGTCGAGGATTGGAGCTCAACTGCGATGATTCGGATCCATCGCAACTAAACCAAAACGCTAAATATGTCTCGACTTTCAGTGCCGCCAAGAAAGCAAATTCTGTGCATTCTTGTCTGGGAGTTCTACAACATCTCGAGCTCTACGCCTTGAACACACGCGGTTGATCTATGACCCATATGTTGAAGGCTCAATCATGACTGGCTGTCCTGTCTGTAACGAGTCCTTGATGGCGTTGCAAACGACCAAGGCCGCTAAACCCTCAGCACCGCTACAGCTTGCTTGCTCCTGGCCTTTGATGACCTTAATAAAGTGCTCAAGCTGGAGAGCAAAAGGGATCTTCATGTCCACGTCGAAGGCTTCTGTAATCATCGGGGCGTGCCAGGACTTGGCGGTGCTGCCGCGGTAGGACGTTATGGTCATATCTGGCACACTCAGGGTCCCCTCCGACCCTAAGAGACGATAAAAGTCCTTTCCTGTTCTTGGAATAAGAGGATTCTCGCCGGTCCCTGCCTCGAAATTGTGCGGAGAAGGCGCATTGTCGGAGACCAAAAATGAGCCCACCGCGCCTGATTTGAATCTCAGGGTCATGGCGAAACCTTCTTCGGCGTCAAAGCCTCTCCGCGAAGGAGTGGGCTCGGCGTACACTTTCGTTATGGGGCCTAGGAGGTAGTGCATGAGGTCTATCTCATGAATCAGATTGATCAGTACCACACCCCCAGTCTGGGTCCTCCTCCATTCTGCAGGACTGTCGAAGTAGTCGATCGGTTTGTACGTTGCCCAGATGCCGTTTATTGCCACTGGATCTCCGATTTTGCCAGCATTGAGCGCATGCTTAGTAGCTTGTATGTATGAATTGAATCGGCGGTGATGTCCCACAAGCACTTGCACGCCCAACCTTTCTGCAGTCCGCACAAGTTCAGCGCCACTCTTGATGTCCGTGCTCACGGGCTTTTCGACTAGAATGTTGACGCCAGCCTGCACCAATTGCAAGCCGACGGCAACGTGTGTATGGTTGGGAGTGCAGATGATCGCGCCATCTGGCTTCTCAGGGCCTTCGAGAAGTTCTGCGATGCTTTTATAGTAAGGCACCTTCAGCCTCTTGGCCAGCTCCGCTCCTGCTGGCGCGAGGTCGACAATGGCAAAGAGAACAGCGCAGGGGTCTACCGCCACGGTCTCTGCGTGCCTAGGTCCAATTAGGCCGGCACCTATGACAGCGATCTTCGTCGGCCCAGCCATGAACGTGATAGCTTAAAATATCGGAAATTGAAGCACTGGTTTGTACAGTCTATGCAAATTGAAGGATTGGAACAAGAAGGGTGCGCTAATGTGCTTGTTCACGGAGGATTTGATGGATTCAAACTACTTCGGAAGGGGTTGCCAACTATATAGTTCTAGGCGTACCAAGCCATACAATAGGGTACCATCACGTGTTCGCATATCGCGACCTTCATACATCTTGGTAGCCCCGATTTGCCACAGGAAAGCGACCCGGAAGTGGCTGAATCGGAAAGCGGCTGAATTTATACCCTTCTCTCCACAGCCCTGGGTGGAAACACGGACTCGCCTCCGACTGGCTACTCTAACTAAGGTAAACAAGAAGATGGCCTCGAAGCAATACTTTCCACCCAGGAACGGCCTCGAGGACAAAGACATCTTTCGAATAGGTTTGCCACCTTAACTGACCTATGCACACTCGAAGATACGAATTGAAGCCTTATGAAGAGATAATAAATGAAAACTCTGCCGATCCAAGGCAGTCTTTGCGTTGTAATCAATGCGCAGGCTTATGAGAGAACTATAGAACATACAAGGAGCATAGAGGATGACACCAGCAGATTATCTTGAATTTGAGACCTTGGGAGCTCCAGCACTTCTGTAAATGAAAGGGCCAAGTCTCGGAGTGCACATCTGCCCGAGAACCCAGATCCTATTTGGCTCGGCATATTTGACTCGCACACAAGGAAAACAGTAGCTGGCTGTTCAGATCTCCTCCGCAGTGTCTGCGTTTGAACTAGGAACGTAGAATGTCCAGCCTCATCGTTTCCGGGGAAAACATTCGCGATTTTTAGACAACCTCTTGTTTCACGGAGATTTGCTCCGCCTGTACCGCTTCACCCTTGTCTTCTGCGCCGCGAGCAAGTTCTAGTTGCATTTGTTCGCCCGCTTCCTGCAGTTGGAGCATCACTTGTTTGTGCGCTTTCCGAGGCGAAAGGCTCTTATCGAATAACAGGTCCATGCTTTCGAGCGGGACAGACTTGGTCTCGGGGATCAAGAAATACACAAAGGGGATCGACAGCAGTTGTAGACTCGCAAAGAAGAACCAAATGCCGAAGCCCATGGTGGCAAACATCTGCGGAGTGAAGCGCGCCACAAGGAAGTTCCAAAACCAATTGTTGGCGGCAGCAAAGGCTTGAGCCAGGGTACGGACGTTCTGGTCGAACATCTCACTGTTGAGAACCCAAGGTGTACCACTCCAAGATGGTGTATAGCAGATGGTATAGATGTAGAAGAAGGCCATTGCCATGATGCCGCCAGATGACAAGGTTGATGAAGGATGATCCGCAGGTTTGGCAACGGCGATATATCCACCCACGACCCAGAGGGCGATTGAGCCACCGAGAGCGCCGAACATGAGTAATTTCCGGCGGCCGAATTGGTCAATCATCACCATGATCCAAACAAAGGTCATCACTGTTTTGATGACACCAAAGATGCCCGTCGTCAAGAGACTGGTGCTGGTGCCAGTAATGCCGATGCTCTTGAAGACCGTGGGGCTGTAATAGTTGATGGCGTTGATGCCAGATCCATTCTGCCAGAAAAACAAAGCTCCACCAAGGAAGAATCGATAGGCAATTTTCTTACTCGTATACACCTCTTTGAAGGGGGCGGTAAAGTGGACGCCGATGGTCCTCTTCAGGTGTTCCACGGCCTCATCAATCATTTGTACCTCCCTGAGTAGGTATGGATGATCCGCAGGGAGGTTGCGCAGGAAGCATAGCGATCGTATACCCTGGGTGCGCTTTCCAGCGGCAAGAAGCCATCGAGGGGTCTCGGGAAGGAAGAAAGCACCTATGGCGAGCAGCCCGCCGGGGATGAGTTGAACGGCAAACGGAGTAAGCCACTGTGTTCGTGAGGGCGCCACATGCTGAGTAAGGCCGTACTGTCGCCCAGGTCAGACAGGGAAATGGGATAAGGGATGGCAGAATGAGACAAACGTACATTGATCCAGAAACCAATCAATCCTCCGCACTGCCATCCGATTTCCCACATACCGACCAGGCGGCCTCGAATGGCAGGGGGTGAGATTTCAGCCAGGTAAATGGGAATTATGTTCGAAATACCACCTATTCCAAGTCCCGCAACAACGCGGCCGCCGTATAAATAACCCAGGCCACTGCCCGTCTTTGTGCCCAGCATGACGCTAGCCCCAAGCAAGAAGATTAACGAAAACGAGATGAGACTCAGCCGTCGACCCAGGAAGTGAGCGAACGGGTAAGCAAAGAACGCCCCGAAAAAAGCTCCTGCCTGATAGCAAGAGACGATATTGGCGCTGATGAGGTTGACTTGACTTTTGCTCAGGTCGTTGAAGCCAAGATCGTCTCGGAACGATGTGAGAGCCATCGTGCCTCCGATGAAGGCGCTGTCATAGCCAATGGTTGCTGCCCCTGCGGAGGCCACGGCGGCGACGAAATAGACCTTGAAGTTATATACTTCCGGGGGTGTAGGTCGATCTTCGACCTTGCGTAAAAAGTTGCCTCCCATTGTCGCTTTAAGGCAAGAAAACTCCTGACGCTATGGCCCGTTGGAGGTCAGTAGAGCGCGGTGTTATCGTCAATGTGACGAGAGGGGTATGAAATCGAGGTCTGGATGGTAAGTATAGTGAAAACATCAAGACTTGGAGATCTAAAGTTTTTAAGTACCTACGAGGTTGGCCTTCCCAGAAGGGCAGGGTTGGTGTGCGGTTAGGCTTATAGCCGGGTATCCCGCCTTATACGATGCGGAGACCCCGTGAGATCTTTGCCCTTTGAGTACACCGCATGTTAATTTGCGGCGTAGCGACACGTGGCATTAGGGTCCCAAAATGCGCAGGACTACAGAGGTCGGCGATCGCTATCAAGTACGAGAGCTACCTCGAGAATTTAGCCACCTAAAATGGGCGTTTTCACACGCAGACTGGCCAGACTCCCACATTGCTTCACTGCCAGTATTTCCAGGTAAGCCTGCTACTGGTCAGACGTATTCATGTATGGTACAGATCCTCTATATGTTGTTCACATTCCTGTCTGGGCTGGGTTTTTAGAGAAACACACTCGTATAGACCAGGACCATATAATTATGCCATCGTTGTACACGCGCTAAAGAGCGACTGTGCCCACAAATCAGAGAGAGAGAGCATGTCTCCTGATTAAAGGTCCAATTCCTGTTGAGCTGTTTCCAACTGATACAACCTCGCTATGTATGCGCATACGAAGAACGGAAGAGTCTGGCTCAGCAATGGTCCGGGGGAAAGGTTTCATGGACACCCAGCCGCTGAAATCGAGATCCTTAACAAATCGTCTCGTGACCTCAACTACAGGCAGATGGTCACCTTCTTCCTGTCCCTATAGAGATAACCGAGCATTCCTGCTCCTGCTCATTCTTGCTGGTTATTTGTGCACGTGCCAGGGATGGTGTTTTACGAGAGGTTGGTCGAGCCGTCCCCCATCAGAAGCCTACAGATAGAACACCTTGGCCAGATCAATAGTTCTCACCAAGCGATCAAGGCTATGTTAAGTTCGGAATCAGCATCGTGCGCAACAGTCCCTGACGCGGTTTTTGCATCCGTCCATACTCATGCGGCAATGGTTTTAGCCATCCAAATAGGGGCCGAAGCTAGGTCGGTTCACACCAGAAAAAATTTCCCATAGCTTCCTTCACCTATTGACATATTTTCCCCGGCCAAGTATTCGTGTCTCAATCGCATTGGAGGCTCTTTTTGCAGTCACAGATTTGCAACTTCGACCATAGCTCGTACGGGTCGATCCACATCTCTTTCAATTTCTCGACCTGCAAGCATAAAGTTGGATGATACTTAAGGCACGTCGGTTTCCACGCAATGAGCGATCTTGAACCACATTATCAATTTTCAATTCTGGTGTGATCCTCAGCTAGGTTAGTCAAGCCTTTGTAATAGAATGAGTGCAGTCCTACGATTGATGGCTTTGAGGATTGGAAGAGGTCGCATATCTCGTCGGCTTCCAGCAATAAATATCCTTCACTGCTGTCGCCGTAGTTTTTGACTCGATACTTGAGAGCTTCGTAGAAGATTTCAACTCCTTTGAACCCTGTATCTGATGCTTGCTGTAGCTTCTTGCCGATATCATGAACTCAGGTACGACCCAGCGAAATTGAAGCAATCCTCTGGCTTGCAGGACATGTTGATTTTCGGAGTCGGTGATGTGATTTGGACGTACTGACGACGGAAAGGAAAAGATTCTAGGGCAGAGAACTTGGCCCGGCATGCCTCCGCCTCATTGAGATTAAACATCGTGCCTTGCAGGTTGCTGGACGTAAAACATCAACCCCTCAGGAAGACCCCCTAGCAAGTCAAAAAGCGGAGAACGTTTGGAGACCCGGGGCAGTGGCACCAGCTACACGAGCATCGGTAACTGACTTAGCCGGTGGTGGAAGGTAGTGGAATTCGCGTCTATGGATGCTCTACTCCTTAACTGCTGTCACCTTCCCCGCGGCTAAGTTCAACCCCGGGTTCGCCGTCGACCTAGTATCCGTAAAGTAGGAATTTCTCGACGCGGGCATTCCCAATTACGACTAGTGGCTGGTCCCCAGTCCCCAAGAAGGGCATTTGAAACCTTTTTGGCACTACTCACCATCGCCAGCATTGGTGCGAAACCAGCACCAGTTCTGTTGTCAGTCGCACAACAAGCTGAGAACATCAGTTTCTTTTTGAGAATTCGTTCCACACGAGATCGGGCTTCAGCCAGAAACTTTTTCAACTGTGAGAAAATGTCTCAAAAACACATACTGGTCATTAATGGACCGAATCTCAATCTTGACATCTTCAGACGTCGGGCTGCTCCGCTGTGATTTTCCTGGCCTCCACGCTTTGGCAAGGGCTCGCTTAGTCCTACGGCAGCTTTTTGGGCGCAAGAGTGCTGGTGGAGTTTGGAGCGTCGCCGAGCGAGACGATAGCCGTGCAAGTCGTGGCCGACTTGTTCTTCTTGCACGAACGAGGTATTTGGGTTGGTTTTTCGATGGCGCGGCCGCTTTCTTCAGAACCTTTATTGGCCCCGTCATTGCTGGTGCCATGGGCAAACGGCACGGATGGAGGAGCTTCTTCTGGCTCTCCCTCGGCCGATCCGGATTCATCACGCTCCTCAACCTCGCCTGCTTCCCGAGACCATGTACCACAGAGCTGCTGAAGTCGTGGCCGAATAGTCATCCTCCCAAGCCGTGGCGGCGGACCCTGAAGCCAAGGTCACCCAGCCGACCCGGGTCGAGTCTACTGATGTTCTCTTAGAGTTGGTAGGACGTGGCCGGCCTACATGGCGACTCTTCTTACCCTTTCAATAGCCCGACACGCGATGGAAAGCCTTTCTCCACTGTGACTTCTTTGCACCTTTAGGATCGGCGTCTACCCTATCATCTTCTGGGCAAGCATGTGCCTCATGGGTGCCGCCGACATGTCGTTGATGTTTAATTTCACAGAATCGGTAAGTTCCATCGGGGCTATGCCACTCCAGGGCGATACACGCTCTACACCTTTTGTCGCTCGTGGTCATGATAATGATGCTTGATTCTCTAGACTTCATCCTCGAAGTCTCTCCATATGCCATGACCGCTGATCAGGCCGGCTACACGAGTTCCGCTTTTGCAATCAGCGCTCTGATTGGCATGCTAGCCACGGCACTCTGTCTGATTGGGTGATCAAAACAGCGACAGTTCGAGACGGCGGCATCCGCGAGGCAGAAATGCGGCTTCCTGCTCTGGGCCCATTTGCGGCCGTCATGATCATCGGGGTCTGCCTCGGTCTGGCGGCCATTCGTTTCGAATGGTCCTGACCCAGCATCGTCATCAGGGGCTACGGCGGTGCGGGTAAAGGTACCACCATCCTGCCTACCATTGGGATTGCATACCCCATTGACAGCTACAAGCCTATCAGTGGCGAGCTGCTGGTCATGGGGACCAATATTGTCCAGAAAGCAACGGTTGTCAGTAATAGTCATCAGCGTTCGTTTGCACATCTACAGCCGTGGTAGGAGCCTTGGACACGTACTTTGCGGTCGTTGGCAAGCTTGATGTTAGTGTCAAGGCTTTTATCGTTCCGCATTATTACGGTCAGCAGGACATCGCTGTTGTGTTGTGCAATCTGCAAAACAATCAGCACTGGGCCAAAGCGGGGTGGTGGCACGAATACTTCGTCTAGCCCAACTGCTACCGAAAATTCCATTTGCTCTTTAGTATGATGCGACGACATTTGGAAGCAGGGGAGAAAGGTAAGCGACTTTCGGGCCCCATGGGGACATTAAATTGCCATGTGCCGCGCATTGTCACCACTGTGGGATGCGAAGTGGGCAAGCATACCCGCCAGGGTACATGGTCGGGGGTACAAAAGAAGAAGTGGAACGGCGTTGGATGCTGTACGGATATTGCATCCTCTGAAGCCGCACCATGGGAAGGACGGGAAACGATATGCACCCGTGGACTGGGAAGGGGAATCACAGCCGAAGTGAAAGCGACGCTGTCTAGACGAGAGACTGTCGCGTGGCTGTATGCGTAGTAACATGTCTTAGTGTTCCGAACTTGGCGGGCATGCACAAAAGGATACATTAGGTGAACTCTCTTGTATCATGTTCCGGAACCGATCAAGAGATCGCACCGTCCTACTGAAAATCGAGACTTGTGGCTGAACAGGAAGAGAACAGACCTCTTCTCTTTTGGATTCGTGCATCACATCGGAAGCCTAGCACGAGCGCTACGATATACTGCCAAAGCTTGCAGTGTTCGAGTCCCGCTCACGTACTTAAATGTGAGTCACTGCTGACTTACATTTCCAGCAAACAGCCGAGCCAAGTCTCGTCAAAAGGCGTGGGAGTCTTCAACTGTTGTAATGCCTATGCCCCATTTTACAAAGAATGAATGAAAAACTCGTAGAATCTTCTACCTTTGGTTGAAATGTTCGAATAGATTGCAGTCATCTGGTTGTCGTTAGGATCCAATAGTGGAATCAACAATCATAAAGATGAAGACCATTGGTATTATCGGCGGTAGCACGGACTTGGCCACGGTCGAGTACTACAAGCTGATCAATGCTAAAGCACGTGAACGTCTGGGTGGCCTTCACACGGCCAAGATCATCATCAATTCGATGGACTTCGCGGACAGCGCGCATCTTGTGCAGAACAATCTTTGGGAAGAGGGCGGCGAAATGCTGAACGGGATGGCTCAATCCCTGGAGAGAGCAGGGGCGGAAATGCTGCTTTGCGTCTCTAACACGTGGCATCGCGCAGCAGCGACTTTCATGCTCGGGCTCACTATCCCACTTCTACATATCGTCGATCCCACTGCCGAAGCCATCAAGGCGGCCAACCTGAGCAAGGTGGCCCTTCTGGGCACAAAGGCAACCATGTCCTCTTCGTTTCTGTGCGATCGCTATCACACAAAATTTGGAATCGACGTCATTGTTCCGGATATGGAGCAGCAGGATATCATTGACCGCATCATCTTTGAGGAACTGGCGTGCTTTGTGTTCAGGGAAACATCGCAGCAAGCATACCTTCGCATCATCGATGACTTGTCGTCCCGAGGCGCGGAAGGGGTGGTACTGGGCTGTACTGAAATCCCACTACTCATCCATCAAGACGATCGGCCATCGTTGCCAGTGTTTGATACGCTTCGACTACATGCTGAAGCAGCGGTCGGAATGGCGCTTCAGAGATGAAGCAGCCTACTTCCTCCTGTCCGTACGGCTCCACACCAAACCTATTTGTTAGGTGTTGCGTTCCAGGTTATCCCGTTGCCTCGTTGGGGTCTCGTCTGCTTGCCGTTCATCCATGCCGACAATGCCCAGGACGGAATTCCTTGCGCTTCTAAATATGGCGAGAAGCTAGGACAGAAGCCTGAATCGGGTTCTTGGGTCTGCACGCTGGATGTGCCCGCACGCGATGCGCAGACATGCATTCTGCTGAGAATGGGGCAATCTCCAACCTGTGAAGCAAGCTCCCTAGCTGTAGTGTGAGCCCTAGTTGAGAAGCACATATTGAACCTCCCAGTCCCGATGATCTGTTTTGCTCACCAACTCGGTCTCTACTATGACGAGTACGCAGCCTCCATGTAGCATTCAGCGTGAGATTGGCCAACGGATGCTGGAAGAGAATTGAGCATGTCCCAAACCAGCAATCGTAGCGACCTTGGGCGGCCACGACCAAATTTAAGCGCCTCCCGCCTCTATAGGCTTCCTTTTCAGGACGCCCACACCGCCAGTACCTACCCCAGACTCCACATTCAGAGCAACTTGGTAACTTTGGCAAGCCACGCTGACATGGTCAGGGCCGCGGTCGTGCCTGCAAAGATAATCAGAGGTCCGAAGCTCCCATAGTAACCTCCAGCTACCTCCTTCCAGCCGGTACGGTGACGCAGAAGTGCTTCGCTGACTGGTCCACATGCGACGTTGCCGATGCCTCTACCACCTCCCAGTAGTCCCAGCATACTGCCTAGATCAGCCCGGCCTGTCTCTCCGCCAGGAGTTACCCGCCGGAGCTCTTTCGCCGCTCCCGCGTAGACAGCGGTGAATCCTCCTGCGAACGCGCCATAACAGAGTGCAAAAGCGACCAGGAGGCCAGTGGAAGATCCAGAGAGACCCCAGAGCAAAAAGACCGACAATGTGGATCCAAGAGAGGAGATGAGCAGGATGGTATATACGGAAACCCGATCAGAGAGCATGGAGAGAAACATGACACCAGGCACCTGGGCTATATTGAGTAAAGAGACCAGAAATGATCCCAAATCCGAATTGTTGAGTCTGGCATAGGCTGGGATGATTCGCGTTAGAGCTTGCTCTTGTGAACGACACGTAGACTCGCTTACTAGGAAGATAGAGTGCTGGAATAAAGTAGCCAAGACCTTGGATAATGTTACACGTCTCGATAGCCCAAAACTGTTTGGTCTTTAGGAATCCGAAGCCAGCTGCAATGGTCCGAACAGGGACTTGGTGATGCCGTGAAAGAGGGAGCCGGGCTTTGATAAAGAGCAGGAATGGGGCCACCAGCAGCAACTTATTGGCTATCAGCGACAGACACGATGAAATACTGGTAGACTTACCAAAGCCACGGCCCATCCTCGCAGGAAGGTCTCAGCACCGTAGTTTTTTAGTCCCCAGTTGAGGACTAGTGGGCCAGCTAGACCACCGCAGCCTGAGCCAGCCCACATAACGCCATATGCCAGCCCCTTACGGCGGACAAACCACTCGTCGATGAAGACGTATATTGGGTAGTACAAGAAGTTTCCACCGATAGCGTATAAGATGCCCTGAGTCAATATTAAATGCCAGGTCGCCGTGGCGAAGCTGGAAAGAAAGACTGCCAGTACCACGATGGGAAGACCAATGATCAAGCTTCGGTGGAGAAATTTGGGCCATTTTTGGAAAGCAAGAAACACGGGAGGCGCCCCGAGGTATAACAAGCCCTTGCCAGAAGTCAGTGAAACAGCTGAGAATGAGAAGTAGACGCACTGACTGAGCAAGTGGTGCCGACCGCAGAAATACCCGAGGCATTGTATGAAAACGGCGGATGAGTGGAATAGTAGTCCTGAAGCACACCGAACGAGAAGGGGAATCCTCATCCCTGACGTTAGAAATCTAGCTGTCGCAGATGCAAGTTGAAGACTTACCCCAGATGAGCGTTTCAACGCAGAAGCTACCAGCGAGAAAGAGCCAAGCCGCTCTTCCGCTGTCCACGGGCGGCAAGTAGCTAGTGTCAGTTGGCTCAACGTCCGCCCCGATTTGCGCAGTATCTGGGCCACTACCAAGTTCGAGAAGCACCGTGGACGACGCCATATTCACAGGCAGGAAATGTGACGAGTCTGTTCATGATCTTGAACGGGCACAGCCAGATAACTTAGAACAACCCGTGTCATTGGAAGGGCGTGATGTCTGGTTACATAACATCCAACCCACACCGGGAAAATTCCGCCTTGGTCGGTGGAGCTTCTCTCTACCACAACAAACTTCTCTTCTGCCTGGAATTGACATCGTGCTCTTTCCACTTATTTTCTCTCTTCTCTCTCTTGCCTCGGCGATGCCATGGGAGGACCCTTTATTGGCATGCTGACCAGCACAGCCTTTTTCTCCTTCAAGTACTCCATCACCGCCTTCTGGGCTACCGGGACCGAACTCCAACAATGTCACCATTTTCATTACCCCTGCAGATTGGCCCCAACGCAGCACCAGCTACGCGTGCGTGACCATGGACAGACAAAATCGTAAGACCGATAATATGCTCCTCACGACATTCCTCCTAATTCTGCCATCAGTTCGATACTATCCGGTGCTTTCATTCCGCGATATGAGTCAATATTGGACCCAGATCTCCCATATCACGTCCGTCCGGAGAGCGAGAAGGATTACAGGACGGGTAGACTAGCTCAGCCAATCTTTTTGGGACTATCTACTAACTCTAACATGATATCCACAAGTACCTCAAGCGTTAGACTAATTCATCAACGTCGGCGACTATGCAGCTAGCACGGTGTCGTTTCTTGAACGGGACAGCAAGACGACTGACGGTCCACAAACATCTACATCTTACTCGGGACATGGGCTGAGTACTGTAGCCCCAATTTGTCACATTTTAAGAGCTGACTCTGCTCAGCTTTCCTTAGAGATACGTCGCTCAAGTCGCCGCGGACAGCCGTGCCAATGTCACCAATGATGCCACACTCTGGGTATCGCTACTCCTCGTCTCGCCGTGCTCACACAACCCAGCATGGGCTCCGTAGGCAGAAAAGAAAGCACAACGGGGTTCTTAAAGCTAAGACTGCTCTCGGTGCAATCATTGCCTTGATTTACCCACTCCTGCAATGCGAACCACCTCTTGCAAAATGACGCAGCCAGCACTGGTCATTTGGCACGAGCTTTACTGCCTATACCCTGGCCCCTCAGTCTAGTGGCATCATTCGAGTCCACAGACACGATGAAGCCCTCGCTAGTGTTTCAGCTTCTGTTCCAGAACATCCAATTTAGCGACTTTCTTGAGCGTAGAATCTAACATGCCAACAGGAAGTTTCGAGGCCATCTTGATCTGGGAAGCAGATTTGCCTCGCCAGATGATGTGAGGTGGGTTGTTCTTGTCCAGATCGCCCACTACATTCTTGGCCCACACTCGTGCATCCTGGCTGTCCATCCCTATGTCGCCTTTGGAAAGCTTTCCAATTTCGTCTTGCACAGCCATGAAAAGTGAGTCGGGTGGCAAATGGCATTCGGAATCATTGTCGTGAATGTTTGTTCTAACTCCGCCTGTTTTCAAGTCAATAACTTGAATGCCAAACGGGTCCAACTCCAGTCTGAGATTTTGGATGAGCATGGCAGCAGCGGCTTTCGAAGTGTTGTATACCCCAAAGAAGGGACTGCCGAGGACACTGCTCACGGATGTCTGATTAACAAGCAGAGCCCTTCCCTGGCTGCGGGCCGCTTTCAGAAGCAGAGGGAGAAAAACTTGCGTCGTGCGCAAGATTGACCAGAAGTTGAGGTCGAACACCTTTTTAGCCTCTGCGATTGAAACGTCTGTAAGGGGCATACAGTAACCTTGGCCGGCGTTGTTGACCAGTATGTCGAGCGACCCATCTGTCAATGATGAGACTTGGCTAAAGCAGGTTTGTATAGACTCTTCAGATACCACATCGAGAGTGATAGCCTCGATACCTAGGGCTTTCAAGGATTCCATTTTGGAAGGATTTCGTGCCGTTGCAAACACTCGATCGCCTCTTTTATGAAATTCGTGGGCAAGGTGTGCCCCCATCCCGCCATCAGAGCAACCCGTGATCAGTACCGTACGTGGCATGTTTGTGGAAAACGAATTCTAATTGCTGTGCCGTTTGAGGACTGGGAACTGCGGACAGTTTATATAGACACTATGTGCCTTGAGCAATGTAGTACAGATTTCAAGCCTACGTACACTAGCAATCACCAAAAGTCCAAGCTTGCTCTGTTCAGATACCGCTATCACACCTGTAAACAAATACTTCAGAACACCCTTGAAGGACCCTCATTTAGCTATGAATGATTGACCACCTCCACGGGCTGAGAGAGAGAAGATTCTATTATTGGTTCGGTCGAACTCGGCGGAAATATCGGCTGTATGCAGGGAATGGTCATCAACTTACATCACGCCCTTTCGAAGACATGTTCGGAGCAACCCTGGCTCCTATTTCAATACGTACAAAAGCATGTAATTGGCAAACGTCAAACAAGCCATTTGCCATATCTGAAGCCCATTGTCTATATAAGACAAACCCAACGCAAAAGTACGGCGCTTTGAGTTTGTGGGTTCTGCTTACTGCTGATAGTACGACCTGCTAGATTAATAGGTTCTACAACTTTGAAAGGCTCATCCCGATGAATACCATAAGAGTGCTCACTAAGCTCCGCACCCGACAGCCGGTCATGAGTGGGCCATATGGTAGCAATCACAAAGGACGCACCTGCGAATAGTAAGCCGGACGCAAGGCCAAGCGGCTCGTCTTCTGGGTCTATCCTCTCAACTCCTGATCCGCAGCCGATGAGGAGTATGACTGAGCACTTACTCGACAAGTCCATTTTAAAACTTCGCGTGCAGTTAATGTCTCATCACGATGGAAGAGTAAGGCTTGATTGAGAGGATAGTCTTCTGACACGACGTGACCATGGAAATGTACCCATGCCCCCCACGCCAGCGCTTTTCAAGAACACTTCTTTCGAGACGTCATCAACGTATCTTCGCAGTCACATTGTGTAATGACCTTGCTGACAATCTCCGCGCCCGTCGGTGTGTCTTCTATTGGGCTAGCAAAGAACTTGAATTTCCTAAAATGGTGAAGGTATGTTGGCTCTATGGCTTAGAGATATAGATCACTAAATATGCAAACGGTACAACTCTTTGTCATGTACTTGGACTGTAATGCTTGGTGCTTCGTGAATGCAAGAATAAATGTCGGGTATTCGGCTCGTTGTTGATCAGAGGATGACCGCATTGTTGAGCTCCTCCTAGCGCTCAGAGACAGCTTGCCCTATTTTGCGAAGATGTGAGCACGTCCAGTTGCTGTTCTTGAACACCTTGTCAAGCCTCGATGATTCTTAATTTTAGAGCAGTGTATGATGCCAGTCGGTTGATCTAAGCTGTTTCCAGAGAAATTACCGCCGCTTTTGGAGGAGCCTTCCCCGATGCCAAGATTCACAGTTTTGCTTGGAACTATTTTAAACTCACTTCCGACCACGCCGTCTGAATCCCTACACGACCCCTAAGCTTGTGACTTGCATTCCTCACTAGTTGTACTTAGAACTACAATACGTTACGCCTCATGGACACACTGGAAAATGGAGCAGCGACACTTGATCGTCAATCTTACCGAAAGAGACACCGTACTTTGAGATCCTGCACGGAGTGCCATCGGCGCAAACAAAAGGTCAGTATCGAGCTGAAGCGCCACTTCATGAATTCCTCTGCAACAATCTGCCTAACCCACCGCTCAATGATGATGTGAATTTGAAAGGCACTAATTTTCAAAAATAGTGTGACCGTCTCCAACCTTGTCAGAACTGTATGAAACGTTCGAAGCCGGTAGGGCTCCATTGGCAGTGTGCCCACCATGATCTCATGAACTGGCCATAGGTGCTTTGCTGCTACGAAATAGATGGCAGCAGACATTTGCAATCCGTCGTCTCGAGTGCAAATACACCCGGCTTTGATGAAGGCAGAATTGAACCTTCAACGGCGTCAACCCATTCGTCGTCGCTGATAGAAACGAATCCGTTATGCCGGCAAGACTACCAGGACTTCGTCAGTATCTTGGGCTATTCCACTCACAGTGACCACAATACCCTCAGCTTCGTCAAAAAGATGGGCGTTGCCTCTTTATCCACTTCGAGTCCTCTTCCTTCCTTGAATAGCAACCTTATAGCTCCGGACAACAAATACCGATCCCTGGTCCGTCAGCTACCATCAAAGGAGCACATCGACATCCTTGTCCGGCAATTTTTCTCAGATATCAATTGGCACTACGACGTAATCGACGAGATCACTTTCCGTCAGCAACTTGAGGCTTGGAGACGCATTCCTTACTCGGCTTATAATAATGCGATGAGTGGCCTACCGACCGAAATCCTCGCATTCCCTTCCCTTCTTTTTCAGCTTATTGCTCATGCTCTGATACATCAACCTATTACCGATGGAAGTTGTTCAGGCCTTGAATCTTTGAAATACGCTTCAGAGATGACATTCGCCGATCTGGCCGGTGACTTCTCCGAAGCTGGCTTGGCAACCCTGGAAAGCATACCCAAAAACGAAATGACAGTCGTGGCTGTGCAGGCAGAGATCCTACGTGCATCTTTATTGAAGAACACTGGAAAGGTCATCGAGGCCTGGCATGTTCTCGGGCTCGCTATTCGGGACGCGCAGGAAATAGGGCTCCATGCGGAATCAATCTCACTGAGCCCGCCGGTAAGTATTGATGCCCAGTGGGACAAAGAGACGAGACGCAAGCTTTGGTTTGTGCTACACAATTGGGACATTCACATGGCTGTTGTGCTAGGGAGACCTATTGCCACAATTATGACTGCTGGAAACTCAACTTATCTTCTTGAAGACCTCGCACAACGAGAGAGTGAAACGCCGCCGAGGAAGAGAACAGAAAAAGACCCTCCTACCCCATTTAGTGTTATATATGTGGGCTACAACGTGGCTTATCGATATTTTCCACGAGTCCATGCTATTGAGAGCCGTGGAGCAAGGATAGAAGACTACAATATTGTTTGCGAGACGCATGCCGCCATCATGGAGAACATGGACCGTCTACCACTTTGGTGTCGCCATGAAGACCCTGATATACACTTTGACAAATTAACAAGCTGTCACTGGTTACCAGCGGCACGCCAGGCATTGACGAGTGGGATTTATTTTGTTTTGCTCTCACTACATCGCCCTTACATATTCACTATGGCTGAAAGTCGGACGGAGGCACTCAAGGCGTCACTGAAGATCTGCACCGTTCAGAGACGATTGTTTCGTTTGTCAAAAGCGCAGCAGTACATCTCATTCAATATGGTATATCCGTTGTTTGACGCGATGGTCATTTCACTGGCCACTGTCAAACTATTTCCGAATGAAAATCTCGATATTCTCTCGGACCTGGTCCAAGATGTGCACTGGGCCATTGATGTGCTTGGCAAGATAGGTGAACATAACGCCATGGCTCGGTCGGCACAGGGCATTGTGAAGAAGCTATTTTCCCAGCTGCATCAATCCGGTGAGCAAGTTAATCAGCACTCGAGCAACACGAACACAGGCGGAGAATGCTCAGATACTGGGACAGCGGATCTTTATAACGCCAGAACGCGTTTGAACGGAGATCCCACAGCGGGCAACATCGATGCCGAACCATTGTTACCTGTTTTCCAGCGAACGGAATTAGGGGCGGTCAATCCTCACGACTTTGACTTTGACACTCTATTGCCTCCTCAGCCAATACATGATCTATTCTATCAAAATATATACGGACCACATATACAGGAAGCCTACCAGGCCCCCGACCTTTTATTGGGGAGTGCAGAATTCGGTGGCCTTTACCCTGTAAACAGCTTTTGGAGCTGCATGAACGACTTCAGTCAACAGTAAGAGAGAAAAGATATCAGTTGCCTTCAGAGATACAGCTTACTACAACCACTTTCCAATTTCGTCGTATTCAGACTTCTAATTTGCGAGCCGAGACTCTGCTACGGTAAATATCACGGGCTTAAACACCAGCAAAAAAATTTGCAATATCGCCCACATTTCTATCGACCACATCAGGCTGGTCGTAATGCTGAAAGTGGGAGACATCGTTGTTCCAGATCAGTTTTTTGTTTGTGGCCGGAATGGATTCGAAATGTCTCTTGGCTGCGGGTGCATTCATACAGTTGTCTCCATGGATGATTAAGGCTGGCTTGTTGAGCTTCGCTACGCTCGGGACGGTGGTATATGAGAAATGATCGAGATCACTCATTACGGCATAACGGTTCTCGAATCCCTTCAAGGTCCAGGGTCCGTACCACGCCCATACCGTAGGGCCTGGGAGACCAGCTAAAGCCCCAGTGTCTGGATCGGCGGCCTTTGGGTCGACTAGAGGTTGGTAGACAACTTCACCTGTAGTATCGTACAGCTCGCGAGCTTTACGGGCTCGTTCGAGTCGCGCCCGCAACAGTGCTTCACCTTGTTCCGGCGTAGGCATCTTGAGGGATCCAATATCCATGCCCGGTTCCCAAGCCACACACCCGACGCTGATCATGTAAATGTCTGTCTCGTGATCGCGGAAATAACCTGAGACGGACGCCGCAGCTTTGACTCGGTCGTCGTACGATGCAATATCGAGACTCTCAGGTCCACCCTGACAGATGCCGACCACGAACAGTCTCGAAACGTCGACATCGCCGCGCGAGACGAGGTAGTCCAGCCCTGCGATAGCATCCTCGTTCTTCATTTTCGGGTTCTCGAGTCGCCGCGGGGTTCCCGTGCTCTCACCCACCGTGCGCGGGTCAAAAATCAGTGCCGCGTATCCCTCGTCGGCCAACCGAGAACCATACTGGTACGGTGCCTGCTCTTTGATGAATGAATAGGGTCCGGTAAGGACGATACCAGGAGGATTAGCGACTCCCATAGGCCGGAAGAGCACCGCACTAATTGTCTCGCCGTGGGACGGATAGCGGATCTTTTCGGTCGTATAGTTTCCGTGAGCAGGCATAGTGTGGGTTGAATATCGAATAGTTTAGACGAGCTGAAGTTACGCGATATCGGAAGTGGTTTTTGTTTTGCTGTGTTACTGAATGGATAGGAATACCGTGCAGGCAAAGAATCTTGATAGCGATCTATCCTTGGTTCCCTTTATTTATACCTAAGAGATTCAGAGCTCGAACATTTTGATCACGCTCCAAAACTCCTCCAGTCCCGAAACCATCTAAGGCCACTTTGAATGAGTAGGGATGTCGGACTACTTGAGGCGCTGATGCATTATCGCCGAAAATAGATCGATGCGTGAATCCACTTGGACCTTTTATCGCCGAAAATATCATAAACCACGATAAGCTTTTATCAGTATTCCCGAAGACTAGCGGATTTTCAAGCTGCCAGGCAGAGCCACTAGAACGCATTCATCCACCCACTTGCAGATCAGGCAAGGTCTCGTCTACACCTCCCGGCAACTGCAGCTAGAGAGCGTAAGGAACGTCATTCGACGATCTTGGCAGGGTAGGTCGCGCCTCCCAAGGTCATCTTCTACCGCGAACTGCTCGAGGGGAGGGTTATGCTGCACGCTGAGCGTGCCTACTCAGACGTGACGCGCAAGAGATGCGGCCGCCGGAATACCGCGACCTGGCGCACCTACTCCTTTGCCGCGAAGAAATGATATCGGCTGAGGTAAGTTGAGTCCCGACTGACTTCTCATACAAGACTTGGAACAGGTATTACAGACAAGAGCGCATATTCCGTATAAGCTTGATTTTATACCGTAATATTGGAATGAGTGAGATACAGCGATTCTAAGGTAGATAAAACCAAGCGTTTCTCTCATCAGACGACGGCAGGCTGTACTTATCGGCCCCCTTTCATGGAATGCAATTTTGCACAATCATTGGTGGTGAAATATCAGAACCTAGTCTAGTCTAAGCATGAAAGTGACTCTGGTTCTCCACAGCCAGAAAAGATCCAATGTGTTCTCTTTCCCTAGTCTATGTCCTTGCGGCCGCTTGTCCGCAACTTATACTTAATGTCGACATAGCTGACAAGGCCCAACTCTATAGTTCAAATAACTAGATCGGCATGTATCGTAAGAGTGAGAAAGAGCGCCAACTAAGCAAATCAGACTTCACCAGATTCTTACCAATTCCCAGATTCGATCGAAACTAAATAGCTCGTCCTCTTGTCATGTCCCAATGGCTTTAGCGGTGCTCGAGCTCTTAATTGCACCGAAACTCCCACTTTCGAGTGCTTTAAACGGAGGGCCTGACTCGAACCGCGCTGTCCTCTTCGTTTTCCGGATCCCAAATCATCAGTCTATATTCACCGTTTTTTCATGCTTGGCAGACGTTGACAAAAGTGTTTTTTCGGTAAAGTAGCCACAGGCCTGAGAAAGGTCTACATCACTTCGCATCGTGAGAATATCTACCACTCAACACTTAAAGTGCAGAAGAAAAGAGGTCCTTCCAAAGTCGGGAAGCGTTCAGGGCGTTCTCAATCAAATTTTCTTCATCAAGGAGACTTTACACTTGCGCCGGTCAGGTAAACGAGCGTCTAATGGCTATCAGCTCGCGGAAGCCTCTGACGAAAAAGCAAGCAAAGCATGCCAAAGCACCAAACGAAGTGGCAATTACATAGACAACCCTGATGGAGTCTGCAAACCCTTGTTTCAACCTAAATACACCTGCAGCAATAATATCAGGATTTATTCCCAAGAATAGTAGAAAGTGCCGTGGCGTTGCCTCCAGACAATGCGATACGATGGTGAAGGCCGCTTTAGCGGCCTTCGAGGAAGCCGGTGTCTCTCCCAACGACATCGCTGTGCACGAAATGCACAATTATTTCTGGCCAATGAGCTCATCACCATCTATGGCTTTGGGCTCTGTGGACCTGGGAAGCCGCACGAGATGGTGCGGAGCGGCAACATTACCTATGGTGGTAGCTGTGTCATCAACTCATCCGGTGGCCTCATTTCGAAGGGGCATCCTCTGGGCGAGACAAGCCTTGGCCCAGTTTGCAGAGCTGGTGTGACAGCTACGTGGATGAGCAAACAACAGGCTTGTGGAGAACACATCTGTGGCTTTGCAGCACAATCCTGGACTTGGTGGCGCTGTTGTGATCACCGTCCACAAACGAGCCGATGCAGCGAAGAACAAGTTTATCAGTAATGCAGAAGTTGCGAAAGCATGATGGGCCGGATATCATCCTGACTTGAATGCCAAGGGTGTACCCACGGCTCAAGCCGACAGAGTGCGCAGCAAGGAGCATAGTACGAGTGAGCCCCGTCAGATACGTTAATAATTTGGCCCCAGTTTGTAGACCTGGAAAGAATTAAACCACAGAACAATCGAAAGTGTCGGTCTAGTTATCTATTTATGCAATTTGTATAATATTTAATGTGAAAGTGTGAGATTATATTGTTAGGGTCAAAAACCCAATTGCACAAATCATGAACGATCTTTCGGATTGTGACTATACACACCAATCTCTGTCGCTGTGAGGAATTTTGGACTCCCCACAAACTAGGATTCTATCACGACACAACTCTCGGACGAGCATCGATTCGGAATGAGAGATGAGACTCGGGCAACACCTGACCACCGTTGATTTCGGATAGAGGAGAAGATTCCTTCCCACTAATGGCCAAGTAGGCGTGCTCGCTCTCATCTAGCTGACCGTGCCACGTCTTGCACGGTTGTTGGAACTTGTCCCACCAGCCCATCCGGAACATCTCCCCTTGCCAGATACCATTCTTTTGCCACTGCTCGTCGCTCCAAAACTCGGCTCCCTCGGGGATCAATCCGGAATCCGGGTCGACAATTCGACTGCCCGCCAGTAGACTGGCTACCGCGGCCACACTTCCCATAGGTTTCGGCAGGACGTTTCGCATGTCAATGGTAAGGAGGATTATGAGTGCACAGGCGAGAAGAGCCGAAACTACGCCGACTAGAATCTGTGTGGATATGTTCGACTGCATCAGTCGGTAGTGATTGGGGTTGACATAGGTTGCCGAGAGAGGGTTGTCGACGGTTTCTGTCGCGTTGTCAGACAGGGTGGAAAAGTCTGATCGGAGGTAGATGCTGGCCAATTGGGCGGTGTATTGCCGGTAGAAATGGGTATACGTGTCGATCAGTTTGTCGTTGTTCAAGAGTTCGTGCGTCGGAACTCCATCACGACCATATACCATGGCTGTAAATGTTGTGTCCAATTCATCCGTCGTAGAAGTGACATTCAGTATCTGGAGAGTGGGCCACGTCATGTACCAGCTGGAAAAGTGTACGGCGGAGTCCGGTCCAACGGTAGGGTCCGTCGAAATAGACAGACCTGGAAGATCTAGTGTTACGTTTGCCTGCACACGGTCCAAGGACATGCTGCACAATACCGCCGCAAAGTGGTCCACCTCGCCGCTATTCACGTGGCCGAAGTACAAGGCCAGTGACGGGCATGAAGGATTACCCAGCGTCAGAGTTTGGCCAAAGTACCCAGATGAATTGACTGGAATCTGGATGTTGTTGGTCAAGAAAAGTTCCGGTTGATCAATCCAGCCCATGTTTCCACAGCCGTCTGGGGTGGAGATATTACTCGCGAGATAGTTACCCTGTATCTGGGTCTGTAGGATGCGGCTGTCGGGAACCACGTCGCAGCTCACAGCGCCCCTAAGCGCGGGCAACTCGATGGATAATGATCCCCCATTCTCCGGCGTACTGATCACTTTCTGATCGTCAAGCTGGACTTGGGGAAACGCTAGCTCACTGTACGTCCATTGAGGATACGACATGTTACCTTCGATAATCAGCGCCGGAATGTTAGTAGAGGGGCTTTGGTAAGGGGTTGTGTTGAACCAGTTGAGCGCCGTGGCATTGATAGACGTGCCATAGTCCGTTGCATTGGTCGAGAACAATCCTGCGACAACGACTGTCAAAAACGGGGCCAGGACCGCCGATGATGATGCTGCCGTCAGTGCAAACCGGCTATGTTTGAGGCCATTCCATGTCGCATACAACGAGATGTGTCGGAGAGGATTCCAAAACATGCTTGAACCGGCGTTGCAGTCACCTTTCGTGAGAGCATGATATGACTCGGAAAACTCGATCTCAAAGTCCATGAGATTGAATAGGGTCCCCAAAAACAAAAACACCATGACAGGTACATAAAGCCAGCTGTATCTCATTGCCGCATCCAGCCTTTGAACGGTTCCAAGCCCGTGATTCCTCTGCGACACTGACAGTAACACTTCTAGGGTGATGATGACGGCTATGGACGCAAATATGGTAAAGGCGATGGCTAATCTGCGCAGCACAAACGGTCGAGTCCAATTGACCGAACCGAGGACACCGTCTTTTCTGGACACGGTGTGCACCTCAGACCCATCGGGCGAGAGCACTTGTATCTCGAAAACTCGTGAGTCTCCGTGGCGTCGCATCGAGGTCATGAACCTGCAGGGGTCAAGAATGGTCTCGATCTCTCCAAGGCCCATATGTCCTGTGCCACGTAGTCGGTGTTCGAGAGCTGGACTCCGGGAAAGGATGGCCGCAATCGCTGCGATGGAATCCACTGACCTCGGGACCACCCCTCTTGGAGAAATGAAGAGTATAATCAGGGCTAGCAGAAGTATGGCGGCCATGACACCCTGCATCCCTCTGATGGGGTTGTTGGAAGCGAACAGTCTGTTCACATTTCGGCTGAGGGTCCCTCGGACCTCTGTGTCGGAAGCGGTCGCACTCGGAGCCAGCAAATATATGTTTGCTAATTGCGCCGCCACAAATCCGAATACGGTGCTGCCAGTCCGGTTCAGGTAGTCTGGGTCGAGGAGCTGTTGCGTGTCAAAATCCGGTGTCGCATCCCGCATCAGAGTGAGAAATGTATCTAGGGCTATGGTGCTGGAAAAACCTTCCATAATCGAGCTAGCTTGCTCCAATGTGCTCAAGACCCCGCGAGCAATGTCATCTACTGTCACGTCGGGAAGGAGGTGGCCATCTCCAGTCAGATTGACGGCCTCGACGTTCCCGGAGGTGTCCAGCGTCACTACTGCCTTTTGAATCGAGTAAGACGGGAGGCAAACGACATTCGACGAGTTCAACATGGTGAAATTATTCTGCGAGAATCCTTCCGAGTACGCCACAGAGATCATGTATCGGCTCCGTGTAGGGTCGTTTTCAGGGAGATTGGAACATGATACATTTTGCAGAGACCCTCGATAACCAAAATTGTGAGTGGTTTGATTTTGCATGTAGTACCAGTTCGGCGCATTGAGTTTTGCGTTGGTGACTTCGCACCCGGGAAGGGAAATGGTGCTGTTGTAGTAGGAGGAAATGGGTGTTTGTTGGGTCCTGTCAAATGAGATGTTGTAGGCGATTGTGCCGGATTGGCAATCTTGGAGGCTGGCACTGAAAACGTCAACCAAAGCGGTGTACGACAAGCTGCCGTTGACGAGTCCAGTCGAAGGGGTAAAGCTTTGCGCCGCAAAAGACGTCGTGGTACCGGCCGGCAGGCTAACATTATATTGTTGATTTCCGTAGACAATATACGCTGCTCGTGAGTCCACAGACGCCCCGTGGTTGAAGGTTAAGCCATCGAACGTGTTGTTCAGCCTCATAGTAACCGCGACGTCATCGCGCTGTACGGACGACAGACTGAAGATACCGGTTGATAGAATTGTCGCCACCTTGAGGAGAAAGAAGACCACGATGGTACACGACACGGTGAAATGTCGCCGGCACAACGATTTCCAGAGCGCCACAACCTGGAAGGGGGTGACGTAGTCGAGCAGTAAGCTGTTTTGGGCTGGCTGAGGCTTTTGGGCCATTTCTGCCCATGGCTGAATCGATTTGGCAGCATAGTCAACCTGTCGCCAAAGGACTGTGGTCAAGACGAAGACTGCCGTCGGCCCGTATGTCCACAAGTAGTGTTTGTTGCTGTCGCTTGTGGCAACCCCATCATTCTGACTAGACACACTGTACAGAATTTGAAGAGCGGCAATAACAGCAGCAAAGAAGATGGCGAAGGCAACAAGAACCCAACGTCGGAGAAACAATGGATTCCAACGTGTGTTCAGTTGAGTAGATGTCTTTAGGGTCCGACTGGGAAGATTTGAGTAACCTAGATGAGCGCCTGGAGAAAAATCGTTACCACCCATGTCTTTCATCGGGGGGCAGCATGATCTCCTCATTATCCGAACATTTTAACTGTTAACAATGATAGGAATGAAGCTCAGCAACTGAACCATTGGTGGTCGAGTTCAGGATATTAATTTTGCAAAGGACGAAGGGAAAAGTCAAGCGCAGAATTCAGAGAGACTACTCCGTAGTGCATACTCCATACGTCGCGTCGCGTTTTTTCTCAGAAAGTGAAATAGGGAGTGACTGTAACCAGTAAAGAAGTGCAAATATCTAAAAATAAACGAAGCGCGATAGGAGCAACACCACAGTGTTTGAGACAAGCTTTTCTTCTGGGAGCTTGGGCCGATATCGCGTATCGCAAACGTTACATGATCAGCCTTGACCTGTTAATTCGTGGTGGGGGAGATCTGGTTCAAAGTTTGTCTAGCACCATGTCAAGCAAATTGCTCAGCCACAATTAACAGACCTCAACAACGAAGCGCATGTCCATCTCTCTGGTCAAAAGTTCTCCGCATCATCTCCGTATACAGGCTGAATTTTGAATACAACCCACGAATTCACTCCAATACAAGTACCCCCCGGGTTGTGGCTTTTCCGATGACCACTCCTACAGTTGGCACAATGCGCTCCAGCAGAAAGACAACAGCCGTCTGTAGTCGCATCGCTTCCTTAATGCACACTTGTAGGTAAGGCATGCGAAGGGCTTTGTAGAATCAAGCTTTTGCTGACAACCCTTGCTGATGATCCAATGGGTTGATCACGGTCCCGCAGCTTGTCATAGCCTTGCGAATTCTTGTACAAGTACAATGGTATCACATTAAGCGCAGCGATATGGCGGTCGTGTTGTTGCAGCAAAACTATAACTGGCAGCATGACCCAATAGCTCCCCAGCTGACATAATCAGTTCCCCATCACTGCACAATCCTCTTGAAGCGGTCAAGCATGTCTTCAAATCCGAGGAACTTTTGATCTTTCTGCTGATTTCTGCCGATACATTTTCACGTGGTCCGAGGCAAGCTCATTTGAAATAGAATATTGACAGCATAGATCCGTGACAGAGCGTTTCAATACGAAATGGTGACATAAATCGGCCCTGGCTTCACGACGGAGCCGTCTTTGAGGTGATATTTTAGGCCTGTAGCAGACAGAGGCAGACCATAGCCTGTCCAGGTACAAAACACTGGCCCAAAATGGTTGCTCACTCCTCCGCTAGTAGCTATTTGCCATTGGCTAGACGAAACAGTTGAAGCAAGGTGTACCTAACTGGGAACTGTGTTACCGACAACGTACTACCAATGGTCTTGAAAGGACGGTAGAGCTCGTCAAGAGCCTAGAGACTACCCACGTCCATCCCCAGCGCCTCCACCTCCGCAGCTCCCTTTCCCGCTCGCGGACATGTCGGGTAGATACTTATCGGTGTGAGGGTGGCATCTATGTCCACTGAGCTTTCAGGCTTTTCCTGTCCTGGATCAGAAAACAAAGTTTCGTACTGTCATTCCCAAAAGAGCACATTCCAGCTCGTACCTTCTGATTCGTCCAGTCAGAACCTGACCAAAGGGTATGTGATTGGCCCAGAAACGTTTGCGTACCACAGTGGTTGCAATAGTACTCACTCCGTAATGGCGTTGAGGGGGGGCGATTGAGTTGGCCAAAAACGAGTCTTTAAAAAACATTTCTTCCAGGCCTCTGGTCAATTCTTCAATGTCTCAAGGCGTGCGCTCTATGTTCATCCGACCGTCCACTTTTGACCATAACCTTGTTCGCCATGTCTGGACCACGGTATCCCGCAATTCCTCCCCAGCAGCTTACTCAAGAGCAGCAGGTGTTCTACGATGAAATGATGGGCAAAATCCGAGATGGCATGGGCTCAACGTACGTACAATTCTGGTCCCGACATTGACAAGCAAGACGCAGCTAATAGCTTTGTGGCAAAGGCTTACGCTAATCGGTAACAACGGAGAGCTGCTCGGTCCTTTGTCTATTATGATGTACACTCCCCAATATTCATCACATACAATGCGTCTCAATTTTGAGGTTTTAAGCCTTCCCGCACTCGAGCCAGGGCCCACTGAAGTCGCAACTATGGCCGTACAAGGTCACTACACCGGTGTTGTTGGCGGATATCTCACTTATTCTCATTCGAGGATTATTGTGGATAAAAATTTGCTTTCTGAGGCACAGATGAAGGAGATTACGGAGGGAGAAGAGCCTTCCGGGCTCAGTGAGAAGGAGAGCGTGGCTTTCCAGCTCGCGGTACGCCTGGTCAAGGGTGGGAACCCTTTGGAACAAGAACTCTGGGAGCGCGCAAACAGCATCCTGGGATGGGATCAGACCCTAGCTTTGATCCAAGTGATTGCATATTACTCGTTGCATGGCGTGACCTTGAATGCTGGAATCATAGGCGTCCCAGAGAGAGAGCACATCTGGTCATCTTAGGCATGTAGATGTCTTTCTCTACGCTTCGTAATATATACACATATCTATTTGATCATTCAGTACATCCCTTAATCGCAGAATCATATTTGAGGCATGGTCTGGAGCCCACAAGCACAGCATCAGCGGGTGTTTGTTCGAGGCACGAGCGTCGGTCCCAAGGTGCTGTTCTTGGAACAATTGGAATCAATCCTTAGCTATGGCAGCCGGCTCGTGAGTGCTATACTCGATTAAATATAGTGTCGAGGAAGTCTATGGTGGCGAAAGTAAAAGACCAATACAAATACATAAAAATTATAGTTTACAGGTTTTTAGAGCGTCTCGTGCGTTCATGTGGCCATAATGCACACTCGCACTCTTCGGTGATGCTGTGATCACTGCTGCCCTTTGGCCTGCACATTAGAAGAATGGAGGACGCTTGAAACCTCGGAGAAAGAGCAAATCACAGCAAAGGTGTGAGGCCTTTTCCAGAACCCGTTCGAAGAACTTTTGGACGTACTTCCGAAACGCGCAGCGTGAGATTATAGTCTGGGGGAGTCAAGTTTCAAGACAGCTCTTCTCGCCGCACGTCTTCCTTCTGCAATTGCTCCGTCAATGAAACCCGTCCAGCCATCCGCCCAGTCGGCACTTGCCAGGGTCAACTCTCGACTGACATTAGCACTTGCCAATAGAGAGTTGAGCTCCTTGAGTTGACCAGCGCTCCATGCCGCCCACTGTCCCTTTGAAAACTCATCACTGTTCCAGTCATGCCAAATCAGATCGGTCACATGAGCATCCCAAGTCGATGGCACACACAGCTTGAGCATCTTATCAGTGAAGATCTGGGGGTCCTCGACAACCTTGCCACCCGTTCGATGGGCGTCGCTCGGAGAAAATCCAACCACAAATGTCCCATCGTGTTCAGAATGCTTGTCAACGAGCAAACAGTCGACCGGTGTCGGCGCAGCGGTGAGGCCCCACCACGATGGGATCTTCTTGTCCAGATGCACGATGACCTTACCACCCCAATTTCGGTGCTGAGTCTTCACCATTGGTGGTGGCAAGGGAGGGGTGAAAGTAATGTCATTTAGGCAATTGATGGGCACGGTACATATGACATGTTTTGCTGTGATCTTCTCTCCCGACCTGAGTGACACAACGACCTTGCATGGAGACGATACCACTGATTGCACGGCTTTGTTGAAAACCGCATCGCCCGTGAACTCCCCAAAGATGTTTGCTGCCAAGGTGGATTGGCCTTCTGCGATCTTGTACCGGCCCATCATGGTCATCAGGCGGTCGTAATCGTAGTCTGCCAATGCATAGTAGTGCAAGGTGGTGAGGAAAGACTGCTCCTCGGGCGGGATAGAGCCGAACGCAGTCAGATTTACCGCAAGCAATGCAATGTCTTCCCGCGAAAAGCCGACTAATTGTTGTAATCGGCCCTTGGTCGAGAGATTATCATATTTTCGGATGGCTTCAAGATTGGTCATCTTTTTGAACGGGAACGGGAAAATCGTCCGTCCTCCGAAGCCATCCACGTCAAAATACGCAGCCACGAGGCGCTGCATGGCTGCATCTGTCGATCGTGGGTCTCGCAGGAGCGCTGTGTTATTCTCATCATTGTTGTAATTGATGGAGAATTCTCCTGGTTCACTGAATGCTTTGCTCTGGGCGAGGCCATCCGTGAGACCATATCGGGACATCTCTGACCAGACATGAGGCTGAGCCCAGTGAACCCAAGTGCCACCGAGCTCGACTTTATGTCCTAAGAAATCATATGTGAAGGTGCGACCACCAATTCGATCGCGGCCTTCCACGAGCAGAACATCTTTCTTAGCGAAGGCGACGTCCCGAGCGGCGACCAGGCCAGCGTAGCCGGCGCCAATGACGATCACATCGTAGCTTTCTTTCAGGGTCTTTGTGGACGATGTCGCTGTGGCGCTTGCGGCCAAGCTGTTGACACCCGTTGTCCACGCCTTCGACTGGGCGACGTAATGGTTGCCGTCACGAGTTTTGGACATGATTGTAGTCTTCTCCGTGTGCTGGACGAGGAACATATGGCGGATGAAGAGCATAAATGGTCGACATACTCAATGGGTCAGTCACCGTCCCAGATACTTCGTGCCAAACCACACCCATAGTTCAGCCTAGTTCTAGACCTTTCTGGGTATACTTTCAAAGGGGAGCACTAATGCACTACCTGCCAGGTGGAGATGCCCGAATTGGCAGTAGTAACCCGGGCGCTTTGATTGGCCAGAGATAACATCTCGGTCTTGTCAGAGGCGCGCCGAACAACTTCTGTCCAGCTCAAGTTCTTGTCTGGTTCGATTTACCCCGCTCTGCTTGGTTTGACTTGTCTGGCCAGATCCTGCTCCGTGGTTATCACTTCATTCATCTGACTGATTACATGTGTCGTCTTTGGATCCAATCCACCGTCGCCGAATGAAAACTTTGCGTCCATGTTCGGGCTAGCAGGGAAATTGGAGGTATGATGCACAGCAATTTCTCCAGGCCAGTACCGCGAGTTCAACTTCCTCCGCGGCGCGCTCGTGGCAAACAATGTATGTAGTGCCAGCGATGCATTGTGGAATTTGACCTCATATTGTGTACCAGGCTGCGACAACTGCCGAGAGTCCCATGCGCGCTGCGACGGAGGTGAGCCTCCGTGTTCGCGCTGTCGGCATCGGCGAATCCAATGTTCTGGCTACGGGGCTTTCAAGAGATACCGGCGAGCGACCAGGTTTCAGATCATCGAGTATGGTGTGGATGATTACGCGCAGAAGGAGAAACATCCGAAGGCAGGCCACAGACGCTCCCGGAAGCTGGATTTACCGAAGTGCTATGAACTGAATCATTTACAAAGAAGTTTGTTCCCGTCTTCGAGGCTACCGAACAGTGAATTCAGCTTCATGCTAGCGAAAAACATTGATCAAGAGCAGTACGAACCAGGTGATGCCTCGATCAGCACGCCAGCCACAGAAACCAGCGCAGAACTTGTCCCCAGCGTGGCTTCGTGCTTTCCAGACCACCCTAGGACCAACAGCCTATGTGCAGGTATTGAAGTCCAATCCGTCAACGAACACGATATCCTTCAGCCATATTCATTTCGCATAAGTGAGCCTGATCTCCTCGACCAGATCTTGCTCAATTGTTACATGAATGATGTGGCTCCGCTCATGACGGTTTCTCAGGAGAGTCCTAATCCCTTTACCACCACGATGGGTGTATATAGCGGGCACAGCCCAGCACTGTTCCACACGCTTTTGTCGTCAGCTGCCATGTACCTGAAATTCCGGGATCAGACATTCGCGCTCTATGATTGTGCATGGCGGCACAGAAACATTGCAATTAGCCATCTGCGGAAAGAGCTGAGTTTCCGTCCTTTCGAGATTTCTACGCTGGCGGGCATTGTGATGCTTGCACTTACTGAGGTTCGTGCATACCCAGAGCCATACTGATATCCTGCTGCAATCTTGGTGGAAATTCAGCTAACTTTTCGCTCAGTCATGGTTCGATCCCGCCAAGAATGGCCGCCCACATATCAAGGCTGGAGCACGATTGCTTAAAATGCATCGAGAACGTGGTCGGACTGTGCCCGACTTCATTCGAAACGCCCTGTGTTGGCTGGAGTCATTGATCGGATACGTCTGCGACTATCAGGGCCTCGTCCACGAAGAGCCCGCGATCTATATGAGCGTTGATCACGAAGGTGGTGCCGACAGTCCGCTTCAGAAAAGTTCGCTCACTCGCTCTCTGATCTATGGGAGTGCGCTAAACGTCGATCCCCTGGTTGGTACCTGGTCGTCTCTCATGCCCTACGTTGGCATGGTTGGCGTTGCAGTCCGGAATCTAAGGAAGCAGGGTATCTCCGATGCTCTGCTAGCGTACGCTAAGCTGGTGGAGAGTAGACTGATGGAGTGGCAAAATGAAGCTCGAGCCGCGACGACTGTCACACCGAACGACGGCTGCGTCTCGCCGGGTCAATGTTCAACCTTTTGGCGCGGGACACAATCCGACTTCAATCAGGTGGCCGAAGGGATTTCCGTCAACTACTTTGCAATTATGGCTGGTATCTATTGTCGTGCAGCACTACTGACCTTCTATACTGCATTCACTTCTTTACTTGATATCAGGTTGCGCACCTTGACAGGTACTTATTCAAGCTCTCGAGAGTTTCTCCGGAATATGGCCGCTTCGATAATAGACAGCCTCGAGCAGATCCCGCAAGACAACTCTTTGTGGAACGTCAGCTCATTCCCTGTCCTCGCAGCAGGGTCTTCACTAGCACGAGATGATTTTCAGAGGCAGCAATATATTATCGAGAGCCTCAAAAAGATAAAATCCAGGAATAAGATTGATTTGGTCATGGTTCTTGGCCATGCCCTAGAAATGGTATGGAGCAAGAGTGAATCTGACGATGTCGATATCACTTGGCTTGAGGCTTTCGACCAGTTAGGAATTGAGATGCTCATCAATTAAACGAGCTTGAATAATAATTACAAGAAGCCTGACCCACAACAATGATTTTATGACGTCATGCACGGATTCTATACCGTCCAATATCGGCACGGCCCAATGGGAGGTGTAGGCTTTACAATATTTAACTTCTACTGATAGGCTAAGAACCTTTTCTGATATTCCTGTAGCAATATACTGTCCATCGGAACCGGTGGCACGAGTCAATGTCGTTTGATACTTGAGTTCATCCTATCTTGTACGGCAAATACTAGCCAGCAGAAACGGTGGGAGAGGCCGAGTCGCCTCTCTAAGCTAATCGAGTTTTGATTGACACACCCAAGCGACAATTCATTGACGAATCGCTATCTTTGTGTATGAACACATCTACGCTACTTTGTGGGCCACCTTGAGCTGCCCATGCGTAGCTGTAGAGTGTAACTTGCTTCCGTTACTTGATTATGTCGCATGGGGTACAGCCCGAACTACTTAGGTATCCGAGGATAGAGGCTTTGTTCCTCGACAGCAGTCTAGGGATAGGGTCGTTGCACGGCATGAACGATTGGAAAGATGTCGGAAGCCGTGGGCTAATCAATGTACCGTGAGATGTCGTCGGCCCGCGTACAGAGAAAGCCTACGAGTTGTTGCAGCGATCATATAATTTTTGGGTCATATCCAAGCAGCGGCAGTCTAGAACAACGATCGTGGCCCTATTCACGGAATACTTGAGTTTACGGCTGGTCGTTATTGGGCCATCTTAACCCGGAGCTTCTGTTTGGACGAAAGTTGCCAGAGGACCCACTAACAATGTTCAAATCATCGACCGGCCACAAGCAAGCTGACTGAGTTTGAGGTCATGACATCCTGTGTTGATGGATTGGAGACTAGCAGTCACACGATACTGCTACCTGCTTTGAACAAATAGTCACCTTCGGCCACGCACACTTGTTTTGAAGTGCTTTACTTGAGACGGTGTCTGACACCTTAACTCGTCTGGAACAGCTAACTTCGCAAATCACTTGGGATCCGTCTACTGTGTTATGAGGTTTCTTTTCTTAACAGGCAGCCTATCCAAGCAGATCTTCGTCGAACATGAGTACATTGATCGTAAAAAGGGTAGCAAGCTAAAGATTCTCAAGCCAGAAGCCGGCAGCGTGGTCGCCGATGATGTCCCCTGTGGCAGGCGAAGAGAACGTCGAGCTGGCTGTTTCATGCACTGAAGGGCCTTTCCAGCTTGAAGAGCACTGCCGCCTAAGGAATACCGTAAAGTGTTACTCCGGCTTGCAGGCCTAATCGAGCGTCATGCCACAGTCCTCGGGGAGCTTACTCGTCTGACCTTGGACTCCATGGCCGCTTTCAATGGATTTGAAGCTAGATTCGCTGCCAATAGTCTTCGCTACTACGTTAGCTGGATCTAAAAGTGCTCTGGCGAAACTTTCTCACAATATGACAGATTCTTTAAGATCATTCGGAATGAACCCTTGGGGCTAACGGTAGGTATTGTTCCTTGGAATGGACCATTGTTTACAGTCGGGCTTAAAGCAAATCCAGCTTCGGCAACGGGAAACTACTTCATACTCAAGCTGTCGGAGAAGATGTCATTTGCCTCCATCGCAGTTGAGTAGCTTGCAAGACAAGCTGGCATATCACCCGACATTTTTCAGGTGCTCCCTGGAGATGGAGCCACCGACGCATTCTTCGCCAGCCACATAGCGTTGGAAAGATCAGTTTCATCGGGAGTATCCTGATCGGAGGGAAATCCAGGAAATGGCGGCGAGATCGAGCTTCAAGTGTGTAGCACTGAAACTTGGTGGGAAAAGCCACGTAGTTATCTTCGACGACTGCGACTTGAAGAACGCCGTGAAATGGACTGTGGAGGGTCTCTGCAACTTTTCAGGCCAAGTTTGCGTTGCGGCCAGTAGAGTATTTGTCCAGGAAGACGAAAAGGTTTATATGAAGGAATACGTAAACGCTTTACAAGTGAGTGCTGGGAAGGTGGGCAATCCAACCGCAGTTGGTACAGAATTCGGACCACTCGCGGATAAGGCACAGTTTGACCGCATTTCGGGCTTCGTTGAACCAGCACAAAAAGGACCATGAGGATCGATTCCTCACTGGCGGTCCACAAAACGATGACAACGCACTTCAATCACAGTCCTGCACAACCTAACGTACCCAGAGATATCATATTCACCTGACCGTCTTTGACGGGCCTGTTCTTGACACAGAGATATATACTACAGAGATTCGACTAAACGCTTGCGCCAGAGACTGCCTAGCGTGGAAATGCCAAAGCTTGTGCACGTATCAGACAATATTTCTATCATGAGAACTTTGTACCCAGCGAGGTTAGTCCGTGGAGAACAGGAGAGCCTTCGATGCTCGCCTCCGCAGATCCTGAGATTAATTGGAATTGCCCAGTTCGTTTAGATAAACATAAGAACCCTGTGGTCCGCATTTACCTGCATAGCCCGAAACCAACACTCTGAGACTTGTTCTGCCGCACCGTGGACTGGACAACAGGTTGATTCTAAGCGTGATCGTGATCGTGGCGACTTGATGATCTCCACAAGCGCTATGTAGATCTGCGAAGGTACAACAAATCAGGCTGGTCGGATGGAGAATTTCCCATTTGGGCAAACATGTCGCACTTGCACGTCTACAGGCCGCAATGTTGCTGTCGGACCCTCTACAAAGCTACTGGCCTTACAGGCCTGGGAGTATTTTGAGCAGTGGAGAACACTACAGCAACCTTTACGCCCGACATTCTAGGTCCCTCACTTCGCTACTTGAGTCAGACTGTGGTCTAATTCAGCAGATAGACTGTTTGAATTTCTTGAACTTCTTCAACTTCTTGTATTCTTATTGTGACTTCCTGATTTCACGTCAATACCTATGGTCGGTCTGTATTCTTCGAAAAGTACCCTCTACGCTCAATCATGGCTTCTGTACTTGAATCATTTGGTTTCAAGTTCATCAACTATCCTGGCTCCGAAGCATTCTCAGAGGAAGTCCACTGTTCTCAGGCAGTCATTGTTCCGCCACATGCCCGAACTGTGACCTTGTCAGGCCAGGTCGGAGTTCTCGCAGATGGCTCGATCCCGAACGGCTTGACCACCGAGCTGGACCTTTGCTTCCAGAATGTCAAGAAGGCTCTGATCGCAGCGGGCCTGGGTGAAAATGCGTGTGAATACATCTACGATGTACGCCCGGCTGAAAGTCTCCTTCCGAACTCCCAATTTGCTAACAGTTTGACCCAGGCTACATTCTATTTCAAAGACCAAGATCGTGTCACTGCTTGCATTGTCGACATCATGAAGAATTATTTTGGAAACACCCGCCCCGCAGTCCTCGGTTTCGAAGCTGGCAAGCTTGCTTTTCCGGATTCTCACGTCGAGATGAAGGTCACCGCATTTGTTCCTCCACAGGCACGATTATGAATGAATGGATCTAGATTGGTATATCTCGGTAGCGATTTACCACCCCGATACTGATGTAGGCAGCCGTGAGATACTGAGATTATACAGATAAATCTCTCTGTATGATGTAGCTTCCGCAGTAAAGACTTGAAAGAAGGGCCAGCAGTTGGTGACGTCTCGCTTTTGAGTCGTTCGTCGAAGATGTACAAAGATATCTTATGGTCTCTTTGCCCGAGCTCGAGAATCCGCCTAGATTTGTGTTGATCACTCCTAAACCACCACTGGCATTCCTTCCACTCGCCATAACTTTTAGCAATAACTTCGTAGAGCCGTTTATTTTCACCACAGCAGTTGTGGATCCGCTCTGGCTGAGATCGTCATCTGATTTTGTGGTAGACACTCTGCACAGGTACTATGAAGAGTGGTCATGTTTAGTGGAAGGTGGAAATGTGGAACAAGACCGGAAATTGACAAACAAGGCCACGGTTTCATGCTGAATTGAAGTACCGATTGGAATCAAACCCGTGGACTATTGAATACAGTACATCGGGTATAGAGGACCACTAACTTTGACAACAATTTCAGAGTCAGTGGGTGCGGTATAATCAGTGTACGGACTTACAAACACGACCAAAGTTTATAGTGTTCAATGAGCAAACAGCGAATTTGATTAACCAGTTTCGCTATGCGGAGTGACGTCTGTCGACTTTCTGCCTTGGTGACGGATGTGGATCTCACAGCCCTCCAATATCGCCCTGATTTTTGGACCACGGTATGTCTTGTGGACCCAAAGGGTGAACCAGAAAGCGCCCATGATTAAGGTCGATCCGAGAATAACCACCGTGTAGTTCATGTTGGCGGTGCGGACTGGGCGTACGAAAGGCAACTCGAAAAAAATCACCATAAAAAGGATGCACGCGCATGAGATGAGATTGGTAGCCCAGCCCAAGGCTCCGTTTAGACGGAATCTTCCTTGCAGTATAGCCTCTCTGCGCTGGAACATATTTAGGGCCAAGGGGTTAGCGTACACAAAATTGTTGAGAATAATTGGAGGAATTCCGAGCTTGGAATTTGCATTTGCCAGCCTTTTCGAGAATGGGAGTCCATTATCTCTAGCAAAAGCTCTGTTCAACCGAACCGTTGCAATGAAGATATCGAAGAAGGCGGGAACGGCAGCAATAAACACGATCAAGGTGAGGGCGGACACTAACACCAGGAGAATGAAGATCTCGAAGACGACAAAGATCATCCAGCGCTGAGAGGTCTCTGTCAGCGAACGATTGCCAGTAATGAGAAGTCGAAAAGGCCTACCTCGATCTCCGAAGTCGGGTTGCCAAGTTTGCAAACACCATAACAAATTGGGTATTGAAGAGACATGATCCAGCGATGGTGGTGATCCAAGCGACTAGATTCAGCAATCCGGTAATATGACCGAGAGGCGCCATCAGATGCCTCGGCGAAATGACGGCCACCCAGTAGTATGCCCCAGCGGATGTAGGGTAGGCACTGGCAACTTCACCTTAGGCCAAGGCCAGGAACAGGGCAACGACGCTGATGAGGATCCAGCCATGTATGGTCGTGGAAGTTCCTCCGGAGGCGATGCCAGCCCAGGAGATCAGTCACCAAGTCTTATTTCTTCTAGGCTTGGGCGCTGAGTGAGTCAACTTTACCTGCGACGAGAGATCCTCCAACTGCACCCCAGGAATTGCAGGTGATGATTGCAACGGCCGTCAATGCTAAGGACGAGTACTAGCGTCTCAGTTCAGGGTTGTACCCAAACTCCACAAGCTTGGTGTCGGCCTCATTGATAGACTGGAGAGCCTTCGGTGTGGTTGTTCGATTTCAACTATGATCGAGCCGGCACCAGTTGAAGTGCAAGAATAGGTTAGGGAGAAAGAAATGGGGAGGATGGTCAGAGAGCCACCGTCCACAACCGTGGAATATCAGTCCAAGACCAACAGCCTTTTGTAAACGGTTCTCGTCGACGTGCTCAACAAGAAACTTTGGGCGACGGTGGTGTACAGTAGGTCAGATAGACGAGAGCGAACACCCCTGGAAGACAGCGGTTCCACGCTGAAAAAGGAACCTTCCAGCCCGCAGACTCCTATTGGCCACTTCCCTGCTGATTGGCTTTGTGCTAGCTGTTAGCGTGCAGCCCACTAGCTGGCGATGTGCGGAGAAGCCAATCCGCGGCAATCTGGGGTTGGGGAGTAATGCAGCGGCCCGCGTCTGCCTCAGTCTGGTCTTTGCAGCGGCTGCGCTCCTTTCTTGGGCCACAAAGTATCTATTGACCGGTTCGCGAACTCAACTAAAATTTCCAACGTCTGGCATACACTCTTAAGGACCACTTCCAAGGAAATGTATGGCCTAGTGATAAGAATGTTTACCGTGGATGTCCAGGTGTCGCCAATGAATAGTGGATCTCTCCAAGGCTGGCGAAGGCCATAACCACAAATATCCATTTCGTGTCTGGCAGGGTTGTGCAGTAAGCGCCGTCGGGTTCGAACTGCCTGTTGTGGGACTGCTCACAATCGTGATCGCGACCACCCCTGACTTCTAAGTGCGTTTCCAGGGTTTTAAATATGACCCAGATTAGCACACAACTTCGGGACTTCACAGTTCCAGAGCCATCCTTACCATCATGAGCATACCGCGATCTCAGGACGGCGTTCACTTTTCCGTGCAAACCTCCACGGTGCAAAGAGGCCTCCCTACTATTGGCTATAAGACTTCTTCGAAGGAAATTCCTTCGGACAAAGTTTACGATGTGGTGGTGCTAGGTGCTGGCTACACTGGGCTGATTGCCGCACGAGATGTCGCAGAGGCTGGAGCGAGGGTCTTGCTGGTGGAAGGGCGAGATCGAGTTGGTGGACGAACTTGGACGTGCGAGATGATGGGCAACAAGTTTGAGATGGGTGGCGAATGGGTTCACTGGATTCATCCGCACATCTGGAGCGAGCTTAGCCGGTATGGCCTCACAGAGCCTAAAGATTTCTTGACGACCCAGGGTAGCGCCGCAGCAGAGTTTTGCTCCCTCCATGAAAACAACCCCACCCCGGGTCCGACCAAGTTCTTAGACCGGGAAACAGTCGAGCAGAGGATGGAACAGGTCACGAAGGCATTCTTTGACATCGACGGACAAGGGGGGACAACTATCTTCCCCTGGCCTTACGAGCCTCTCTCGAACTTGGAGGCCGTCAAAAAATACGACTCTCTTACGGTCAGAGAACGTCTGAACCAACTTGTGGACTTCACTTGTGGACTTCTCCAAGGAGGATCTGATGTACTTATACTCCAATCTGGTGGTTTTCGGATCGACGCCGCCAGAAGAGGCCTCTTTCCTGGCAATACTGCGATACTATGCTTTGGCTGGTTATAGTTGGAGCAGACTACTAGAGGTGTCTGATCACTTCAAGCTGACTATTGGCCACTCTGGTATGGCGAACCTTATCTTTGATGATTTCGCCGTCACCGGGGATTCAATCTTTGGGGATCCAGTACGCGCTGTTGATTCTCAGCCTGGCTCAGTAACAATGGCGTTACAATCGGGCAAAATGGTTCGATCCAAGCGTATCATTTGCACTTTGCCGCTCCACTGTCTGAGCGACGTGGATTTTCAGCCTCCTCTTCCCAGCCAATTCACTTCACGACATCCAAACTACGGCGGAAAAGTCCACATCCACATCGATAGCAAGATCCCGTACTGGTGTGGCTTTGGCGAGCCTGGCGCTCCGGTCGATTGTCTGTTGACAGATCGGTACTCAGATATGGAAGGTACCTTTCTGACTGGTTTCCCCGGTGGCTGGGCCAAGCGGGCAGGGCGACAGGTCGTGGACGATCCGGAAAGGTTTCTACAAGCTACCTTCAAGTCCTATTTTCCTTCCGAATGGGCCAGTAAGCCTACTGACCTTATTTGGCATGACTGGAATACGGACCCATTTTCCAATGGACAATGGGGAGCTTGGGGGGCAGGGCAACTTACCACCGATTTCAAAACCCTGTCAGAGTCAGCCTACATAAGTAACGAAGTGATCTTGGCGAACTCAGACTGGGCTAGAGGATGGACAGGCTGGGTAGATGGAGCTGCGGAGGAGGGTAAACGTGCAGCAGCTCATGTCGTGCGCCAAATACGACGCGAACGAGCCAAGAAATGATATAAGCTTTGTGGACTTGGGCCAGATATACTGTAGCACAAGGAGTGAAACACCGAAATTTGTTCAAACTATAGTATCGTTGCCTAGGGAGCTTGGATCTGACCGTACTGAGCTAAATAGACAAGCGAAAGAAGTAAAAGGGACTTAATAATATACCATGAGCAGTTACAGCTTGAGTATAAGTCTGTGTATATGAAGAGGTTCATAACTGGGCCCCCAAGTTGTAAGTTTTCGGCGTTTCGAATCTCGAAAGAGCCATACTCCGAAATATAACCCGACACCTAAGAAACATATAAATTTAAAGTTGCAAGAACTTTCTTGGCTCCGAATAGAATCTAGGTGATTACCACTTTGTGGCTAATAGAAATTGATTGAGCTATTGCAATATCCGAGCACCTCACGACTATTCGTGAATGATACAGTTGCATTCGATTAGAAAACCAATAATTTTGAAGCTATAGCCAGCTGGCTCGCGAGCTTTGGTCTATCCGTCTACAACAGACATAATATACTGCAACACTGCAACATCGATTCTCGGATTTCTAGGGACGTTGAACAGAGACGTCGACTCATCGGCTAGAGTAACTGCTGAAAATCTAGCCCCATATCCACAATCAAACAAAGTCTTGCTCAAAATGAGGTTACAGCTGAATGCCAGAGTCCTTACGGCTTGGCATAGTTGTCCCTTTCTGACCTTGCAATATCTCATTTAAACGCATTTTCAACTTTGGAGAATGCTGAGACGAAGCTTAGAAAAGCGAACCATGTCATTAAGTGCCGTTGGGATCCCTTGTCTGGCCTCTTGATTTTGAAACTTGGCATCCTCAGGTCGGCAAAGAGAAACTACTTTTATTGAGAGGTCGCTCAGAGCCCAAGATTTTGGCGAATAAATCTGGTTTATCTGTCCGTTCTCGCTGTCATCTCAGAACCATCTCTCGTATATCTCGTTTTGCAGGGGCATGAGATGGCCATTCAACAGACTCATAGAAGAGCCACTGACAGGTATGTGGCAGAGTAAGTGTAACTATTCTGCTGCAAGCTGTTGCCGGCCGATTGACGGCAACCCCTTGTTCAACTCCAAATACGCACTTGACTTGGTTATATCTGAAAGCTTGCTATAGCTTCACGTCGATCTGTGGATAATCATGGCAAGGGCATCGATTTCTCACCTTCAAGTGTGCCTAATGTGGCTGTCAGGTCCCAGTTTGGACAGCAATCAAAACTGAAACTGTCCAGTATCCGTTCAGACTCGGGCCCAAGACGATCACTGATCAGCGAATTGGGCTGCGACGGAGGAGTCGGTGATGGAGGCGGAGCATTTCTATCATGGGATTTGGACCACGTATCTCCGGATACATTTTGTGCTTGAGAAAGAACCGAATCGTTACCACCCGAAACAGTCGAACATGACACTCATGGCCTATCAAACGCTTCAGAACTTGGCTTTGATGCAGGGTCGGCAGATGAGTCTACAAACCTGCTACGTAGGCTTGAAGTCAGGCTGCGCTGATAGCGTCTGGGTGTTTGAACACGCTGTTCCTTGACCATAGGTGGGTGAATATTACACTCGTCATTCGTGTGCCGTATTGTATCAGACAAGCAAACAGACAAACACAAAATTGGAGTAGATTTCACACAATTTCCAGGACTTTCACAAAGTGACTATCTTTATATGGTATGTTTCTTGAATCGGGATCGCTTTCTTGTTGTTGGTACTGAGAAAATGAACTTCTAGCCTCGGGTACTGGTCCCACATCAGCGCCGCCCCTCGAAGATATTTTCGTTTTCGGAACGGAATCAGCCAAGTCGTTACTGATAAGGCCGTGCCGGAAGTGGCAATAGCAACTTGGTTCCATCGATCCCTTCGTATACTGGGCCTCTTTTCGGCTAGCAAGAGAGACGCCCAATCGACCTTCGGGATGGGCTTCTCCGTCGTGGACATACACGTCACAAGTGTCCGACATACATAATCACTTCATTGGATAATTTCGAACAATCCATGGCAGGGCGAAACGTAACATAAAGTCATTTCGGGCACAGAACCGGGGTACAATACGCAAATTCTCAGTACGAAGTCATCTCGAGCACACTGCGACGCGAACTTTGACCAATGGGCTTAGTATATACCGTAAACAATGGACTAGTACGTGGCTGGTGTGACACTCAGGCGACCACCGTCTGTTATCACACAGCTGCCATTGCAATAGGCTCCTGCCCGCGAGGCCAGATACAGCAAAGGTCCCATAATGTCCTCTGGCTGCCCTGCACGCTCGGCAGGGATTTGTTCCACTGGGAAAGAGCCTTCTTCTGCTGGATTTTGGTCTTTGATCAGGGTAGTAGTGAGGTCCGTTGGAAATACTGAGTATTATCAGACTCGGGTTAGTCCTGATATCTTAGAAAAGGCAGGCAAGAATACTTACAGCCTGGACATAATACATTTGCTCTGATTCTATATGGCACCAAGTATGTGGCCAGAATTTTCATCAACATGGTCGTGGCAGCCTTGCTTGTACCATAGGCAAAACCTGCCGTAACTTTCCTGTTAAAGCTTCCAATGCTGCTGGTGGCAATGATCTGACTCCTTCCTCCTTGGTACGCTGATCGCTTGTTCCCTTCGTCTAACAGCCCAAGGAAAGCAATAGTCGTGTAAAAAACCGCTGTACAATTGACGTGGTATGTATTGGTAAAATCTTCCATCGGAATGGTGAACAAAGTCTCCTGTATTTCTGCGATGCTTGATCCTTGAGCAACGTTGCCCGAAGGGCCTGCAATACCAGAGTTCGCCACAAGAAGATCTATGTATCCTGCGTCACTCGCGATGAATGCTGCCGCCGATCGTAAGTTTTGTCTATCTGTTACATCACATTCCAGCGGAATGACACAGTCCAAGCCCTGATTCTGTTAGAAACTGAAAAGGAAAAGACGCACTGGTGAGGAGCCTGAAGTAGGCATGTTGCACTTACAATCTTGCCGACTGCGTCGTCCAGGACTTGCTTCCTCCGCCCAAGAATATAGACTCTTTTTGCGCCATTCTCGGCCAATGCCTGAGCCATGAAAAGCCCAAGGCCTGTACATGATCAGGGTTAAACTTCAATGAATCAGATAGAACAGCAGTAGTGACGAGTGATGAAAGAAGGGATCTTGGAGGAGCACGCCCCATTGCCATGCACATCGGACTTACCACTTCCTCCGCCCGTGACAACGGCAACAATTCCATTGACATTGAACAACAGATTGACTTGGCTCGTTTGACCCATTGCTGCAATCAGGGTTCCAGGGAAAGATTAAAACAAACCTGATAAGGCGTCTAGTGACGGATAGCGAAAGGGTGTTTAAAGTGCTACAGAGTATTGACCTTGTCGACATGGCATCATGTGGAAATGACATTTCTCCGCCTGCGTACGCCATCAAATCAGTCCACTGAATGCAAGATATTTAGACGTTGAACACAGGTCAAGCGCAGCCATCGAGACGGCAAAAGTTTCAGCGGCCATACCTCCCTTGATAACTTCGGAAATGCTTTCCACTTTCAGCGCTACAATATATCCTCTTTGGCACGTTTCCCTCCCCTCCTGCTCTCACCTCGTCTCCGAATACCTCGCTTATTTGCTGCAAGGAAGAGCAAGCCAGTGCTTGGACTTCACACATAGGAGCCAAATATGGCCGAAAGGTACCGCGGGCTTATGTTTTGGGTCTCGACCTCAACGTCTTTGACCCGCGATTCGAGAGCAAAGTCAATCGACTTATCTGCTCGCTAGGACGACGAATTGGAACGCGAGCTATCTGTTGGAACGGGTCAAGTTGGGTTACAGATACGGAGGCGCCTGAAGAAATGCACCCCAGTTTTCGGGGTTGGCGTTCGGAAAGGGTAACCCAGACTTGACGGTCAGGATTTAGTGGCAATGAAGTTCTCCGCAGTCCACCTCATCCCTTCAGAAGTAGAAAGTGAATCCGGGAGACTCTGCCGCAATTTGAACCCGCAATTTGAACCCGCAATTCAGAAACGTCTATCCTTCTGTAGGCAGCTATCCCTCATAGTTCAATGCTCACAGTGGTCCGTTTCCGCTAAATGGCTGCATATTGATAAGTAAGTCGTTATCTAGGCTCGTGGCAAGGGCTTTGTTTTCGATAAAATACTTGTCGATTCCGAACCCTGAATCCATGAACTTCGCAACTTCACTGAAAGCACTCCACAAAGCCCAAAATGTCACTCTCAGAGAGAGAGAAATCCCAAGGTCCAAGGGAGATCCACCCTATCGACTCTAACGACGGCAGAATTGGACACAGCGAAGCAATCAATTCGTTAAACTATAAGCAAACCAAACGTCACTTGCTCCCCCGACACATTCAATTGATTGCTATCTCTGGTGCCATTGGTACAGGACTCTTCGTAAGTGAAACAATTACGCCTTGCAGACGAGATATTCATTATCATAGATTGGCACCGGTTCTACACTGCACCAGGCTGGTCCAGCTGCTCTCTTCCTCGGATATGCTATTTATGGTGGCCTTATTTACATCGCCTTCAACTCGATGGGCGAGATGGTGTCGTACCTACCGATCGATGGATCCTATGTCGAATTTGCGAGCCGGTTCGTCGACAACAGCTTTGGCTTTGCACTCGGATGGCTTGTTTTCTATAACTACGCCGTTACCGTTGCCGCCGAAGCCACTGCTGTGGCTGGAATGATCAATTACTGGAACACAGACATAAACAATGCTGTTTGGTGCACACTATTCCTGGTCTCGATCGTTGTCTTCGTAGGACTCCTGGCCCCATACGTACGCCCACTTAATGCTGACGTATCTAGAATGTGTGGGGGGTGAGGTGGTTTGGTGAAGGGGAGTTTTACTTCTCCCTTTTCAAAGTATTCCTCATTGTGGGCCTTCTGATATTTACTTGTGAGTGGATCACCACATTGCTGCTAGCTGGTACAGTTACTGAGAGTGATTCAGTCATTACGATGGTGGGTGGTAATCCTCAGCATGACGCCTTCGGTTTTCGCAGTTGGAATCACCCTGGGGCCTTCCATGCCTACATCGCCAGTGGACCTTGGGGCAATTTCCTCGCCTTCTTTTCGACATTTGTCGGCGCCGCCTACGCATACGGGGGCCCTGACTACATTGCTATGACCGCGGGTGAGGCCAAGTATCCTCGTCGCATATATCCCAATGTTTTCAGACGCGTCATCTACCGCCTGCTTGTCTTCTACATCGGGGGTGTCCTTGCTGTTGGTATTTTGGTGCGTCCGCTATCCACCGAGTCAGCGCTGCGCGTTGCTAACTAATGCTCAGGTTCCGTATGACGATCCCGACCTTGGGACCTCCAAAAAGGGAGCTGGATCGTCTCCGTTCGTCTTGGCCATGGTACGCATGAGCATTCCGGCTCTGCCGTCTATCGTCAATGCGGCGATTTTGACATCAGCTTGGTCTTGTGGCCTCGCGAACTCCTTTACGGCTTCACGTGTCCTCTACTCTCTGGCTTTGCGTGGCACTGCCCCAGCAATCTTCCGAAGAACTTTCCGTGGAGTACCAATCGTAGCTCTTGGAGTAGTAGTCGCATTTGGTTGCTTGTCTTACATGTCGGTGTCCAACAGTGCAGCAACTGCTTTTGGCTACATTGTCAACATCACGGGAGCCACTTGGATCTTGAATATGGGTCTTCAGCAAATAATCTACATTGGTTTCCGGCGCGGGATCGCTTATCGGGGCATCGACCGTTCGACGCTGCCATTTACTGTGAAGAGACAGCTGCCGCTTGCTTGGTTCGCGCTGTGCTGCTATCTCTTCCTCTTCTTCGTAAGTTGTCCCCATAACACAAAGACTACGGATCAGACTCATCTTGACGTAGACTAACGGATGGGTTGTCTTTACCCGCGGTAATTGGGCGGTGGATGACTTCCTCTTTGCTTACCTCAGTGCACCAATTTTTGTGGCGCTGTATTTAGGACACAAGATCTGGACTGTCAGTCATGGCAGTACGTGGAAGCTCCATCGACCCCGAGATATTGATCTCGATACTGGACGCGATGAGGTCGAGCAAGACGAGGGAACCTATCCTCCTCTGCCAACGACAAAGGTCGCCAAATTCCTGCATTGGCTATGGGGTGCCTGAGACTGAGTTTCTCTTCGCAACGCTTCATCGCAAGATTTTGCGCTGCGTTTTAGTAAGTTTATCGAGTTTCCATAGTACGCGCAACCCATGTAGCTTCTGGAGCTTTCCTTGCCATATGCGGTTTAGCATGGACGCTTCAGCGATGTTTCTTTTTCCATATGATGACCGTGTGATTCAAAGATTTGCCAAATGTTCTGCTGAACATTTATGAAGAATGATAATATGGAAGTGAATGAGTACTATTGCATTTCTTGCATATTTGCTGGATAGTCATATTGAGACCGCTTCCCTCAACCCGCTTCCGAAATGACACAGGACTCCTCGGGTAGCACAGAATCGTGTCGTGCTATACGCGGTGTTGACGATACATTTGCGTATAGCCAGGCAATCTTTTCTCGCGATACTCCTTCTCGATGCTTGGAGGCATAGACCTGAAAATATGCAGTCATTACACGTGGAACATGTGCAGTTTCCAGAGTTGATGTCGAATAGAAGGATACGACAAGGCAAGAGGCCCCTTTCCGCTCTATTGTTGTCCTTGCAGTCGTTTTGCTTCAGATGCTACCGCTTCTGCTATCGAATCTACCAACCCTGGGGCTTGAGGCTCCCAGCCCAAAGTATGCTGTGCTCGACCAGACCTAAACACCGCATTGGTACCCCATAATACACCTCCGTGTGACGTTACTTTGTTCGCCTCATCAACATCGATCGTAAGTTCTATCTCGGAGCTTTTGAGTAAGCCTTGTTCTTGGGCAGCGGAAGCAACGCATCGGTTCAATTCGCCGAACTCCTGTCACGGGTTAACGGTTTTCTCACGAGAAAATTGAAACGTACCATTGCTCCAGACCCAGGAAGATATATTCCTTCTCCATTCCAAAGCCCCGGCTGACTTTTGACTGCGGCATGCGCCAAACGCAAAAATAGGTCACCAAGGTCTCTGATGTGGATGTGACTCCATTGATTGAGACCTCTCAACAAGCGAAACCCTTGTCCGTACTTCAACGTTGCCCGTGCGATCTCTGGCACCTGAATGCTCCTTTGATTCACAGGTCCAGCTCCCTGTCCATAGATCAAAGGAGCAACAATCAAGGCTGTCCGTGCGACTGACGGATCTTGGGCCATTATGAGGTTATCCACTAGTCGTGATGGGCTGTTTCGAATGAGGCTGAGAACCTTTTGAGAATCCTCCACGTCGTCATATACTTCCACCGGTGATTCTCCATATCGGCCCTCCATGACTTCAGGGATAGTAAAGAGGGAAGCTCCTGAAATCTGGATCCAGTACGCTGCTTCTTTTTGAGCCAAAATCCACAGTTCTGATACCCAAACTTACATGGTGAGTCAGAGCCTTTGTCTCCGATCGCTCTGGCAATGGCTTGACTGCTTTTGAGGTGGTTTGTACTTGCAAGGTCTGGTGAGACACCGTCAATGGAAGCAATATAACTTGTGGCGTAAGCAAACGTACGGAAAATGATGTCTGCCCGGCGCGTTTCTTCCTCGACCAGCCCGGAATCGTCCAAATCACCAAGGACTATCTGAACATGGTCTGGAAACATATCTAGGACCCTTCTTGCCTTTTTGATGTCTCTTATCAGGCACGCGATCACCGTGCATGATGCCGGAAACGACGAGGCAATCGATTGTAACGCCTGGCCACCGACATAGCCGGTGGCACCGGTGCTTGACTCGGTCAGGCTTACAAACCCTTTGCTTGACTGTCTCGATTGGCACGTACAGAAATATTCTCACCATTGATTTGCTTATGTTTCAAAGAAGTCAGAAATGACTATTAAAGTATGCGCGTGGAAAGATAACGTTTGTCTTCTGCGACATTGATGTACTTGCTCCGTTTCATTTATCACCTCAGGATAGTTTCTCGATATTGGAGATTGACGTAACTTCGCGATTCGGCCAATTAACAACTGCGCACCAAAAAGGCAAGTGATCCCGGCGATGTCCGTCCACGTTCGGCTGACCTCCGCGGTGACAACTTTGTCTTCCTACAATCATTCGAAAACAGAAGTCAGCATGGATTGATCTCAAAGTCAGTGCGAGAACATTATCGGACAAGACGCTCTCACATGGGGAGAAGCTGATTTTCGTGCTTGTTATTCGCAATTGATTAATTAGCGCCCACAATAGCGAATCCCATCTTCAAGTCTGAGGTGACGACATGAAAACTGGCAGCAACAAGAATCCCAGTCGAAGCCACACTTTTGGAGGTTGCAAAACATGCCGATCACGTCACGTGAAGTGTGACAAGGTTCGACCTGCATGTCTTACTTGCAGGGCTGTGGGCATTGTTTGCGAAGGCTTCAGCCAAGAGTTGAGATGGGTTGAGAACCGGAGCAGTCATGGTGGCAATGGGGCCAAGACAGACTCTACTGAGCATCCCGTGAGGCAGCATTTATATACAGGTATTCTTTACAACGTAAGATTCAGCCAAGCCATGCTAACAAGGATCTTGTAGAAGCAAGTCGCAAGTTAATGAGCAAAGCTTTACTTGCTGATATGGCTGAAAAGCCTGTTGACGCATTTCTCTCAGATCTAGACGCAAGATACCGAGATGAACCCCCAGAAGCTGTTAATGGGGTCTCGATAGGCCCTTTTGGGGTGTTCAATCTCGTCCCACCACCTAATGGGGGCCTGCCTCTCAACGACTCACCCCTATCGGTGACTGAGCTGCAAGCCATGGAGGTCTTCCAAAGTGAGGATGCCATGCCATCTGTCGAATCTGTTGGTAGTCTGGCCGATTTTCACGGCTTTTTGGACTGGCCCGACCTCTTCGACCTTGATTTCACAAGCTATGATATACCTCAGCCTACATCTGACAACGATTTTCAAGACACTTTCCCTGGCTACGTTCCTACGGTATCGCACGTCGCCCAAACTGATAATGTTGAGGCCGAAGGTGACTACGGCCATAATAGTATTAAGACCGACTCGTTGAATTTCATGCAGAACAATGGAAGAGTGAGCCACGCCGGGATTGATCCCGCAAAGGCGGAACTGGCTCTCGCTCACTTCAAGAATCACTTTATCTTTCATTTGCGTATCATGCCCATCGAGAAGAGATCGCCGTGGGAAGTCAACAACTTGAATTCTGCCATCATGACCTTGGCTAGAATCACATATATGACTTCACAGCCGGTGTCCCATGGCGCCCTAGCCAACTTGCAGGCTGTATTGGCTCTTTCGGCACACCATCTAGGCACTCAGAACGTGAGTCATGGTACAGTATCTGCAGAAGACTGGCAAAGCTTCTCGGCCAGGATGAGTGAGCGGGCGATGGAAAACTTGCAGTCATCTTTACGGAACGAAACCAGAGGCCCCGATGCCGCCAAATATAAAGACCAACTTATGGCAATCCTCGCCATGCTGACCTATGCCGTAAGCCTCCAGTCCAGACTGAAACTATGTTACTAAATCCTGATAGACCCTGCACGACAGGCAACAAGAGGCTCGTGCATATATGATCGACGCTGAGCGGCTCCTTAGAATTCGTGGATTGGCCAAACGAACCATTTCACGCAAGGCGAGGGAGTTGCACCATGTCTACACGTGGATCAGGATAATGGAAGAGAGCACTTTCGTCCTTCATAACTACGAAATAACAGGGACGAAAGTGGCTGCTGGATCTACGAAGCAGCCAGCCAGAGAATTTCGGAACGATGGAACCCTAGGTACCCGACCGCTCGGCATGTATAATACAGGGCCAAATCCGCGCTTGGATGACTTTCTCCGGCTCAACACACCACCCTCAGACAGCGAGACTGATGCTATAGCCACCAAGGATGTTGAAACTGGACAGCACGATATCCACCTTGAGGACAGTCGGGAATTTCCCCCAAGCATGTATACCGAGCTGTACGGAATTTCTGAGACTTGGCTTAGTCTTGTGTCTCAAACCACTCGATTAGCAAACGTCATTGATAGGCTAGGGGTGGACAACGAACGAGACAATCTCCAAGCTATGGAGCTCCTTGAGAGGCGAAAACAGCGACTGGAGAATATGGTATGCTCGTATACGGCAATAGACCGTTATGATGCTACCGGCCAAGCACAGTCTGAAATATCGAGGCCAAGCACGGAAATCGCGCGCGATTCCATAGTACGGGCGCTAAATTCTGCTTTGGTGATATTCTTTTATCGAAGGATCAGGAGGCTCAACCCTTGGATTTTGCAAGAGCATGTGAGAAACGTTGTTCAGGCTTTGAAAGACTATGATACATCGTGTCGTGATGCTAATATTTGGGGAACCGGGTCTCCATGGCCTGCTTTCATGGCAGGGTGCGAAGCGTTGCACCCTTCACACAGAGAGTACTTGAGCAATTGGTTTGATAAGGCTTTTGATATAACAGGCTTTGAGAGGTTGAAAGCAGCGAAAGCGTGCATGGAGGACATATGGAGACGTCGCTGTCAACCGACACCGGGGGTGGCCCGGAAAGACCGTCATCAACTCTGGACATGGGAACACGCTTCGAGAGAACAGAACATGCATTTTCTGCTGTCATAAGCCCTGTCTAACATGGCTAATAAATATCTACAACCTGGTTGAATTTTTGAAACCTTCTTCATTAGTCAACAACCTTCAACCCAGCATTCCGCAGAATGTTTGCCAACTCTGTCCGCGGCCCATCAGTCAGTAACTTGAAGGGCTTCCTGGGCCCACCGGTGGGGTGACCAAGTAGTTCCATGCCCGTCTTCACAGCAGATGGATAGTTGTGCTCCTCTAAGAACTTGCAAATCGGGTAGATTTTCGACCACAATTCTCGGCCAAGGTTCAGATCGCCCTTGACAGCCAAAGCATCCCACAATTGGGCGGAAAGCTCAGGAATGATATTTGACGCTCCCCAAACAGAGCCTTTGCAGCCAGCCACCAAGCCATAGAATGTGAGTGTATCCCACCCATTGAACGCGGTGATTTGGTTGCCATGAGCAAAAACCAATTCGGTGAATGCAGGAGCGTTGCCAGATGTATCTTTCAGATATTTCACGCCGAATTTGGAGAGACCTGCAATCTGTGGCGGGGTAAGGGTTAATCCAGATGCAGAAGGAATGTTATAGTAGATAATATCCAGATGGGAGGCGGCATAGATTTCGGACATAAGCTCCCCAAGTTGTTCATAGTTGACGGGATCGTAAAAGGGTGGAACGACCATTAAAGCTGCGGCTCCGGCTTTTGCAGCATGCCGTGCCAGCTCGATACAATCCTTGGTCGAGGTGGCGCCAACACCAGCGACCACAGGTACTTTGCCATGGGCGTATTCGATACACAGCTCTAGGTTTTGCTTTCTTTCCTCCAGAGTCATGGCTGTGAACTCTCCTGTAGTGCCGCCAGGTACAAGGCCATGGCAGCCAGCGTTCAGAACATGGTCAATATGCGCTTTGAGACGTTGCTGGTCAATGGCCGTGCCGTCATCCGTGAACGGTGTGATCAATGCCACTAGAACGCCGGTCAAGGCCTGATTTGTAGTAGCCATTATGATGAATTCTTGGGCAAAGAGTTGTTACTAGGATTAAGGAATTGTTCTAAACAACGTGTGAATGTGATATAGTCAGAAATTGATATCTTGAAATACACACTATATGCAACGGTCCTTCAATGCCACCGCGTGCTTTTAAAATGACCCAGTTGTAGGAATCCCTTTCTCAGCAGAGCAAACGATCAAAGATCAAGGGGGAAATGGTTACCGGAGGATCTCAGCTCCAGCAAACCACAAATAGGTACGTATTACTACAATCACTAATCCTTGACCCCACCTCCCCTTTCCACTTTGATAACTCGGCCCCCATTCTGGAAGGTCTTTCCGGTTACTTTCTCTTCTCGATTTTTGGACCGGAGATCTCTGCAAGGGCCTCAATCAGTCTATGCCTGGGTTTAGGCGTTGTCTCTTATCACCCTTTGTAATTGTAGCGAGCTAGTTATCAACGAATGACTTAATTCTCGTCGTCTTCACTCAGTCTTCGCGCTCTCTTATTCCGCCTCACAATTTAATAGAGTACATCACGATGGCAAATCGACCTTTATCACTTGATCGCAATGTGTTTTCCATTGCAGACCTTGAGTCACTCGGTGCAAAAAAGCTGCCGAAAATGTATCGTGGTAGGCAGAATCTGAACCACACAACAATCTCCAAGGCTGACCATTACAAGACTACTACAATGAAGGTGCTATGAACATGATTTCGTAAGTCGCGTACAAAATTCACTCACAACAGACAATCAAGTAGCACTCTGACTACCATCAGACTGCGCGACAACGTCGAAGCATACGAACGTTATCGGATTCTGCCACGAGTTTTACGCAACGTCGAGAGTGTTGATACCTCTACAACCTTTCTAGGGCACAAGGTTAGTATTTCGTGGCAGCATGTGACGGGAAGCCCTCAGTTTCCGTGCAAAGCAATGCTATGCTAACTTTCATATGGCATAGGTAACATTCCCACTCGGCATCAGTCCATCGGCCATGCACAAATTGGCTCATCCTGATGGGGAATTGGCGACATCACGAGCAGCTGCAACTCTGAACGTGGGTATGTGTCTTTCATCTTACGCAACTACATCCCTAGAAGATGTGGCCAAGCAAGGATGTGGCAACCCTTATATGATGCAGATGTGCGTTCTGAAGGACCGGAGCAAAACTAAGCAGCTCCTGGATAGAGCTGAGGGTTGGTCGACGCGCCTCCCATTCTCCGAGCCTGTACTGACAAAGCGGAGCCGCTGGCTACGAGGCTCTATTTCTCTCAGCCGATGTGCCAGTGCTGGGACGTCGCCTCAACGAATTCCGCAATGACTTCACGCTCCCCAAAGGCCTTAGCTTTCCCAACATTCTATCCACTGGTGATAACGAGTTTGCAAAGAGTGCTAGTTCGCAAGACTACGGTCGGTCCCAAGTTGGAGCAGATATCGCTTTCGCTAACTGACAGTCTGTCTAGATTCTAGTTTGGAGTGGGCTGAAATTATCCCTTGGCTAAGAAGGAATACGAAGATGCAGATATGGTTGAAAGGCAGTAAGTAGATAAGATGACCCTGCCCTGGCCCAAAGAATCTGCAAAGGTGACCTCTCGCTGGCAGTACTCAGTCCTCAAGATGTCGATCTAGCCATTGAGCACGGAGTGGACGGCGTGGTGATATCTAATCACGGTGGCCGTCAGTTGGATGGAGTTCCTGCCACCATTGATTGCTTGAGAGAATGCTCTCGAGTGGGCAGGGGGCGAATACAGATCGCCGTTGATGGGGGAATCCGATGTGGATCAGACATCTTTAAAGCTATCGCCCTCGGGGCACAACACTGTTTTATTGGGCGGATAGCAATCTGGGGGCTTGCTGTAAGTTTATTGAATATCCTCCAGATACGGTGCTAATGGTTAGGTTTGCAGTACAACGGACAGCAGGGAGTCGAACTTGGCTTGAAGCTTCTTCTGGAGGAGTTCCGAACGACAATGGCACTCACAGGGTACTATAATCATAATTTAACGTGGTGCTACATATAGTCACTAACCAATATCGATGTCCAGATGTCGAACGATCAGTGAAATCACACCAGATCACCTCACTTTTCTCGGACCCGGTGGGCGACTCCAGAAGTTGTAGATTCGCGTTGATCAACTTATGCATCGTGAGCGTATTCCAAGTTCCATAGCGAGGAGGTCATTTGCCACTATGCCAGCTGCAGTGTAGATTCATGCTCTAATTCCTATTCTGTTTCCTTTTCCATGGTGGAGCTTGTCCCCTCCCGGGAATATGAATGACTACTTGGGCTAGTAGATTCATCTATCCGACCGATTTATCACCTTCGAACAAAAATTCCACCGTGTCTCAAAGATTATGTTGCTCTTGAATTATCAGTATGGCCCGAGTCGCATTTCTCACCTTCCGCTTACGCTGATCTTGACATCCTCTTCTTCGCAAGTGCGAATCATACGATCTTTTCGGGAATTATCGAAGGCAATGGAGAAGAGCCGGAAGCAAATGCTCCATGGCTCAAGTCGTTTTGTTGTGCAGCAATCATCAGAAAGATGGTCTGGAATGGTCAGCTTGGCGGAAGGATCTTGAGTTCATGGAATGTAGGTTGCGCTAAGAACGCGATGAATAGCCTTCACGCAGATTTCCGAGACTCAGCTCTGGAAAGTCTGGACGAGTCTCAGTCTAAGGCAACAAGGATTGCACATGTCCCATATAGCGTAGACCGTGATCGTGTGATCAATGATGCATTTTCCACGGAGGAGATTTGTGGCTTCTAAAAAGAGGAAGGTAACTCCGAATATTATCGACTGGAAGATAGGGTCCATTACCAGGTAGTCAATTCATCTTCTTTCCATGGAATGAGTTGCTCACCACAATTGTGGTTTTATCCGAATCGTTGCAACTAATCATTGCATGATTGGTAAATCATTCCGTCGGTACAGGGGCGCATCAGGTTCTTCGGATGAATCTAGGCTTGGACAACAAATTTCCTACGTCGCAGTATCTAATCTTAGCAAATACATCTGTAGACACTCACCTAGTCGACTTCAGATCATCTACAACGTCCTTGCAGAAATATATCCCCCGAATTTGGTTAACAAAGCTCGAGGCCAGCAGTCATGGGAGATTTAGTTCAAGAGACCACAACACCAAATGGCCATACATATACACAGCCTCTAGGACTGTTCATTAACAATGAATTCGTTCGGGCCTCATCCGATCGAACGATTACCAGTGTGGATCCAGCGTCAGTACTTCAGTGTTAAGAGCACTCGAATTACAGAACTGACGGCTTGTTTCAGGACCGAGAAGCCCATAGCCACTGTCCAGGCTGCATCGGCGCAAGACGTAGACACTGCAGTTCAAGCAGCATCAAAGGCCCTCAAACACCCTTCATGGAAGCTGCTCTCGGGAACGGATCGCGGAAAGCTTATGTCGAAATTAGCAGATCTGATCGAAAAACGCAAGGAACTTTTGGCGTCAATCGATGCCTGGGACAATGGTAAATTCTGGCTTCCGAAGTTTATTTGAAGGGCTCCAAATTAACAACTGTTTAGGCAAGCCGTATAAAGTTGCACTGAGTGAAGATATACCAGAAACATTCAACACCATCAGATATTATGCTGGTTGGTGCGACAAAGTGTCCGGGCAGACCATCAATACCACCCCTGAGAAGTTTGCATACACATCGCGGCAACCCATCGGTGTCGTCGCTCAGATAATCCCTTGGAACTATCCGCTATCCATGGCAGCTTGGAAGCTTGGACCTGCCCTGGCTTGTGGGAACACGGTGGTTCTCAAGGCTGCCGAGCAGACGCCTCTCAGCATTTTGGTGTTGGGCCAGTTGGTCAAGGAAGCAGGCTTCCCGCCAGGCGTCTTGAACTTTGTGAATGGGTTCGGGCAAGAAGCCGGATCCGCTTTGGTTCAGCACCCTCTTGTAGACAAAGTTGCGTTCACGGGGTCAACCGCGACCGCGAAGCATATCATGACGATGGCGGCAAAATCTCTGAAGAATATTACGCTGGAGACAGGGGGAAAGTCCCCTATGGTCGTTTTTAACGATGCGGATCTCGAACAAGCCGTGAAATGGTCGCATCTGGGGATCATGTCGAACCAGGGACAAATATGCACGGCAACGTCTCGGATCTTGGTCCAAAATGAGATCTACAATAGTTTCCTCTCCAAGTTTAAAGAAGCAGTCAGCACTGTATCCAAAATCGGGGACCAATGGGACGAATCGACGTATCAAGGGCCGCAAGTTTCTAAGGCACAATACGACCGGATTCTATCGTACGTTCAGATTGGTCAGGACGAAGGAGCCAAGCTTCTTATGGGAGGACAACCATGGCGAATTGATGGAAAGGGCTATTTTATTACTCCAACTGTTTTCACCGAGGTCGCAGACTCGATGCGGATATACAGGGAAGAAGTTTTCGGACCTTTTGTCACCATCTCTTCGTTCAAGACCGAAGAGGAGGCACTTTCGCGGGCCAACGACTCTACGTACGGTCTTGGTGCGGCACTGTTTACAGAGAACCTCTCGAAAGCTCACAGGATGGCGGCGGAGATTGAGAGCGGAATGGTATGGGTCAACAGTAGTCAAGATTGTGACTTTCGCGTCCCGTTCGGTGGTGTCAAGCAGAGCGGCATTGGGCGCGAACTCGGCGAGGCCGGCCTGGAAGCTTATTCTCAGATCAAAGCCGTCCATATCAACATGGGTAACAAACTCTAGATACTCTACTCCACAGATGAGCGGTCCAACATACGATAAAGAAGAAGTTATCCTCCTTCGAGCTTTCATCCCCCATTCTCTCCTACTCCCGCCTAGAAAGGTAGCGCGTGACACGTTCTTCATTCAGCACCATTCAGCAGGACACTAGAAATCACAGATCCGGCAACGCAACCTAGACAATACACAAGGTTGACAGAAGAGTGTGGAGTACCGTGGAAGATTCCCTGTGACGGGATGGCAAACTCGATGGCATAGTTTCGATTTAATATCCCTCGAGCCAGCACCTTTTGGTGCATGCCCACCAGTAGTCGTGAGTTATTCTTGCCAAGGTCGTCTTGGTATAAAGCATTTACCGCATCCCACGGCAACTTCCTCGGCGCAAAGTACTGTTTTTCAACATCTTGCATAAGGGGAAGCCCATTGGAGAGAAGCCATTATACAACTTGGATCATGAAGGACGACGTGCTCGAGCTCCAGGCATCAGCGCCCGCTTTTACGCATGTTGGCGAGGTGCTTGAGCAGCACGCCGATATTGCGCTGAATTTTGTCCAGCAACACGAAGACACGTGCTACGCTCGGCAAGAGGAGAAAGCAGTGTTGCGGAAGATTGCTTTGACTCTGATGCCTCTGGTTCGCTCCCTTTCCCATCGTCCCTCACATTCAAGGCACTGATAAGATAGATGTTTGTCTCCTATATGATACAATATATGGACAAGAGTATCCTGGGCCAAAGTGCCGTGTACGGGTTTTCCACGTCCTTGGGACTCAAGGGCCAGGACTATTCTTGGTGTGGGTGAGTCAAAGCCAAGAAATCATATGCATGGCCGTGGCCTGTATTGACACGCTCAGATCGATCTTCTATTTCGGATATCTGGCTTGCCAACCTCTCGCGACGACTGTTCTAATCTACCTCCCAGATTATATCGTATACTTCGAGTTCCAGCGTTTCGGCAGGCAGGTAGCAGGTCAGTCGAAAACCTTCTGCATACACATCAATAAGTTTACACTGCGGGCTGTGAATGGTAATACATGCTTGTGTAGCTGGATAAGTGCGGGGTTCTTTAGGCACATTCTAAATAAACCACGCAGGATTTCAGAACATGAAATCATGTGCGGGATTGTCAGTTAAGTTGTATCGCATTCTGTATTTCAAAATTGATATCTTCAAAACCTCCGGGGAATTATGCCTCGACCATCCCGAGCAATGCAGGAACGGTGTCCCTTCCCCATAGATACAGGACCTTTACCAAGGTTTGTAAAACGCTGTACCCTTAAGAATGGCTTCTCAAGAGAACACTCCCGGAATGCCACTGAGATGACTCTTTTCCGGTGGGACATCACCTGACATAGACAAAGTAAATCTGCTCCTTGTCGGTCTAGTCAAGGAACTCCTCGTTCCTGACGTACACGTTGGCCTGTCCGGTCGCAAGGGGCTTCTTTGTTTTCAAGGAGTTCTGCCACGTGAGGTAGACATAGTACAAGATGCAAGGAGTACCTCTGAGTTCGAGGTTGTGGTTGTCGAGTTACAGATAAGCCCTGAGTGCACCTGGTGCTTTCTCCTTTACTTCTGTTATACTATTAAAATAAGATTAAATTAAACGACGCTACTATAATAGTATGATTAAGTAAACGACACAAATTATGTTTAGCACTATTTAGCTAGATATTGTTTGGCCTAAAAGTATGTTAAGGCTAAAGGGGTTCTCAAAGGTTCATATAACGATTAGGCTGAAAGTGCCAAAGTATACTGTTAGGACGAAAGGTGAAGAGTGAGAGTGTTATCACCAAGAGTAGGCTGTATTTTGTGTATCTTAGTCCAAATCCAATAATATATGGCCGGCCGGATTAAACGGGATTGCGCGCATCGCCCAATGCCCAAGTAGTTAGGGACGAGCAAACAAACCCCAGATCAGCTCATTAAGTATCAAAAGCTCTACGGTAATCTTGACTCTTGTGTCTTGGGAACTTTGGTTCAATAGTTCCATCCCCAAGGATCTGCGTGTCGGCACAAACTTGACTCAGCTACCGTGCAGCGGCATGGTGATTCTGGGAGTTAATTAATGGTATTTGACTCGTTGAAGTTCTCATAACAATACAGAGACAGACAAAAAGTGGCTACGAGGTATTCATCAGGCCTAAGTATATTAGAACGGCGGTAAAGCTTGCTGACTATTATCTTACCACGTGTCTCTGACTGGGAACCCATTCATCTCACACAACAACATCAAACCAGAACACCTTGACATGACCCTAACGGACCGTATTTGCCTCTAGCCAGTCTGTCTGTGGGTCTATTCCATTAGAAGCCCACGCGGCCACACCTGCTTCAATGCCGGGATGTGCGGTGACGAAGAATAACCCTGACTGTATACCGTCGACGAGAGCCTGAGCGTTAACATCAGCTGGCACTCCGGTGGTGGTAGCGTAATGAATGAGCCCTTTGTGAAACTCGTCGGATGCCTTTCCTTGAAGCTCCGCAATTCCATCTGAAAATGTCAGGTCCGGAAACAAAACTGAGACAGTGACACCGTGAGGCTTGAGCGTGACCGCGAGACACTGTGCCATCGAAATATCAGCGGCTTTGCACAGACAGTATGCGGCTAGATTTGCTGACACCATCGGCGGTGGGTTTAAACCGTTGGGCGATGCTGTGATGACAATCTTCCCACTGCCACGCTCGATCATCGCGCGCACGAACGCCTGTGTGACACGAATGTAGCCAAATACGTTGACATCCATCTGCCGATAAAGATCCTCGATTTCGAGGTCGATAATGCTCCCGGATCGAATAATGGCGGCATTGTTGTGGACAATATCTGGCACGCCGATATCTTTGATCACCTGGGCTGCAAATTGTTTGACCTCACTGTCTTGAGAAACATCGACCTTGAAGGAATGCACCTCGTGGCCCTTTTCCCGCAGCTGAGATCTCACTTTGTCTTGTGCTGGACCACTGATATCTGCAAGCACTACTCGGGCACCACGGTGCGCGTACTCTGATGCCACTGCTTGACCTATTCCGCGTGCAGCACCTGTAACCACCACAATTTTGTCTTTCAAATCCATTTTGATAGCTTTCCAGACTTCCGATAGAGCGTGTAGCTGTACTGTTCGAGTTGACACAGGTTTCGGTGTCGTAGTACCAATGAGGAAGACGTAGCTAATTCAAAATCCCTACCTGTTGCCTTGTATGAGACCTGGACACAAATCTCGGTCACAAAACTCGGCACAGAACTCGACACAGAACTCGGCACAGAACTCGGCACAGAACTCGGCACAGAACTCGGCACAGAACTCGGCACAGAACTCGCTCGACTCCTGAAACTGATTTCGGCTACGGGAACTTGGGAAATTCTGCATCTATAGAGTGCACGGTTGGGATGTACCGAGTACCTCAGGTCTGGGTGGCAAGAAGCCCGCATCTGTGATACCTATTACCCGGTACCTGATTAGTTCGGAGACTACTTTAAGCGCCCTTCCCAAACGACCTCCACCTTTCTCCACCTGTTCCCAGTTATCGGCTGCCTCAAGTGGATTCGGGGAGTTCGGGCTGACCGAGACCGTCTGGATTGGGTGTACCGTCAACCCTCTTGGTTCTTTCCCGGCTTCGTCGAGATGCCCATGATAATGGTGTGAAAAATCTCGTATGCGTATACAGCGCCAAGTCTCGATTCTACGCGGAAACGATTGTGGTTCAGACGCTGGTCGACGGCATACTTGCAAACTGCGGGGACGGGGCTAGATCCCTGATCAACTCATTTAGTCTCGAAGCTACGGAGTACAAGAACTCGGGCCTCCGAAAGTGCCGACGAAAGCCGATGAATCGTTGGGATACCTGTTCGAAATTCCGGTGAGAGGGGCTAACCATTCTAGCACGGCAAAGCTTATATCTTCCACTAGCGGCAGATATGAATGCCGAAGTCACACCCCAGGGGGAGCTTATCTCAGAACTCGCATACCAGATTTAGAATGTGTAACCAGGAGTCTGGTTTGTACACCCTTTCTTGATACGGACAGGGCTCGCGGCAGCAGACATGGCGGGCCTCAGCCGCAGCAAAATCTACCTTTTGAGGGGACTGTCTCAGAAGAGCAGAACGGTTTGCAAAAATTGGACGAAAATCCTTGCAAGTACGGCTGAAGCACATGACTGGAGATGGGAGGAGCTTGGAGATGGGGCAGCAACCGAGATAGCACCCATCAACTTTTCGAGTAGCATAACAGGCGTCGTTAAAGGAGTGGACAATACCCGTAATAATTTGGTATCGAATGTGGCACAGGTGTTGTTTTCCTTGTTCAAGAGAGAGCCGTAAGTCGGTGCTTCTGCACTCGACCCGAAAGAGGAACGATGGTTGGCGACAGTACCTCTTATCATGCATTTTCACAACTTTGCACCATCAACATCACCTGTCGTCTATTATTGCCCGTGTATATGATGAGCAAGTTCTCTTTGTCAGCGCCTTCTAGGAAACATTCAACGTTTTCGAACTACTACGGTCCAAAAGATACCCCTTGCCATGTTCATGCTGGCCAAGCTCCCTAAGGATCAACGGAATATGATCGATATTAGTTCCTTAAGGAACGTCATGGTTGGGGCTAGACCAATGTCGATCATGATCGAAGGGGATGTCATCAAAGCCTTTGGCGTGTATGTCTCCTGGGCATGGGGAATGACGGAGAGCACATGTGTTGGGACCATCACGCTGCCAGACACGAGAAACGTCAGCGGCAGTGTCAGATACCTGATCGCTAACACAATGGCGAAGCTAGTGGATGAGGACGGAAAACGAAGTCCTGGGCGGACCTTGTGAGTTGTACCTCCGTGACCCCCAGGTGATACTCGATTACTGGTTCGACGAAAAGACCACGAAAAAGACCATCATGCCAGACGGATGGTTGAGCACTGGTGACTTGACGGTAGTCAAGGACAGCATGTGGTAGATTGTGGACCGCAAGAGGGAGTTAATCAAAGTGAACAACAGCCTATAAGTGGCACCAATCGAAGGGGAGGCAGATTTGTTTCAGCATCCTGACGTGGCGGATGCCGCGGTGGTAATGACAGTTAGCCTCGATATGGACCTCCCTCACGCCTACCTTTTGATGCAAACGATATATGAGCTCTCAAACTCTCTTTTAGTGTCAGACGACCGCATCAAAATCATCGTCGCGACAACCATTGCTGCATATTCTGAGCACCTTCAATTCACAAAGCACCAGAGTGTTGGTGCTTCTACATTCTGAACCTCTAAAACTGCGGTACCTCGTAAGAGAGGTTTTCATACCCATCACCCCGAGAAAATTGTTTAAATTCACATCCGTGAAGATGGACTCCTTATGCGCGGCCTAAGGACAGTAATGTGCCTCCCACCTGGCTGTTGAGACCTTGTTCAGCAGGGGATGGTTTGCTGAGCCATACTAATAATTATCTTCTAGAGTTTGTTCTACGAACATTTCTCTCCTGTTCGAGAACTCGAGAGCAAATACCCGCTGTTTGGTCAACATGTTCCAATGTGGTCTGGACATACCAACGCAATGCATCAATTTGTCTGTGAGTTATGCATTTGCCAGAGAGCCACTATGTATGCCCAACCCAGCTAACGACGCGAGTTTTTGTAGTATGGACCGCTTTAGAATATGAAGCCTTCGGCGCAAGCTTCCAGAGTTACAATCCGCTCATAGACGATCGCGTTGCCGAGATATGGAATATCCCTTAGGGGTGGACTCTAATGGCAGAATTTGGTTTTGGGAAACCTTTGGGTAATCTTAGTGACAAGACTCAGCTGCCACTTGAAGATAGGATCAAGTATGTTGGGTTCGTAGGAAAGAATGGTTATTGGGTGTTTATAAACAGAAATCCTCCGGAAGACTGCGATTTTCAAGGAAATTCTTAGCAGGCGTTATCCTGCCAGAAGAAAAATATGATCTTATCCTGTAGCCCTGCAGACTTCATACCTCGGACCTCTTCCATGCCTCTTTCATCATTGCTATTCTGTTTTCCCCATACGGTTCCGTGTCAAACTCGAATGGTTCCGGACCGCTATTTCCCGCACTGACATATTTGTACCAAGGAACTTCAACCTCCTTACCGTCCTTAATTTTTTTGCATATACGGCACGCCCATGCAAGCGAGGCTATCTGAATAAATAGCGCACGCTCTGCGATCTCGTAACCAGGGCAAATGCGGCGACCAAACCCAAATGCCGAATATCGCCGTATAGTAGGTTGTTGCTCGTTGGGCTCCTTGTATGTGGCCGGGTACTCCGGCCGGAGCCATCGATCCGGACAGAAAGAATCCCCGTTGGGATACATAGCCTCGTTTCGGTGCATGCCCCACTGGTTGCCCCAGACGAGAGAACCTTTGGGTATGTAGTATCCCTGGTAGACATCGCTCTTCACAGCACGATGTGGAAGGTCTAAAGACAAATGATCAGCAAAGCTATCCTTCCTTTCAGAAATGACGATTGATGACCTTACTCGAAGGGACGACGGGTCTCCAGCGGAGAAGTTCTTTGGCGAAAGCACGAACAAGTGGAAGTTGGCCCCAGTCTGTGAATTCCGGCACTCTCCCCGGACCGACCACCTTCTCCACTTCGTCGTGTAGACGTTCTTGCCACTCGGGGAAATGACACACTGCGAGACAATAATTCTGCATCGTGAGTGAAGTCGTTCCGGATCCTCCTCCGTAAAGGGTGGCAACGACATAACATGCTTCTTTCCAAGTCAGCCCGTACCCGTCATCTTTGGAAAGCCATTGACGAGCGAAGGATGGTGGATCTTCGGCGATTGCGTTTCTATATTTGTCCTCGGCTTCTCGGAAAAGGCTGTAGAAGTAGGACGACTCGATTTCATGAAGCTTTTTAGCCTGTTGCTTGAAAGGTGCCAGCCACTCAGGTAGATACATGAGTATCGGTAGAAAGTCGACCAGGTACAGCCCTGGGGACCCCACACGCTCAAGGGTATGCATCCGGGACATGATCTTTTCTGTGTGGTATTTTCCCTCCTCAGGACTGATCAGGTCTTTTCCAAAACCCTGCCGAACAGAGACGCAGGTAGAAACCCGCTCAAGCCAAAGTTGATACTGTGAGGGATCGATCAACATATCTACTACCATACGTCTGGCTTCTCGCTCTTGAAATGGCTTCCACTTGTCGGCCATACTAGCGCTTGTCACCATCGTTGCAAATCTCCTGCCACGCTTCCAGTAGTTGTCAGATCCGCGCACTACGAGATCTCCACCATCGGTAACCAAGTGTACCATTGGAAAGAGTTTCCGATCCGAATAGTTCGAACCTCTGGTCGCCATCAAATCCTCAGCTATCTGAACATCATTAATGATGACCGACGTGGTTCCGAGAATGTTAATCTTGTAGATGGGCCCATAGGTTTTGCCCCATTCCTGGAATCTGATCCACCAGTGTGATGGAGGGAAATCAAGAAGGTTGCCGATGAATGGGTATCCTTAGCTACAATCAGCGCTTTTTCCGACCAACGATGATGATTCTTCAATTAACCTTTTGGACCTGGAAGCGCACGACTGCCTCTTGGTGGTCTTGAGGAGATGTGTTGTTGAAACCATATCAAAATGAACAGACTTATCACAACGCAGACGAACAGGGAAGAGAAGGACGAAAGCTCCATTATCTTGAACATTCGTAACAATAGGACCAGAAGCTTCCTGGAAGTACATCGTTAACACTCACGATTAAACAATTACCTAAATACAGGCAACAGAGGATTGTGTCTTACTTTACGACTGCAGCTCCCGGTGTTATCCGTTAGGTCTCTTGAGAGCTTCGCAAGTGCCCCAGAAATTCCGCCCGCATTTTCGGAGCTCTAGATCCGGAGCACAAGGCAGAAATAGCAGTCCGGAAGTTCCGAATTCACCTTACTACCCCGTGCCGAAAAGTGTTACTTTTTGGTTTCAACTATACGTCCGGCGTTCCGAAATGGATTACGTCCTGGACTACTCAACTAACCTTTGCTTTTTAGGTCGGACAAGACCACTACATAGGGTTTTAACATGCAGTAGCAGAGAAGGGAGTTCCTACTACTGCTCCATAAACTATTGTCTTGTAGTGCATTCTGGATTCTGGTCATAGGATTCAAATCGCGCTGTTTAAGGGAAGTTTTGATTTATTATATCCAGAGCGCTGTGTTACGTTTCGCTTCACACAGGGTGTCACAAGACGTATGGTCTTAATAGGCAGAAAGTATAAGAGGCAAGGTCACTAAGAGCGCGGTACTTAAGCGAGTACAAGAGCGAAGTGATCACAACTAAAACGTATGGGTATAATCGTGAACGAAGTTAACTATATAGTAAAGCTATGTAAGGACCATATATATATAGGCGCGCTCCTATATATACTCTATTTCTCTATCTAAACATAGGGAATAGAGAAATATAGATCACGTGATACTTCCTTAGTTAGCTAAGACTGATATTAGGCTAGCTCTCTATGTTTATACTTACCCTTAGTTATCCTTTCTTATTAGTAACGCTTAGCCTATTGTCATAGCTTAATATATAGCTTATAATTAGGCCTAATTTATAACACGCTATTAATGAATTAGGGATAGACTAAGATATTAACTATATTAACTATTCTAAGTTAAAAGTTTTAATTAGTTAACCTATGTAAGGCTAAGTAAACTACGTAAGGCTAAGTAAACTACGTAAGGCTAAGTAGAATAAGACTATTAATTTATAATCACTAGTCTATTCTATTCTAAAGCCTTCTATATAGACTCTTCTTTATGTCTATATAAGGAGGTCTTTATCCCACTTATAAGCTTTTACTCCTTAAGCTCTCTAAGTCCTTATTTAGTTATTACTTAGCTAGTTATTTATTAATAAAGGCTTATTACGCTATACCTTTCTTTATTATAATATAACTTAGTTCTCTTAATAAAAGTTAGTAAGAATAACTAAATATTTAATGTTCTAAGTTTAAAATAATTAATAAAGGTCTTTAAGTCTTAAATATATAAAAAAGTAAAGAAAAAGTCTTAACTATTAATTAACTCTAGCTATAGAAGTTATATTAAAGTAATTTTTATTATTTACTATATAAAGAATAATATTAACTTACTTATTATACTTTCTTATTACTCTTATTTTCTTTAGTTACTTAATATTAAGGTATTTTTAGTGTTTAAGTATATCTATATAAATAAGATTAATATAACTAACTTCTTAACTAAGCACATAATAAATTTTATATTTATAATAATTAGTAAACTACATAATAGGTAAAGTAATCTAAACCTAAAACTTAATATTTAACCCTAATAAGTAAGGTAAGGTAAACCTTTTTAATGTGTGAGTATCTATAGATAAAGTAAGACTTTTCTTATAAGTACTTAAAACCCGATTTTTCACCTATTTAAAAGAAAAAATTAAAAAATTTAGATTATTACTTAAATTATTACTATTTTTAGTAATTTTAAGATATAAAATAGACTTTAAAAGATCTTAGTATTACTTTTACCTTACTCTAAACCCGCGTAAATATCTATAGATAGAGTACTTAATTTTAAAAAAACCTTAATAAGTATATAGATAAAGTAAGACTTACTTAATGAGTTACTTTACTCTACTTATTACGTAATTTAATAATTAGAAATATTTATTTAAGCTTATATAAAGACTATAAAGCTAAATAATATCCTTAATAAATAATAAAACACTAAAGTAGTACTTAATAACTTATAAAAAATACTTAACTAGCTCCCTTAAAATTAGGCTTAATAAATATCTTTACTAATTATATTATTAAAAGAGTATAATATAAATAATAAGTGAGTAAGATAAATAAGTAAGTAAGATATCTTTACTTAATTACCATTATATTTTATAGCTATACTTAATCACTATATATTAAATTAGTTATAACTACTTAAATTTCTCTTTCTTAGATAAGATTATAACTACTTAATAGGTTTTAGAGTTATATTTAGTGTTACTATAGACATTATATCGCTATACACTTATTTCACGCTATTAACTTAAATTATTACTAAACTATATTTCTTACTTTATTATAATCTAAATATAACTATAAAACTATAGACACTAACTCTCCTTAAGCATTATACTTTCTTTAGTGTATAGTTACTTCTTTTTTATTTAGTAATAATAACTAAGTAATGTATTCTTATTATAAAGTATCTTAACTTTAAACTTTAATAGCGTGATCTAGTGTATAATTTCTATTATATTCTTTATAAACTAATTAATAACCTTAAGAATTAGAGTTAAAGAGTTTTCTTAATGTTAAGAGACTTAATTCTTAATAAATATAGACTATAAGTTAGCTTTAATTAGGTTATTAAGTATTTTAAATATTTAGACTTAAGGTAGTGCGCTACTCTATTTTTTAGGGGTTAATATTTATAGCTTTATATCTAAATAAGTAATTATACTTTCTAAATTATAGAGAATAAGCTTAGTCTCTTAGAACTTTATTTAAACATTTTAAATTATTATTATTTATTAAAAAGTAGCTAAAAATATGGGAAAGAAGTTCTTCTTTAAAATATGAGTAGTATTAGCTTAAACTCTCTTCTTAATTTAGTCACTATATACTTATTTTAATAGGCTAAAATACTTAATATTAAAAGACTAAAGAATATAAAATAAATAAGATAATATATAGAGAGTAATAATATTATACTCCTTATAGTAAAGCTTAAAATTAGTTAAGTAATAACTTTTATATCTATTAAGAACTAAAAGATAATATTTATTTATTATTTATAGTTTTATATACTAATTAAAGTATTAAATATATTTTAGATCTCTTTTATTTATAGTTTAGCTATTAAAAAATATAATAATAATTTAGTTATATAGAAAAGTACTATTTTAGTACTAAGTAAAGAGATAATATTTATTTAAAATAATAATAAATAATAAAACTATTTAGCTTAATATATTAATACCTTAAATCACTATTATTTATTTCTAATTACTAAACTAAACTAACTTAATACTTAAGTATCTTTTAGTGCTTATTATAATAATATTTATTAAGATTATACTTATTATAAACTTAGTCTTATTAAAATTATAGATATTTATATTTATTACACTATATTTTATAACTATATTCTTTACTAGTGCGAATTATATTTAAATTATATTAGGATCTTTATATTAAGTTCTTATATAGTTATATTAATAAAAGAAATATATTTAAAGCTTTAATTATTACTTAATAAAGTTAAAAGCTTATTATTTTCTAATAAGAGATATATTATACTCTATAAGTAGTTAATTAGTTATATCTTTTACGCTAATAAGTTAAAAAGAATATAATTATATATTAAGGTTAAGAGTATACTAAATAATTATATTCTCTTTAAGAGAGATTAGATTTTATAAGTTAAATATATTATTATTATAAGACTAAATATTCTTAAGTTAATAAGATAAAGTTATATAACTATAGCTATAAATTTTATTAACTTTTTAAGTACTAAGATTTAAAGTTTATTTAATAGTTTAAAGAGTAAAAACTATTTAATATTTAGTATTAATAAATATTATATATTATAATAAAGAAAATTACGTTAAAAGTTAAAGGTTTAGAAAATCTAAAGAGATATTTTACTTACTTATTTATTTTATTTACTTATTATTTATATTATAATTAAATATATTAATATAGCTAAAGATATACTTTTATTAATAATTATCTTTAAAGATTAAAACATTAATTCTAAATAGTTACTAACTTAAATACTCTTTAATTAGTATTTCGTGATTAATAAGAATAACTAAACATTAAATAAGCTTAGTTTATAATAATTAATTAAGGTATTAAAGCCTTAAATTTAAAAGAAAGTAATAAATTAGTTTTAATTATTAATTATTAATAGCTATAAAAGTTATAAAGTACTATATAATTTAATAAACTATATAAAATAATAAACTATAAAACTCTATTTAGTTATATTTAATTATTACTTTTATTAATTATAAATTATTAATATACTTCTAAAGTAGCTAATCTTAAAGAGTAAGTTTAGAAGACTATTTTAGTATATTAAAATTAAGAATATAAGTCTATTTATATTATTATTATCACTTTTAATGTGTTATATTAAACCTTATTATATTAACTTACTAAAGAATTTTTATATACTTAAGTTATAGAAATAATTTAAATTCTTTTAAATGCGAAAGAAAAGATATTTATATAATAAATCTCATAATATATATATACTAAGTTACTTATTATACTAGTATTATTAATTAAGCTAGCTAAATTAATTCACTATAAATATATTTAATATATATTATAAAATTTAGTCTTCACTAAAATTATTACTTTAATTAGTTATAAATAGTTTTATTATTTTCTTAATTATTATTTAATTATTTAAAGTATTTATATAAAGTAACTTAAAGCTATATAATTTAATAGTATATTATATAATAAGATTAAAATATAATTTAATATAGTTATTACTAAATTCTAAGAGTATATTTATAATAATTTTAATATTTAAAATATAAATAAGTTTAGTTTTAAGGTTAAAAAGAGTTAAATAATAAAGGTCTTAATTTTTCTTAACTATTAATAATAATATAAGATTATAATAAGGAAATAAAAATAAGTAATTATAATTAAATATATTAATATAATTAAAGATATACTTTTATTAATAATTATCTTTAAGAGTTAAAACATTAATTTTAAATAGTTACTAGCTTAAATACTTTTTAACTAGTATTTTATAATTAATAAGAATAGCTAAATATTAAATAAGCTTAGTCTATAATAATTAATTAAGATATTTAAGCCTTAAACTTATAAGAAAGTAATAAGTTAGCCTTAATTATTAATTATTAATAGCTATAAAAGTTATATTAAAGCTAATTTTATTACTTATTATATAAAGAATAATATTAATTTATTAATTATACTATTATATTACTTTTATATTCTTTAGTCACTTAATATAAAAGTATTTTTAGTATTTAAGTGCGCTCACTTAAATAAGATTAATATAACTTTATAGCTTAGTATATAATATATTTTATGTCTAAAATAGCTTAAAATATTAATTAGTGCGCGTATAAAGACTATTAAGCTAAATAATATTTTTATAAGATAGTAAAACACTAAGTTAATACTAAATAATCTATAAAAGATACTAAGTTACCTTTTATAAAATATAATTATATATATTTTATATCTAATTATACTATTAAAGAAGTATAATCTTAATTTCTCTTTACTATATAGCTTTTCTCTAAATAGTATAAAACTTTAGGAATTTAATATACTCTTAAATATAGTGTTAATATAAATATTTAAGCTTATATTACTTACTAAGTAATATATAATTTAGATAACTTATATAATAAAAATACTTATTATTAAGAATACACTTCTTTAGCGATAAAATTAAGAGTAAAGTGAGTTACTTAAAATATAAAAGAGTTATAAGTAAGGTAAAAGAGTTAAATTAGAAGGTAAATTTATATACTTTATAGAGAAAGTATTAAAGGTTACTTAGGAGATAAAAGTAGAGTAGTTAGTAAAATAGTGATAAGATTTATTACGCTAGTAATTTATTAGAGTACTATATAATTTAATAGATTATATAAAGTAATAAACTATAAAAACCTACTTAATTATCTTTTAATGTTTTTAACGTGGCACTAATATAACTATTCTATTATCTAAAGATATTAATAAGTAGTTAGATACTTTATCTTTCTTCTTAGACTCGATTTTAGTAATAAATTATTAGTATAGTGAATCTTATCACTATTTTACTAACTACTTCGCTTCTATCTCCTAAGTAACCTTTAACACTTTCTCTATAAAGTATATAAATTTACCTTTTAACCTAACTCTTTTACCTCGCTTATAACTTTTTTATGCCTTAAGTAACTTGCTTTACTCTTAATTCTGTCGCTAAAGAAGTGTATTCTTAGCGATAAGTGTTTTCATTATGTAGGTTACTTAAGCTATATATTACTTAGTAAGTAATATAAGCCTAGGTATCTATACTAACACTATATTTAAGAGTATATTAAATTCTTAGAGTTCTATACTATTTAGGGAAGAGCTATATAGTAGAGAGAAGTTAAGATTATATCTTTTTAATAATATAATTAAATATAGAATGCGTATAATTATATTTTATAAAAAATAATTTAGTACCTTCTATAGATTATTTAGTATTAACTTAGTGTCTTATTATCTTATAAAAATATTATCTAGCTTAATAGCCTTTATATACGCGCGAATAAATATTTTAAGCTATTTTAAACATAAAATACGTTATGTATTAAGTTATGAAGTTATATTAGTCTTATTTAAGTGGGCGCGCTTAAACGCTAAAAACACTCTTATATTAAGTAGCTAAAGAATATGAAAGTAATATAATAGCATAATTAGTAAGTTAATATTATTCTTTATATAATGGGCAACAAAATTAGCTCTAATATAACTTTTATAGCTATTAGTAATTAATAATTAGGACTAACTCATTACTTTCTTATGAGTTTAAGACTTAAATACCTTAATTAATTATTATAGGCTAAGCTTATTTAATATTTAGCTATTCTTACTAACTATAAAATACTAGTTAGAAAGTGTTTAAGCTAATAGCTATTTAAAATTAATGTTTTAACCCTTAAAGATAATTATTAATAAAAGTATATCTTTAGCTACATTAATATATTTAATTATAGTTACTTACTTTTATTTCTCTATTATAATCTTATACTATTACTAATAGTTAAGAGAAACTAAGACCTTTATTATCTAACTCTCTTTAACCCTTAAACTAGACTTATCTATATTCTAAATATCGAAATTATTATAGGTACGCTCTTAAAATTTAGTGGTGACCGCATTAAATCACGCTTTAACCTTATTATATAATGCGCCATTAAATTGTGTAGCCTTAAGTTACTTTATATAAATACTCTAAATAGTTAAGTAATAATTAAGAAAGTAATAGAGCTATTTATAACTAATTAAGGTAATGATTTTAGTGGAGACTAAATTTAGTGACACATATTAAACGTATTTATAGTAAATTAATTTAGCTAGCTTAATTAATAATGCTAGCGTAATAAGTAATTTAGCGCATATATATTATAAGATCTATTGTATAAGTATCTTTTCTTCCGCGTTTAAAAGGATTTAGACTATTTCTATGGCTTAGGCGCGTGAAAGTTCTTCAGTAAGCTAACATAATAGGGTTTAATGTGACACATTAAAAGCGGTGGTGATAGCGCGAACGGACTTATATTCTTAATTTTAATGTGCTAGGATAGCCTTCTGAACTCGCTCTTTAAGATTAGCTACTTTAGAAGTGTGTTAGTAATCTATAGTTAATAGAAGTGATAGTTAAACGTGACTAGATAGAGTTTCGTGGTTCATTACTCTATATAGTTTATTAAACTATATAGTACTCTATTAAAATTAAGTCTAAGAAAAAAAATAAAGTGTTTAATTACTTATTAATATCTTTAGATAATAGAATAGTTATATTAGTGCCGCATTAAAGATATTAGAAGGTAGTTAGATAGGTTTTTATGGTTTATTACTTTATATAGTTTATTAGATTATATAGTACTCTAACTAAAGTATTAAATATAGTGTAAAAGATAAAGATAAAGTACCTTATAAAATAATAGCGTAAATAATTACGCTAGTAAGCTATAATTAAAAATAAAGAGAAGAATATTAATAAGGTATTTAACTTCTTATTTACCTTATTAAATAATGGAATAGTGGTATTAATACCTTATTAGTAACTTTTAAAGTAAGTTAGGTTAAATTTAGTGCGTTATTAGACTATATATATTATTAGACTATATAGTACTGTAGAGTATTTTTATCTTTACCCTAAGTAAGCGGATAAACTAATTAGTTCATTCTTAGTGACTTAGTAGTATTTCCTACTCCTAGTAGGAATACTTAGTCCTTAAGGATAGAGTTCTGTAACGTAATTAGCAGCTAATCGCGCACTCGTAAGAGACACTATAAGAAGATAGGGAATTAATATCACGATTCTTCTGATTTTATCTGTTCTGTAACGCTTTGCGAGATTAATAAGGAACACTATAGTTCTCTTCTATCCTGCGACTCTTATAAAGATAATCGACTTACCATCAGAGCTACTTACACTATTTCAACACCCCAAGGACTACTCACGACAATACGAAGCTTTAAATGACGGAATTCAGGCAGTAGTAAAGCCTCCATTAACTCGTAAAGTGAGCCTGAGAACATAGCTTGATGAACCACTGGCAAAAAGCAAATGCCATCCGCGATCTCCACTGGCGTTACTGAATCGACCTTAGATTACTCTGTCGACAACACTTGCCAACGCCTGTTCTGTTGACTCGAGCAATAATGACATGTCGACAAATCTTGGACAGACAGCATTGACGCGACTACCTGTGTTCGCGTAGGCAACAGCACCTGGTCAGTCTCCAAATCGCATGATTCGACACACCGTACATACTCAAGTTAGACATAGCGCTCAGTCCCAGGATAGATGAGGTAGCTACGATCGATCCTCACCAAAAGGATACCTAGAAGGTCTATATTGTAAAATGCGCCAAGCTAATAAAGCGGATATACCATCAGAAATGAGAGGCGGGAAACTTCACCGTTGCAAGCTGAGATTGGCAGATCCATTAGCGAGCTCTTTCAAAATTGAACAAATTGATGACATGCACATATCCATGGTATGTGTTCTTCAAGACATTCATACCCTTGGAGTAAATTCCATGCCCCTACGAGGCTGTAGGCCATTGTCCTGACGTGAGTGACCTTCTATCACACATCGAGAAACTGATTGCCATGATCTGAGCCAGGTCGGATAAACATGGTGGACCGCTCCAAGTTAGTACAGAAACGCCAAGCTGCTGGCAGAAATCACGGGCCTTTTTCGTTAACGATCTGCTCGTTGTCGAGATAGTTCCGGCGGGAAAAGAATCTAGCCCATTCCTCGCAACGATCAACTGATAGAATCCTGGTAACATTAATTCCGTCTAAGAGATGTTAAGCTAGTACAGAACAGCTTCTGCAATGGCAAAGCTAACCACAATACAATTCAGGAATGTATCTTCATGTCGCTGGAGATCCCGCAGATGTAGTTATGTGGGAGGTCGACTTCTCATTTCCTTTCATTGACGTCCTTACTACGAGAGGGCCCGAAAATCGATACTCGACCCAGGCTATAGAACTCACTTACCGCTGCAAATGGCGTTTTGGTCTCGTGGGGTAATGGGCCCGTCCCCTCGTTAGTATTTGCCTGGGTTTGCGCGTTTGCCCAATGTGCTACGTGAGCCTCACAAGAAGTGGAATTGGCGTGTGAGATAGATCGTGATTAGATAGTATGTACAAGACAGCGCATATTGCGACTTGATCTCCACCATACTGCGAACGACCGGCGCATATCATGATAGTTGTCCTCTGACCACACCGGGAATGTATCTCGCAGTGTGAGAATCAGTGAAAAAGCCAGCTGGATTCTCTTCAATCTCCTTGACAGTGAAGCCAACACCTGTATCGGTGCCGTTGGCAAGGACACCAGTGGTGAATGGCCCGGTCAAGCAACCAACAGAACGGCGGACAACGGATGGATCATCACTGATGGGCAATGGGTTGGGAAATGCGATACGAGGTGGTCCTGATGCACCAGCGACAGCTTCGTGGATGTGCGTTGCAGTCAAGGCTGGCGATTGATATCCTCCAGTGACACCCATCAAGGTAATGTTCTTGGATAAGTTAGCAAATGTTGAGACTCAGAGAAACAAGGCACTCACGAAGCAAATGACATCCAGGTCGCTGTTGATGCCATAATTGTAATGACCAATCGCGCCTGGCTCGCCCGGAGTAGGGGTGGTGCCGTTGATGACTTGGTCAGATGTTGCAACGACGTGGTATGTCGAAGTGAAGTAGAATGGGCTTAGGAGAGGCTTCCAGTCCTTCCACTTGAGAGGAGTGGCAGTGACGGCGTTGGCCAGGGCAGAGGCGAGGATGAGGCTGGCAGTCTTCATGATGTTTGATCCTGTAATGTAAGGTGCTTCTTAAGGTTGATATCGATGTTCATGGTCGATGCCCCAGGTAGGGGTTTTATAGTCCTGAAAGCTTCAATTCTTGACAGCAATATAGATAGCAGTCGCCGATCGCCATTCCTCAATTTCTTGTACTTTCCGTCTTCGCGTCCATCAGCCTACTAAACATGGACTGGCGTTGTTGAAAGAATTGCAAATCATCTTGAACGTGCGCAACGATGGCCCGTCTTCTCTGGATGCCAAAGTGTTGGCAGAGGCGCAGTGCTGGCCAAAAAGGCGATGCCAAGGCATAGAATGCGATCATCTCGCCTTGCAAAGCTGGGCATGACAGAAAACCGTAAGCTCCCATCAGAGACTTCCTAAAAGGGTCCACGGGGAAGCGAAAACAAGATGAAGCGAACATACGAATGTGGAATAGAATCCTTGGTACACCTTTGATTAAGAAATTTCCAAGCTCTCTCTTTCATCGCTAGCTATATCCTCAAGCGGCAGCTCCGCCAGCCGGTTCGATCTGCAGATCATAACGTTGATCTGGACGAGATCGGATCGGCAATTTCTTTTCATAGTCAGAACTAGTGAGATCTGACTGAATGGCACGGCTGCCACCAGCTCAGATCTCGTCCACATCTTTGCCCATTGACCACTTTTTCTTCGCGCCAAAGCACTGACGGCCAAGAATGTGATCAGCGTTCCTGGCGGAAGATCGATCAGGTGCCGGAATGTGAAGGCTTGGCTGAGACCTCCAAGCATCGTCGTAGTATTGGGACCTCGTCATGCCTTGATGGTCAACTTTGACGCCGTACTTGGCCATGCTAAGATTTCGGTACAGAAATTGGAAAATATTTCCGTCGCCTCACTAAGTGTCCGTGGTGTCCTGAGAGCCGTGCCAGTTTAACGGATCGTAGGCATCCGAGCTACCACACCCCTCTGGATATGACCTATGTACAACAAGATCACATTCAAAGATGCCATGTTCCCACCCAGTTCTGGTTGCGATCATTGACTCGGATATGATAGGATATGAGCCACGTAGTATATTGGCAGTGTTGTCGTCCATACCAGACTGAAGAATTTCATAGACGACTCAGATGGAGCAGCGCGACGTCTCACGAATGGCATAATTCATCCACAGCGTGAGGACGCTACCCGTTACTACTCCAGGCTCAACCATGCTGGAAGCATGAACCGTTGTCAGCCAGCGCTCTGGGTAATGTCTGCTAAGTCTGAAGCAGGACTTAGTAACCACAATGCCATGCTTGAGCTAACAGCCTTGGTTGTGGGAACAAAGAACGAGATGTGGATGGCCCACATACAACGGCAAATCGTGCTAATGAGGGGTTGACACTTGAATGCCAGCCAGCATAGAACCCGGAAAGTCGGATCCACGAGTGCTCTGGCTTGAGCTCTTCTAACTCATTATCATGACGCAGCCTCTTCTGCATAGGGTAGAGTTTCAGGTCGAGCCGCAGACTAGAAAAGTCCAAGGAAGTCTAATCTGGTCAGTGACAAGACGGAGAACGATGAAGTGCATGATGCCGCAGAAACAAGAGGAATGCGGCAAAGCTATGAATGGCGATACCCAAGCTACCGCTCAGAGTATTTTTCGGCAAGTGCAAAAGGCTCGGCACATACGGACATCGTACGCCGTTTTGATGGAGAAGCTCTGCATAAGGACTGCCTTTAGCAAGTCTACTCGTCAACCTGACAAAGCTCATTAATGCGCTCCAAGGATTTTTAAGCGATGAGTTTCGTCACCTCGTTTTTCTCGTTTTACGCTCAAAACCCATAGAGTCTTCACGCGATTTTTTTGACTAATGATCTTATCACATTCATTCTCATTAATGACTCTTTTTTTCCCCAAATCGCCTATTCGCCTGAGATGAGCAGCGTACTCGAAAGACTGTTGCCTATGTTATGCATCATGGCAGAAAGTCCGGGAGCAACGGACGAAATGCGATTGATGAGGGACAAGGTTCAGTAGCTGCTCGACAAGATGGCCCTCTTTGCAACGCAGGGCATGTTCTTTCCAAGTATATGGAGTAGCTCACTGATTGTGTTATTAGATGTGAGCCCGAGCAACATGACTGTCAATCCTGTCGCGGGATACACTCCATCAGGCGACGCCTCTGGTCATCATACAGACAATGCTTCTCCCAGTCTGGAATTGGATAGGGATCTTCAGATTTTGTTTGCGAGCATTACCGAAGAACCAGTCAGTGCATTGCCTCTCGCCGCCATGACATAGCCGGAGTGCGGGGCTAACTCTCTGAACAGATTGTTTGGTCGCAACAGTCAATGGATACCGAGTTTCCTTTTTCATCATGGCAGCGGAGAAGTACGGAAGATGTCATATTTGATCTGAAGTAGCGCAGGCACTTCCTGCTTGCTAGCATACATCTCGTGCCGATTGGGGAGAGCCTCTCTCGAGATAGACCACTCCTGGCTTTGGTTCGTGACTTAGAACTCTGATGACATACGCAAATAGATTTCGTGACGCAAGCCCCAGCTTGCTGGTAGACAGCATATAGTGGTGGCCCATATGGCCCAAATTGTAGATAGAGGAACAGGTTCCAGGAAGTACCAAGTCGAAGTTACCAATCATTTTATGCTTTCTCTTATGTCTTGTGATGGGAAATCCGTATCGTCGCGGACTGCTATCTGCTCCTACTCAGCGCGTTCCGATGCCACGCTTTTCTGACCGCCATACTTTAACATGCCCATAATTCTACTCCAAGCTCCCCTTAGAGTCCCGAGGAATGCGGTCGATCTAGGATAATGATAAGACCCGTGATTAAATGCGGCATAACTTACTAGGCTCTGTCAACTTTTATTGGTGCCCGCCCTATCTGACTTTGATAAGGCAGCACTGACTTCCGCCACCTCGACTCGTGTCCTTATCATCGGTGTTCAGTACCCACATTTTTCGCGTTCAGGACCTCGAGGGTGCACCGGAGTGTATCGGTCGGGCCGACCGATCTGGTTTCGAGAAAGGTATTTGAATATGAAGCCAGAGTTAAGGGTTTTGCCAGACCATTAACGCTACTTTTGTTATGATATAGTTATTGCCTACCAATAAACAAACCAGTTATCATCAAACAGCAATATGGCTACCATTCCCACTAAGATAATCTTTTACGAAGGCGGCCAAGAGCTCCAATAGATTTCTCAAGCATCTGACGAAGCAACACGAAATGAGCACAAGCTGTCTGTTTGGCAAGCATTTCAAAAGTATCGGAGAGGCTTGTTCTGGGCTTTTTTCATCTCTTTGGTCAATATGTTAGCTGGATTCGACCTTATAGTGTGTGGAAACTTGATTGCCATACCTGCATTCCAGAAAGATACGGCTACGAATTCGACCCTGTTAACGACCCGGGATCTTTTATCAGTTCCATACCTTGGCAGCTCGCTCTTGTAGTGGGCGTGATTAGTGCTCAAGTTATCGGTGCATTTTTTGGAGGACCTGTCGGGGATATGTTTAGTCGCAAGAGACCTATATACTTCTTTCTGCTCGAAAACACGGTTATCGTGTTTCTGGAGATGTTTGTGAACAGTATCGGCATGATCTTTGCCGGACAGTATCTGAATGGCATCTGCTACGGATTCTACTTTGTCCTCGTGCCTAGCTACGCCGCCAAAGTAGTTCCTTACCATCTGAGGAACATTTCAATCGGTTCCTCGAACATGGCACTAATTGGCGGAAATCTCCTCGGTCAAGGAATGACTGCGGGAACTCAGTCAATAGAAACTGCGTGGGCTTATCGAGCGCCTTTTGCCCTTCAATGGTTCTGGGTCATTGTATTACTTTCCCTCTTATGGAAATGTGCAGTCTCCGTGGTACCTGGTACACAAAGGGAGAACTGTAGAGGCCAAAAAGTCTCTGGAGTAACTTGCATTCTCGAACAACCCCCAGGAAATTGATGAGATCCTCGCCATGCTGGAGAAGACCACCAGACTTGAAAAGGAAAATGACAAGTCCTCGAGTTACCTGGAATGCTTCAAAGGCATGAATCTTCGTCGGACAGAGATTGCTGCCTTGCCTTATGCGATTCAGCAGGGGACCAGCGTTTTCTTCGGAATGGTCACATACTTTCTCACCTTATCCGGTCTGAGAACCGATCATGCTTTTCTTATGGGTGTGGGTATGTTTTCATTGGGTTATTTGACGAACTTGATTTACTACCCTGCTATGACTGTGATTGGGCGAAGACCTACTTTCATCTGAGGTAGTTTCGGGCTTACAATTGCTGTTCATGCTGGTCGGATTCCTGGACTTGGCACCAAACTACAACTCAAGACCCGGTATAGGTTGGGCGCAAAGCGTTATGATCGTCATAGCATATGGGGTCTACATGGGTACGACAGGGCCTTCATCCTGGGTCATCATGTCGGAGACTTCGACCACACGCCTGAGGACCAAGACTGTGGGTCTGGGTCAGGTACTCTGCGATATCCTATATGTTGTAGCAGCTATCGGCTTACCACACGAGATCAACCCCGATGAAGCGAACTGGCGCGGTAAGACTGCTTGGTTGTATGGGGGTTTCGCATTCGTGGGCCTCGTGTGGGCATATTTCCGACTTCCGGAAACCAAGGGACGTACTTACAAGGAGTTGGATATTCTTTTCCATCTAAAGGTGCCCATGAACAAGTTCAAAACTCAGGAGGTGGAGGTTGCGATAGGTTTGGCCCAGAATGAGGTGGGGCCAACTGATGTTGCAGATAAGATCGACAAGAGCGCAGCAGGGGACAGTGAGGAGAGAAGAGTGTAGGTAATGAAAATGGGAACCAAAGGGTCGAGAATGATTAATCGAAATGCCTTCATAAGTTATCGGCATTACGTCTCTGGAGTGAAGAGCGTGAGAACACACTCAAAGTCAATCCCGGCATTGGGGAAATTGTATTTGATCTTATAGAAAGTGTAAGCAACTCTCAGGGTTTCACTTTTCACGCTTCATAGATACTCTTCGCAAAACTCCTTGTTATCTTATGCGAGGCATTTCTCTTTGCAGAACACGGAATTGATTGGAATTGATTAATCAACTGTACCCTTGAGAGCCGTCTTCAAGCTGCAGTAGAGCAAGTTTGGTTTCACTTGAAGGTTAGTGAGAGAGTGCTGTAGACTCTCCACCAGCTGCATTAACGGAAATTCTTCCAAGATACTGGGTTCTATCCCTTCATGTCGGGGCAATTATAGTTTTGGACGGTGGAATCGACGGTTGGTAGGTCATTATCGATTGTTCGGAGTAGTGAGATGTTACAGCGCCGACTTAGCCCATTTGGTGGAGACAGATCTCTTTGACAGTCGCAGCAACTGTTTCTAATGATCTTAGTTAGAGCCTCTCTCAGACTCTTGGTGGAACAAACCCCTATCGAATAAAGGAGCAAACACAGAAATGAAAGAGCAGGAAAAATTTACCGTCTCTGCTGTTGTTTGACAGATCTGGAAAATAAAGCAGTACTGTACGTGCTTGAAGATCCTTGTCGAATAATTCTCTACCGCCACCAGAAATATCACTATCACTCCAGTCGTACCAACTGACCAACTTCGAGGTCTCTGATGTCTTTTTACGTGACTATTGGTGCTGTTACTCTGGGTGATAACGCACGAAAATGACGATCTTCTGCTAGTCTGAATGGTGCCTTAGGCAGTCGCCTGCCCGATGTCCATGTTAATGACGGTCGATCCGTCTTCGCTTACTCTAGAACATGCGAAACCCTGCCATTTGTTTCATCGAGTCTAGATACATGTTCTTCTGCATGTACTAGGTCTACGTATCTTTGGGAGCGAGCCATGACCTTGCTGGGAGTGAAAAGGTTAGCCTCACCCCATATGGTGGAGTTCAGAATTGATGGTCTGCTGCTCATGGCGCACCTTGCTGTTCTTCGATCCTTCTGCTTTGTCCGCGAGGTTTATTCGGAGGAGGGTGGTATCAGTTCGTACAGTCCTCAACTCCCTCCTTGTGGCTGTGAGTTTGTCGAGGTTGGTGTGCGGCTCAACACGTATAGCCACCCTCGCTCCCAGCGACACATCGACCCCAAACATGATATGAGGATTCCTTCCCTTCGGATAATCATCGCCCTCATTCTCTTACATTAGTAAATTGGGGATCGATAATCAGACATGTGAAGTCGTCCGAATGTTAGTGTCCGCCACAGCGCAGGTATGGATGAATTACTAGATGGATGCCATAGTTTGTCCCAGCCCGCCCAATAAGTGGCAGCTATGCAGCAGTGCGACCATCAGTACTCCATACGCATGACCCTACTAATAACCCTAGATATCTGTTCTAGCTGGAATCCCATGTCACACGATGCTCACTGAAGGCAGACTAACATGCAGTTGTTGCACTAGTCAGTGTCCTAGTGGCTATATGTAACTTCCATACCTTCATAGATAGTTTCTAGCATCATCCCACTTGTCTCCCAGCTCTAAGCTTTGAGTGTTCTGTATCTATGTACTACTCTGACCCTTTCCGGCCTTCCTCTTTAGTGTGTGACAATATTCGCTCCTCTGCGCAGGGGTATTGCGGTTCCATGGTCATGACCACCAGAGCTTGATCCGCGGGCGCCGTCCAGTCCTTTATTTTGTATGTCAGTACCTATTAGACCTCTCATGCGGAGTACTCCGCTAAAACGGTCTTTACAAACAGAGGCCTATTCCTAGGCCTCAAGACACTCTTTTTACTACCCCATTTAGCACCCATTCCTCTTCCTATTCTATCCGATAAGGCACTCATTATTAAGGCAACCTCTAGGGCCCTATTCTCTAGGCCTATCTATGTTCCTGTCCGGGAGTTAATGCGGTAACGAGGACGGCCTCAACCAGAGGAAGAATTACGCTCCTTATTTGCTATATAATAGATAGAACACCGCCTCATAGTCATTAAGGACAGACTCGACAATACATCTCATTAGACCCCTGGCTATTCTATTACCTAGAAGGTTCCACAGCGCCTGACAGTACCTTTATCGCCGGGCTGCCAAGCGTCTAGCCGCCAACTATAATAGTTGATTTTCTGGGCTGCGCTGTATCCAGTGCCGATGTGACCAAGTTGGAAGTACTTGAAGGGTTTGAGGCGTGGCTTCTCATACTCCAAGAGTCAGGGTTCGCTCTCGAAGTGGTGAGAGAAAAGCGAGATGATGGATGATCGTCGTCGACAAAAGTGGGGAAAATTCCAACCGTCCATCAGTCCCTGGCAATGTGCCAGACCAGTCCCGCAAGAATATCCACTGGGGCCAAGATAAAGAAGTCCGCTTAAAGAGGTACGTGATCCCGTAGTGGGTGGGGCTTTTTGCGTCCGCCAGAAATGGGGATGTTGACATGAGACTGAGAGGCTCTATCTGTGGTGCTTGACACTTCTGAGAAACAACAGGTCCTTGGCTATGATGCGTCAATGATGAATGCTCTAACCACGGCCACGATCGGCCTGAACTCCGGCATCGTTTGGTTCGGCGCCATTTTCGGTAGCCTTGTACTCACCAAACTCGGCGATATCATTGGACGAAAGCCCTCGACTTTCTATGCTTCGTTCGTGGCGATTATTGGGAACATTCTCCAGGGCGCATCTCAAGAGATTGCCATGTTCTTGGTCGCGAGATTCATTCTGGGATTTGGATTGGGAGGCACGTACGTCGCATGTCCACCTTTCATCGCGGAAACGCTGCCGTTGAATCTTCGTTCCTATGTCCTGGGCGCCTTGACCGATTTATATTATGTCGGCGGCCTGCTCTCAGCAGGTATGTAGTTGTGGGTTTCTCTTTCTAGCCCTGCACGAGCTCTCTTGAGAAGGCTCATGCTATATACCTGATGACCTCATTATACGAACCCCCTTTTGATTCGCTACCGATACCGAGAACGTCAACATTCTCACCAGATGGGAGGACTGAGATTGACCTTGTGTACTAACTGAGACGCAGAAATGATCTGCTTGTGGTATGCAAAAAGAAGAATTTGACTTTTCACCCACAGCTGCTCTCTTCCCCCCGTGTGTCCTTAAGAGACTTACGAGGGAGGCATTATACTTAAGACAATTTTCGCTTTGGCTGATATATCAACAGAAGGAAAATGGAATATGGGTCATTAACCGTCTGTTTAAGGATTAGAGTATATACCTAAAGTCTGGATGCAAATTCCCCAAGGCCAAAGGGTTCATATTCTCCAACCGATAATTCCGCAGACCACTTGCCCTTTTCTGATTCTCCTAATGACAATAGAACATGGCCACTCCGGTGAAAACACATGCTGAGCTGGAAGCGCCAATATTGATACTGTGGCTGAGAGTGTAATGTGGGCTGTCATAGTCCGTATGTCAGCATGATAGAACCATAACAAGTCACCGGAATGAACTTACGCGTCTTTGGCAATATAGGAATACGTAGAAACGAACGCAGCAAAGTTACCGATGCTCTGTGATAGAACAGTCGACGTCGCTCGGGTATAGTGCGGAGCCGAGTTATTCGTCAGCCAGCTCAAATACTGTGGACACTTCGTCAGTGATGGTCCACATAGTGCAGGCACGGTGCTTACGAGAGGCATGCTTGGATACGCTCCGACTGCAACAAAAAAGGTACCGGCATATTTTGCTCCTGAGGACTTCTGAGAACCAAGTTGTATAGCATAGCCAATTATCACGAGAACACTTCCTCCCATGATAAATGGTGATCTCACGCCAGTTTTGTCTGATAGCCGAGACACGATAAGAACAGAGGCAAAACCGCACAGATTGGGAGGCGCAGTGAGGAGCTGTGCATGTGTGGAGGTATATCCTAAGTTTTTAATGATCGGAGGAAGAAACAGAGCGAAGGACTGTGAAGATGATTAGCGCCACATGCATAGGCGCTATTGCCCGAGCACTTACGTAGACGCATATAGCGAGAAGAAGGTATGGTAAGACGATGAACCATGTGATCATAGACTTCAAAGCAAGGCGCACCCAGTACCAGGAGAACTTCTCATCCTCGATACTCGTCATATTGACTCCGTGTGAATCGGTCTGGAGTCGTGCATGAGCAACAATTCGCTCTTCTTCCGTGAGAAACCAGGCCTGAGCGATGCTGTGAGGAAGAAAGAAAAGCGCGAGTATTCCGAACAAGGCTGTTGCAGCCTGCAGCGATCGATCAGTCCAGAATCGTAACGGCGGAAGCTCTCTGGAATTGTACTTACACCTTGGGTGAAAGATATCCAAGGCCAACCTGTTGAAAAGGATCAGTACTGTAGGGCTGGCAAGTCAGGAGAACTCACGGTCGTAACCTCCAGCCTTGATTTGGGTTAACGCTGTGGCAAGCAAGCCAGCAAAGGCTGAAGAAAAAGGGCTTGCACAATAAAAGCTCCCGATCCTCCACGCCAGTTCCTTCTTTCGATAAAACATTGGAAGATAGATGAGGATACCTGAGATCAAACCACCTTCAAAGAAGCCCATCAAGAGACGGCATGCAATCAGACCGCCGAGATTTTGCACGAAACCCATGAAGGTGCTGCAAACCGTCAACCTTGATCGGAACAGGACTGCGTACAGCTGAGTACTTACCTAATGATGTGATTCTAGCGTGAGGGGTCGGAGACACTTAATTCCGACCGCTACATTTGCTTTCATACTTTTACGTATATATAGCGGCCAGCCTCTCTTTCACTTGTAGTTAGTCAATTTCAATTCTCTTCGCGCCGCCATAACCATAATGATTCCCCAACATGTGACTAGTCCTGCCAGATACCATCCCGCTTGGAAGTATTTGAGAATCCAGTTTGACGGCAGGTCAACCAGTATATAAGGGATGAAGAATAACATAAGTGCCATATTGTATTGTGTACCGTGAAGGTTCAAGTCGTCCGAGAGGCCGGCAATGTTCGCGTTCCCAATGTTACTGCGATCTAGGAACGAGAACATCCACAGGCCCCACAACCAAGGGATGATATTTCGATCGAACTTGTGTCGCACGCGGTTGCTGATGGAAGCATCGACATCACCCTCGAGAATTTCCATATGTTCCAGATTCTCATTGCTTTTATGTATATCGTCAATATGATTCGTCACCAAGATGGTGGAAGGACGAGCACCGCCTTCCATGGAGATCGTAGTAATAGCCATTAATATGGAATTGAGCAACAGGAGAATGAAAAGTTATGAACTTGATTATAAGAGCAAGGCACTCTTCCTATTCTCCGCTTTATATAGTGATTCGAAGGCGACCAGTTATCAGCGAAATGTGAGTCTATGGTCTCAGAGCTCCGGTATCGCCACCAAATGATTTGATACTGCGGGCTCGCTACTCGCCTGGCCCAGTCATAGTGGTGGGGAAGGGTCTCACCGCACGTATTGCATTGAGAGAAGAGTTTAACTGTCTGTCCATGGTGAGTCCTCATCCCTGCATACGGACTTGACCCTGTTGCATTCGCTCTTTTGGCCACATTCTGACAATCGTCTTCTTCGCTGTTAAGACTGGTGCGGGAACTGCCGCTTCAGCAATCGGCTACCCTGACTTAGCCCTTGTGACGCAGACCGAGATGCACTAAAACGCCGCCATGTTGGTAGCTATCGCCTCTTCACGTTCTCCCCTGGGCCACTCGTATTAAGTCCCTATAATCGCCGACGCAGACACGGGCTTCGGCTCCCCCATCAACGTGGTACGCACTGTATCGGTGTATATCAATTCCAACGTGGCGGCCTTCCACATAGAGGACCAGGTACTCGCCAAGCGCTGCGGGCATTTGGAAAACAAAGCTCTCGTTAGTGTTGACGAATGGGTAACTCGGATCCGAGCTGCCTCCCTGACTCGTATCCAGATGGGTAGGGACATCGTTATCATCGCCCGAACGGATGCGCTGCAGAGTTTCGGCTACGATGAAGCTTTGCGGCGTTCGCGTGCTGCCGTTGACGCTGGTGCCGACGTCGCTTTCCTTGAAGGTTTCAGGACGCGTGAGGAAGCACGTCAATTTTGCAAAGACATGTTCCCAACGCCTGTGTTGCTGAATATGGTCCCAGGTGGAGTGAGCCCGCTTTTAACAGTCAACGAAGCGAAGGAATTAGGGGCTAAAATCATGATATACCCGTTGCTAGCGTTAACACCCGTCTATAATGCCGTAACGGCTGCGGCCAGAGTACTCAAGAAACCAGGAGAAACAGAGAGTTTACCAGACGGCACGTCAGGTGGCATTAGGGACATCTTTGGGGTTTGCGCGATGCAAGAGTGTGTACAAGTAGATGAGAAGGTGGGTGGCCAGGATTACAAAGCAGGTATATGATCGAGAGGTGGAAATGAGCCTATGGGTACACGGAGCGAGATCTATACATATTGGATCAATCAACTGGTGATGAATTGTTTTCTGTGTCATGTTGGCATCAGCTCCAGGTCAAGGGAACCGCGAGTCAACCGTGGTGTGCAACAGCCATGACCACCCTCAGAGCCGTTTGGTGGTGGGAGGTCTGCATTTTCAGCGATTGTACATCACCGCTTCGACTTGCAAGACCAGCCACCTCGCACATGCGGATCACCGTGACCATTTGACATGGAGCCAAGTGCGCCAGTCAGTCAAGCGCATCTATCGGTCCGGAGTTCCCAGCAGACGCGGGCTATTCCGTCCGTAGTAACAAAATCTCTGCCTGTAAGTGAAGTCATGGTCCTATAGTCCATCAGGCGGAAGTCCCGCATCCTCAGATTTTAAAGAAGGCGTTGCCTCTGTATTCGAAGCTACGGTACCGGGATCCCTCCTTCGTGGACGGTGAGCAGGTGATTAGAGTGTCTACTCCCACGCAGACTGCATAGTGAAACGACTCCATGCCCCCTTTTCTACCAAGTTTTCTCCTAGTGTGTTGGCCGCCTGTTGAGACTATCCGTGTCGTCCCCTTTTCCATCGAAGCTTTGACGTGGACAACAGAGGGCTGGCTGGAGGAATTGGTCGAACCCATAGCAGAGCATGTGACGGTGGTTGTAACGGTCATAGAGGGTGAAAGATCAGAAGAAAGACTAAGCTATTGAGAGTATTGAGAGTGCACACCGAGGGTGAACAAGCGAATTGATACCCATCGACGAGGTATCTTGTCAAGTTCACTCACTGCCACTGCTCGCGCTCTCATTGATCATGAGTTTAAAGACCGTGTGATTTGTGAGACCCAGCTGTGATGCTACCCTGCCTGTCCGTAGTCGCTTCGGTTTGTGACCCGTTAGGAATCTCATCTAGCAATAGTTTGCGACAAGCAAAGGTTGTCTGCTAACTTCGTCGGGTGCGGCTGCCTAACCACTATATCTGGTCTTTACAGGCTGCGATGTACTTCGAGATACTCAGAGATTCAAATTGGAGCAAACTTGTTACTACGTACTTAGTGCCTTGATCGGAAAGTCTCGTGGCTTGACCCACAAGGCGATAAGGTGTGCTGACAATTTACTCTCCGCAACAGCGTGGCAAACTACACTCTCAAACATGCGTCTGCCTTGATACGTTTTTAGCGAAAGCAGCTATTCAAGGCTAACCCGCCCCATAAGGTCGTCACATCCATTAATAAAGGTCCTTATGATCAGCCTTGATCAAATCTGCACCTTTCTCTCCGATCATGTAGACTGAGTTCTGAATTCGGCAATCAGGGATCACAGGAATAATCGAAGCATCAATCACTCGGAGATTCTTGATCCCGTGGACTCGGAGTTTGGGGTCAACCACACCTTGGTCAATGCTCTTGGACAACCTGTTAGTTCCGCAAGGATGGAAGGAAGTCTGAGAGCGATCCAGGACGGCCCTCTTCATCTCCTCGTCAGATTCGAGCGGCATGTCCCAAGGATACTCGTCGACGACGACGTCTTTGAAACCATCGCCATGTTTAAGGACGTCGTAAGTGAAACGCACGCCCTCGCGCATCGCGATAATGTCCAGGTCGTCGGCGAAGAAGTTCAAGTTGATATTAGGTTGTTCTAGGGGGTCGGCACTGTTCAAGGTTACCTCGCCACCTTCGGACACGGGACGGACAAGGTCGACCATGACGGTAATGTGGTCGCCAGACTTTGGAGCAGGGTAGTGCCATTGGAAAGCGCTGCCAAACATGCAGACGAAATCGAGCTCAAAATGAGGCTGTCCGCCGGGAGAGAAAGGGTCTTTGCCCCCGTTGGCGGCCTTCGCCTTGCGGTAAGTGGCATCCTTCTCAAGGTACTTATCGATTCGAGGAAAGCCAATCATCTCGAGTAGGCCTGATCCCACAGGACCTGTATGGTTTTTCTTGTAGTTCGCCACGACAGCGTCATTTTTAGGGCCCTTGCGCATGAGGTAGCTGTCCATGCCGTAGCCATCCTTGACGCGCAGGACGAAAGGCACACCTGGATGATCGAGCAGATGCTGGCCGACATGGCGGGAGTCGACGATAACATCAATTTTATGTCGAGCCAGTTCGGATGCAGGGCCGATGCCGCTAAGCATTAACAGCTTTGGACTTTCAAACACTCCTTGGGCGACGATGACCTCACGAGTGGCATAAAAGTTCAGCTCTTTGCCGGAGGGGTCGATAACCGTAACACCCTTGCATGAGCGGTCTGCAGCGTCAATAATCAGGCGCTTCGAGTGCACTTCGGGAAGAATTGTGATGTTCCGCTTGCCCTGAACACACAAAAAGCTACCAGAGCGCTGACCTTTGTAGATTGTATTGACACTGTGAATCAAGCCGTTCATCTCGCCGTCGTAAATGTTCTCCGAAATTGGCTCTCCACGGGACGTCCAAGCCTTGGTGAGGGCCTTGCGAAAGGGAACCATTTCCGGAATGAGTTCAGAGTGAGCGATCGGGATGGGACCCCCGGCGCCAATTTTGTGAAGCTCGGGCGAGTAGAGCTTTTCGTCGTCATGATAGCTGGCGCTCTTGCGGAGATACGGGACAAGAGGATCCCAAGTCCATTCTTTGCCTCCATATTCTGCCCACATATCAAACGTAGGCTTACAGCCCGGGATCCAGCTGAAGTAGTTGAGGGAAGAACTACCACCCAGAGCCTTTCCTCGGGTGTTTGGTTTCTCAACTCGTTCATAGTCGTCCCGCTTGATCATAGTGGTTTTGTAGGCCCAATCATACTTGCTGCTTCGAAGATCCATGGCCATTGAAGGAGTAGTAATCTCCTCAATCTCATGGGAGTTGCCCACACCTGCCTCGACGACGAGAATGGTGGCGTTTGGGTTATCAGCCAGTCGACCGGCGACAGTATTGCCAGCCGTGCCGCCGCCGACAACGATGAAGTCAAAATGAGCGCCGTCACTAGCCATTGTTGAGGTATTAGATGCTTATACCGGTGAAGAGTACTACGGAGTAGAAAAGTTTAGGTGTTTAAAGTGAGCAGATCTGTTGCACAAGAGTTGATTGACTGCGTTTTTATACCTTTTGCCTCCAACCTAAGGCAGGCCGCTGCTGCTTACTGCATGCTTGATCTCGCCCGAACTAGCATGGGCACGAAGATGTCTTCAACTGGCAAGGCGATGGATCCCAAGGATACCGTTCGAGGGCGACGCTAATAGGGCATACTCCACCATCAGCAACTGTTTAGTCATGGATCGACTGCTGGGAAACTTCCCTTTAGCGCACAGTGATCGCTCGCACGAGCTCGTACGAAATTCTAAAATATGGGTTTATTAGAATCATATGCGCAGTAGTTCTACGCTGGAATAGTGCTCAAGAACACAGAATGCCAGTTCTGACGTGTACGGTCTGGGAACATCCTGCAGTGGTGCAGGAGATGAGCCTGTTAGATGTCACACAGGGAGCTCGTGGAAGTTAATCATGCATCGGAGTCGGAATTGGTCTTTGAATAAGTCAAAATAGTTACGGCAGTGTCGTATCCTTATGACGCTTGTGTACACATCTAAGCTGACAACAGGGAAGGGATACTGTACGCGCGTTTTCTGGTCAGTCTTCGTGCGAGCAGTCAAGCTATCTTGGGCTTATAGGAATGAATCCACGGGACTTCCTAACCTGAAGAAGCTATGAAGTATATCTGTCATCTTCTCATCTTTTTCAGTACAGTGTGACAGCCCATCTGTCCTTGCAAGCTAACCATGGTGGCATGTTATTAGGCCACTTCGTTCGACTTCTCTGCCTCGAAACGCCGAAACTTCCCTGACCACATTAGAGACTAGATACTTTTACATGCTCAAGATTCTACTTACCACTTGATTGGTGAAATAAAAGTGGATGGCTACTCGTTTACAGACAGAATCTTTGGTTAGATCGAGAAAGACCCACAAACCTCAAAGAGCACCGCTGGATACGTGAGTATCTAGCTTCGTGCGAGCTCACATGCGAAAACTTATGCTGAACACTGGACCATCCCTTTACTATTGCCCTTAACTAATACCCTACCCGCCGGCGCGACAGAACCCACCGGTGGGGGGCGAGGATCCGGGGGCGGTAGGTTCCGTCGGTCTATCTTCCTCGATTTCCGCGCGGAACCCACCAGGCCTTCGCCCGGTTTTTCTGGCCGGCGGCCTCTTAAGATCAGTGACGGTAGATAGCCCACTTTTTTTTTCTTTCTTTGGCCTCCTCTCTTCTTACTATATCACTAACCCTAAAAACCTGAGTTACCTAGGTAACCTAATAAGGGTCCTACTTAAAATAAATGACTGGACACTTAATTCACTCGAAACTTAATAGAATTATATAGGGCCTTTCTCTGAATGTTATGACGCGGTTAATACCGCCACTATTATCCTTTTTATCTTGACTATAACAGGATAAATAGAACATAGATCGTCCTTATTAAGATAAGCGATTTAACTTAATGCTAAACGCTAGAGAGAGACTTTCTAAGTTAACCTTTTCAGCTAAAGGTGTTTATTTTGGTACCCCCTACCCCCCCCTAGAAGTCTCGTGAAAATCGAATAAGGAGCTATGAAATTAGAGTGGCTTATCGCTCTTTATAGCTGTTAATAGTTAAGGTTAATCTCGCAGCTAAGCCTCATTATATTTAGGCCCTAATTATTTTTTTCTTTCCCTGCGCTCTTCACTACCGCTGCCACCCCTGGGAACCCTCTTTTAATCATATCTAAATATTTTAACCTGTACCCCTAACCTAGGTTAAGCCTGGCGTCAATATTTTCAAGGTAACTAGGAATATGGTGATCTCGTTAAGTTTGACCTAATAGCGCTCTTAATATTACCCCCTACGCCCCATTTTAGTTAAGTCCTACCTCGATTTTTTCGAGGCTAAGCTCGTAAATGTTAAGGGAGGGGGGTGAGTGCGATAGGATAGGTGGGCACCCCGGGCTTATTAGTCATAATACTATCTAAATGTAGGCGCCCACCATTCACTATTATATAGCGTAGGCGGTCCCTTAACATTCACTATCTATACCCATATCTAGTCGCGCGCTATTCACTATAGCATAGTACTAAGGGCCTCTTAAGATACACTATGAGGCGCTTACACGCGGCTTAGCATAACTACTAAGCTAGGCCTTATATTTAAACCCCCTTTACTCGCTCTAACTAACCTTCTCCTCTTTTATATCTTCTTATTACTTAGGTAGGTTAAGTCCCTTAATCTTTATGGGGCCTTTCTTCTCTCTCTCCTCTCTTTACTTACTCTCTTATTAGCCCCTCTTTTCCCTTAATCTTTTTGAGGTAAGGTTAGTAAGGAGAGCCTTAAAAAGATTAAGGCTCTTCTCGCAGCACTTATAGTAAGACTAACTTAAAAAAATCTAGCTAGCACCCTTTTAAATCGGTCTAAGATATTATCTGCGCCTAGCACTCTCTTTAAGTTCTCTTAGTTAAAAAAATCGATCGTAGGCTCGGTCCTTCTGATTCTTTCCCCGCTTAGTACCTTACGCATTAAATAGTAAGTTCATAGTCTTTTGTTTTAAGGCGCACACGTACTAACTCAAAAAAATAGAGCTAAGGCTAAGGAATGGCGTGAGAATAGCTATAGCTACCTGTATCGCCTATTTATTAATAAGCACTCCACCCCAGAGGAGAAGCTAGGGTAGAGTCTTTTTTTTTGGGCCGCGGGGAAGCCTAACTAACTTGTTTTTTCCGGGGTAGTGCTTACTTTTAGCGAGGTAAAACCTATATAGCTATGCGTACTAAGTACTAGTCATGCTACCGCGGTGGTAAGGTAAGTCAGCTTAAAAAAGATAAGTCCTATTAACCCCGAACTAACTCGTTTTTTTCTAGTTATGTTCTATAGCTATTAATAAGGCTATCTATGGCTATAAGCCTAACCTATTACTCGCGTATAGCTATTTAATTAAGGTAAGTAAGGCCCCGCTCAAAAGTTTTAAGCGCTAACCTAAAAACCCCTAGTACACTTTACTTAAGGAGTACCTTATAGTGTATAATCTCTACCCCAAAAGCACTAAGGGTAAGGTATAAGATTCTTAACCCTAGCCTCAAAAAAAACTAACGGGACTCCATAGGATAAGGAGTGCACTGACTTAGTTAGTATCTATTATCATAATATACTTAAGGTATATAGTGCTCTGGCCTAGCCTTAAAAAAAACTAACTTAGCTCCTTAGTTCTATAAGATACTTATTTATAATAAAGATAACGCCGCTAACTAGGAGATAAGTCTTATTTTTATCTAGTCACGCCTTAATTTTTACTGACGCGGATCTATAGTTTTTAGTTAATAAATTAGTTATAAAGCTAGAGCGTAGAGGCTAGGAGTTTTCCCTCTAAGGGTGTAGCCTAAAGCTCATTTTTTTTAAGCGGCTACAAAGTTTTCTTAGGGTAGTGCGCTTAGAGTGTGCTAGGGTCATTTTTTTCTGACCTAGCAGGATAATAAAGTGAGAAGCTTCTACTTAATTTTATTAAGCCATTATAGTAGAGCTTCTACTTAACTTTTTTAAGCTAGCAGATAATAGAAAATACTAAGTCCTTAGTAAGTCTTCTTTTTTAGGGTCTCTATACCCGCCTAGATAAGTTCGAGGCTTACCTCGAAAAAAATGAGGCGCTATTATTCCTATTATTCTATTTACCTAGGGTAGATAGCAAATAAAAATACCGCCTAGCTCGAAAAAATTAAGGCTAGCCTTATAAGTATTAAGGGCGAGCGAGAAGAGAGAAAGAGAAAGAAAAGTAGTAATAATAGAATAGAATAGATATAGTGAAGGGATTAAAAGGAAATTAAATTAATTAAAGGTAAGTAATAAACTAGGCTAGAAAACCTCATTTTTAATTTAGCTCTTTATATAGATAAGAGATTAAATCCTATTATAAAAAGAGGCTATTAGTGTAGTGATAATATATTAAATCTCTAGGTTTATAGAATTCTAAGTCTTTAGCTTAATTAAATCTAGAATAGTTTATCTTTATATATATAGGGTCTAAGTATTTTTACCTAAATTCTCTATGTATAAGGCCCTCTTTTTTCTTAGTGGCGCTAGCTTAATTTAAAAGGAATTACATTTTAGTGCTAATAGAGTAGAGTATATTTTTATTAAGTAATAGATTAATACTTAGATTAAAAGTCTATATCTTTTAGTGCCTATCTCCTCATTTTTTTCCTAGTGTTACACAATATTTATAGCTCTAAGCGCGTTAAAATATCGATATACCTTAATACTTTTAGTTCTAAATAGAGTTATTAGATATTAACTTAGATCCTAGAACTATAGCGTTAATTCCCTTAAACCTTATATATTAATATTTTTAAGGCCTAACTCTTTAAGAGCGAAGAGATATACTCCCTACTAAAGAATATACTTATAAATAACAATAAAGGCCTTAATAATTCTGGGGTATAGATAGACATTCTTAGCTAAACCCTTAAAATCTTTAAGGTGTTTATAGACTTATAAGGGTAGAAGGTAAGTGAAATAATAGCTTCTACACACTAGCCCTTAACTCTATAAAAGTTAGAAAGTAAGACCTTACATTTAATCCTATAGAGATAGCATTATAACTTTATAAGATCCTAAGATTATAAGGGTTATAGAGTTTTACTAGCCTACGTATATATCTAGAGAGTAAGTAAAGTACTCATTAATATTTCTAAGTAGAAGATAGAAAAGATACTCTAATTACCTAAATATATTAACTAAATCCTTAAACTAGGTGAGCTTAATATTTAGTTCCTATATGGCCTAATCTTCTTTATCTACCTACTAGTTAAGAATATTTTACTCGCGTTAATAGAGATAGTAAAGTCTCACTTTTTTTAAGGCCCTTAAGTTATATATAATGTAGTTCCTAATGTTCACATTATCTAGAAAGTAACTAATAACCTATTAAATATATTAATTCTTATTTAGTAATTTTTAAAGGACTAAATAGTTAGCCAATTTAAACTGGTTAATAGTTAAAATTTGCGAGAGATTTAGCTGCGCGTATAACTTACGTACCTTTATTTTTAGTATCTCGCTCGGTTTTTTCTGGAGAATAATTAAGATTCTGTCTTAACGAATTTAACTTAAGCCTTAAATAAAATTAATGAGACCCCCTAAATATGGTAGGATATATAGGGTAAACTTTATCACGCTAAAGTTAACTCTAAGCGCTAACGCACTAATAATAAGAAGTGCTAATACGCTATCATTTAAAAGAAACGAGCGTAGAATCGAATCTTTCTTAGGGTCTTTAGCGTTATAAAAGGGTAGACTTAATTTTTTAAGAGTATTATCTCTAGTTTATATGTTAGGACAAAAATAATGGCCTTCCCTCGTGAATATAGATCCTTACACTAAAATTATTTAAGTATATAATTAATATTATTAGGAGTGATATAATGATTAATATTTATAATCTTATACTTAATCTCCTTATAAATAGTCTAGGCTTAAATGATTTAATTAATACCCTAAGAAAGTAAAAACTCTTTCTTTATGAGGTATAATAAGGAAATAGGGAGAGTAGCTAAGATAAAAATAAGTGAGACTCTATACTAAAGAAAGCTATTCATATATTTTATGACCTATTAAAAGTTCTGTTTAAGTATAATAGTATGAATCTTATCTAGATAAATTTGAACTAGTCACTAGGCATTTTAAACCTAAAGAACGTACTCTATAAAAGATAAGTTTAGGATTAATTCGATTAAGGTCATTACTAAATTATAGGGGTTATAGATATAATATTAATTAATCTCGGCTATAAGATCCTTAAATCTTATGACTAGGATATTTTAATCCCGCGCTTATTTTAAGAGATTATTACGTAGACTAATTTAAGGTGTGATAATAATATTTATGGAGTCTTAGTACCGCGTGAACACTAGTAAAAGGTAGAGAATACTCTTTCCTAATTTAGTCTTATTAATATAGGTTAGGTACGTAAGGTAGTTAAAAATTACAAGGACTATCTTATACTAAAAGCTGTCTTAAAACTCCGCGTTTTTATTCTCTAATAGCCTCCCTAGCTAGTAGTAAATATTGACTCTTAGCTTAACTATCTCTTAGGCTTAATAGGGAGAAGTGAGTTACGCGTTAAGATTATCTAACCCTCCCTTATCCTTAACGAGCGTTATCTTAAGTTTTTTAAAGGCTAGGTTAAGTTAATTAAGGCCGAAGAGAGCGTAATAACGCTAAGTAAACTAAATCGTCTAAATATATTTTTATTAAATCTCACTTTCTAGCTAAGTTACTAATAGGCTATAATTTAAGAGGGCTGTTTTCGTTAAGTGATTAGCCTAGATATTAATGATTAAGTCATTTTATATAAGGGCCGGGTTAATATTTTTGTTCTCTATATTAAGAAACTCTTTTATGTTTAGTCTAATCTTTTTAAGGAGGATATAATTAATGAGATATTAATATAGATTTAAACTTAGCCTAACTTAAAAAATCTAACTTAATTAAATCTAGAGGTCTCTTAATAATATTAAGCTTAGGACGCGATTCGCGTTAACCTTAAATAAGAAAAGCAAGAGATTTAACTACTTAAGATATTTAATAATGAGATAGTAATATACTGGGATCGTGTATAAAATATAGTATATTAGAATGTAAAAGTGAGTTAATGAAAGAAAATAAAGATTACCTTAATTTTAATAAGTAATATTTTAAGTTTTATACTAGTGAGTTATAATATAAACTAGTCCTTAGTGACAGTCTTAGATTATGTCTTAAATATTACTATTAATACTTTATAAATTTCGATATATTATGTACTCTTACTTAGTGCCGCGTAATGAACTTTTACTGACGAGATAAGTTACTAGTAAAAATTAGGGTTAGGGTTAGGGTTAGGGTTAGGGTTAGGGTTAGGGTTAGGGTTAGGGTTAGGGTTAGGGTTAGGGTTAGGGTTAGGGTTAGGGTTAGGGTTAGG